>NW_008825288.1:343865-360639 GCF_000699105.1 Pygoscelis adeliae | reverse complement strand
GCTCAGTACCATCTTCAGCCCTCGGCCCCTGCCTCACTGAGGGCAGGAAACCCCCTCTGCACTGGATGACTCCAGTCCCTGCTCCCTCTGCAGAGCTCCGCTACTCCTCCAGGTCCAAGCCAAAGCTATTTGGGGCTGCTTGGATAAAAAGCAGTGGGGTTTTGGATGTTGGGGTTTTTTTTTGTGTTAAGATACTACTTGGACACACTCCCAGACCAAAACCAAGCCCCAGCTGCACATCTGTGCCTGCTCATACCTTGCTCCTACATTTCCATCACTCCCAAAGTGCCTCCCTTCTCTCCAGCAGCAGCCACAGCCACAGCCAGACTTTCTGCCATGGTGTCAGATAGCTCAGCTATCTGCATGGCTGCATCGGTCTGTGTTGCAGACTCTGGTGTGGAAGCTAGTCCCAAGGGCTTGGGGAGCTCAGTGTTTACAGGAGGTGACCATCAGGGTGAGCTGAGACCTGGTTTCAGTGCAGGAGCCCCAGGCTGATGAATGGTGCAGACGCACAGGGCAGCACTCTCTGGTCCTGCCACTGCCTCAGCCACTTGGGAGCTGTTGAAAGAGCAGGCAGGCATCTGCAAGTGAAAAGTTCCTTTAGCTTTGGGAAGGGCAGCCCCATGAGAACCAGGATTTGCCCATGTCTAGCTGCTCTGCCCCTTGGAGCTGATCCTACACCACCACACACAAGCTCACGTGCTGTTTCCAGCCTCCCAAAATTATTTGAGGCACTTCTGCAGCAATGGGGGAGGCATGCAGCAACCTGCCCACTCATCTCATGTGCTAGCACCACACTTGTTGGGCCTATAACGCTTGCCAGCTGCTCTGCCTCTTCAAAAGATGCCACCCCACTCCCTGTACTCACCCTCTAATTACAGCTTGGCTATTGCCCTGCTGCGCCTGCAGCTGTGGGCGCTGTCCTGCAGCAGCGAGTGTGGTCCCTTCCCGCCCTGGTGCATGGACCAGGTCAGCACCGAGGGCCAGAGTGCGGAGGCAGGTTACGCGCAGCCCCAGCCGCTGCAGCCACCAGCATCTGGCTCTGCTGAAGCTGCAGACAGCATCCACCCTCAGCAGCATCAGAGCAAAGAGCTCTTCCTTCGGCTGCAGGTACAGGGTAGCAGGGAATGACATTGTCTGCAGAGCAGTGGTGAGACGGCAGGCCAGGGTATGCTTTTCCACCGAGAGGTTTGCTTCATCGCCTCCCCAGCATCACCAGCAGATCCCATTCCCCCTCAGCAACACTTCAACCCCCCATGGTAAAGCCGCGGTCCCGGCTCCCCCAGGGAGCAGGAAGGCGAGCCCTTTCCATCACTACTGCTGAAACAAGGAGTTTCCCTTCCTCATCCTCCAGCAAGAGCAGGGGCACAGCTCTAGACAGAGCCAGGGCTGCCTCAACACCCCTGCCAGGCAAAATTTGGCTGTGGCAAGAAAGGTGCTGGTTTCCACAGCGAGTTCTCACTCGCCGTTGGCTGGAGAGGGCCAGTTTTAGCAGACAGCACTGCATGTTAGTTTACAAACCCAGCCCTGCACGTTTGGCCTCTGTGAGTGTTGTTTCCCCATGGAGCACCCTTCTGCCGTTCCACCTTGGTGAAGACAGTGTCCTCCTCTGGTAGACATGCAAGTTCCTCCTTGGCACATGCGCAGACACGTTTTGGTTTTAGTTCCAGACAGGAAGGTCTTGACCCCCAAGTTTTTCTCACAGGCAGGCTGCTGCTGGGAGCAGCGCTGAGCAGACATGATCCACCAGGACGGTGGCATGGCAGCATGGCCTGCAGCAGGTAGGGAGCACGCGTACCCACAGCCACGTTCGGCCAGCATGCAGCACTGGGCTGGTGGTGGTGTATGCTCCAGTTCCTGCTGCGGGAGCGTTGAGCGGAGAGCTGCCCTATCCCCGTCAGCTGGGCAGGCGCAGGCCCCCACGCGCAGCAGCTCACGTCACTGCAGCCACCGCGCGGCACAGGCCACGAGCCACAAGACAGCACTTACAAGCGTCCAGTCTGGGTCGGTGTTGGTCCGTGGCTGGGCAAGAGGAAGCACTAGATACTGCACAAGGGTAAGAGTTGCACTAGAAGAGTCAAGACCCTCCTCTGTGTAGCAGGACTAAAAACTAGCAGAAAGACCAAAAGGTCTGAGATTTGCTGGTTACAACACTTTCTGTGCTACATGTGCAATATATTTGTTATGAATGTTATCACAAAGTCAGTTCATTCAATAATCTTTTAATCACTGTAGCTAGATGTTCTACGTCCATTCAAGTGACTTTTATTCGAGTGCAATATTTCAATAGACATGTAGTGACCTAGTATGCTTTGTGTTTTAGAGAATCTGTGTGCAGAGCAATGCAATTAAGTTTAAAACCTTGTAAATAAAAGAGGTTGCAAACCAAAAAAAAAAAAAAAAAGATTATTAGGCTTGCATTTAATTTCTGTGAGCGTTTCAGTATTGTGCATTAGGCCGCCTCAGTACAGACCCTGTGTTCCCTGTGCAGGTATTAATGGAGGAGTGGCTCCTCGGCTGTTGAATGCTCCCTGTTACTGCTTTACTGCTTTAACTGTGTTCATTTTTCTAGACTCCTGTCTGCACAAAATGCAATAAATGATTTTATTACATCCTTCACTACTTGCATGGGGAGTTTTCACTTGCTTCCAGGGTCTCCACAGCTATTTTGCACTTGGCTGCTACCATTTCCCTAACAAGGAGCAAGCCCCAACAGGGAGCAGCAGATTGCAGAGGAAGCAAAACATCAGGAGAGGAACAGCCTCTCCCAAGTGCCACAGTTCCCATGTTTAAGCTCACGCAAATTTCTGATCACCCCAGCAAAGATGCTTTACTTGCCTGCGGGGTTGTAGACATGGAGAAAGGGATCTAAACAAAAAGAGACTGGAGGAGGAAAGATGGAAGACAGACGTACTTCCATCCAGTTTCAGGTTGTGTAGTAATGGCAGCTCGAAGTCAAGGCAGGCCAGTGCTAAATGCACAGGGACTTGTAACCCTAACTTCACGCAGCAGCCGTACAACTAACAGCAGCTGCAGCACAGACACCGGACCAGATCGCTCCTGGCCCAAGTGCACCCCCTCCCCTCCCACGCCCAGCAGCCGGAGAGGCTTCGGATCTCTCACACTGGCCCCTGCCACACACTGCTCCGGCGCGCGGGTCCCTCAACAGGCACATGGGCTGCTCTGCCCGAGATCGTCCGAGTCCACTGTGCGAGAGTATCTGTGAGGTACTGCAAAACCAAAGTGTTACAAACTGAGACAGACTACAATATTCTCATAGCGGGTCACAGTAAGGTTCGTATGCTTTCTGCTTAGCATCCAGCGCTGGGCAGCGTCTGACACAGCTTATCTGGAAGAAGAGAGTAATGGCAAATGCAGTGGAATAATGTATTCCAGTAGTACTCAAGCTGTCAAGTGTCAAAAATGCAACAAAACGTTTTTCCTGCCTTTTTATTAAAAAGTAATGTCCTCTTGTTAACAGCACAGAGAGAATGCTACAACACAAACCACCTGGGACAAAGAAAATCCTCTGCTCCAAGAACACTGCTTTCTTAGTTTCTTTTGGTTCTCTGCAGGAAGCCTACAGACTCTAAGAAGGCCGTGATGGGGAGGACCACATAGTTAAGAGATGTTTTGTATTCTGGTATCAAAGTATGTTACTGGTTAAAAACACGGTGAAGAATCACTGTCTGATTTTCCACTCAACTGTCCGCTACAGCTACCAAAGTGTTGAAAAAAAATGTATAAAATTATGGTATTGCATCTTGGCACTGCCTCTGCACCTTAGATGGACAAAATAGCCATCAACAGCGAGATGAAGTTTCAGAGAGCAGACATTCACCACCTGGTAACTGGTTGCAGGTATTCCCAAGGGAGGGCCAGTAGCACATCAGCGTGGCTGCGACTGAGCTGTTGGGCTACAGTAACCAACCATCCCAAAGCAAGATTATAAGAAAAGGAAATTTATACACCAAATTTAACAGATTGATCTTAACACTGACTACTTGGTGTAGGAAAATTGACAGACCATTTGAAATCTCTGCCTTGGCTGGAAGCTCTTGTGTTTCAGATCTGCCACAGTACTCAGACCAAAGCTGCCAGTTTCTGTGAGCTGGGCAAGGTGAGGAGTGTTTCTCTGCCTCACTCTGCCAGGACATGACAGTCCAGCTACGGAAGGACCAAACGGCACGGTCCTGGGTTACTGAGTAGTGGTCAGGCATGTGCTTCATGAGTTCAGCTGCTAGCGCTACCACTGTACTTTCCAACTGGCTTATATGCTATTAAAAAAAGAAATAAAAAAAGAAATCCAAAGGAAAATAGTGCCCATTCCAAAAAGGTGGGTCTCCAAGAAGGCCCAGTCAGTGTACCGCTCTGTTCAGTCCCCTATTTCCTCAAAACCACTGACCCAAAACTATACTAAGACCATTCAGTGAGACCAGACTGCACCGCAATGTGAAGATGCACCAGCTACTGGGAGAGAGGAAAATGCAGAAGGACTGTCATTGCAGCAGCTTCTGGGACTGGACAAAACAACCGATTATCCAAAGCGGCTCTTAGCACACCGTGCCGCTGAGAAAATAGAGCATACTTGTCCAAACACTGCTAACCAGACCAAGGTGAGGAAGGGCAGCGCTAGCAACAGTCAGCAACAATGCCACTGGGGGTACACTCTCACCAAAGTGGAGAGGACATGCATATCCAGGGGCATTTGTCCCATGTCAAGGACAGGAGACTCTTTAAACAGCTGTTAAGTATGGAATGGCAAAGGGAAGGGGAAAGGGCCTGACAGCTCAGCTTTAATAGTGTCGCTGGTAGGAACCCATAGGTTGCTGGGCTGAGGACCCTGCTCGCCCCTGGGCCACAGTTTGGCTCACTAGGTGGGAGAGTGCAGGACCACTCTGGATAAGGGTGTCCAAGGCTTTCTGTACACTAGGGTTGTCAAAGTTAATACCAGAAGATACTGGCCTTTGAGCAGGTACATTGCCAGGTGCAGGGAGGCGATTTTGGTGCTGACCATAGAGTGACTGAGCTTGTGGAGGAGCTCCAGGTCTTGGACCTGCATTTCTTGAAGGGCCTTGGAGAGCAGGAAGCTGCGTGCTTGGAGTCTGCAATCTCTGCTGAGCCTGGTTTAAATTTCCAGCACTCATCTGTGCTGACCGGGCCTGACCGCTGGCCATGTTAGCAAAGTTCTGGTTCGGAGTGCCACCCGAAGTGCCCGCAGAGGCTGCAGAACTGCTGTTTGCTACTGCAGCTGCTGCTGCTGCCGCCCCGCTGTTGAAGAGACTGAGGATTTTTGCTTGAAGCTCCTGCTGAGGATTAGAAGAGGACACTGGAACAGAAGGAGCAGAGACCAGAGGCTGTGAACCCTGATGAGCCTGAGAGCTTGGAAGGCTGGACTGACTACCCAGAGATGATCCTGAAGGTGCCCCCAAAGACTGTCTTGACATGGATGCTGGGAAAGAAAGGAAAGAGGGTTAAAGCTCTGCAAATGCCCTTGAAGGGGCACCTAAAGAAAACTAGTAAAACAGCTACCAAAGACACAAGCATCAATGAATACCCACCCTCTGAACAGGAGAGCTGCACAGCGCTGGGAAACCCAAACCATTCAGCAGAACTGCTGCCCTTCGTGCAGCAGCCAAACCAGTTATGGCAGTCCCATGGTTTCCCTGAGAGAATCCAATATAAAAGTTCTTTCACATGAAAGATCTGAATCATCTCAGGACTCCCAAGGACACGTCCATCTCAATAAAATGAGACGCTGTGAGAGGAAGTTATGACACCAGGACTCCTCTGCAGTTCCAGGACTGTTTTCGGGTCCCAGCCCAGAGGGCCCACAAACCATTTGATTAATAGTCTTGTCTGGGGCTGAGAAACTTACCCTGCAGAGAATCAGAGCTTCCCCTCAGTAACCGTTCCTTCCGGTCTCTCAAGTAATTAATTACTTTATCAGTCTCCTCAGCAGTTAGATAGCGATTGTCTGCCAGCAGGTTCAAGAGAGTCTGAATCCCTGGAGGGTGACCTCCTCTGACACCCTCCTCGACGGGAGGTGGGCGCTCCCGCTCCTGCAGAACAGCTTCATCTGCCATCTTGGCAGCCTGCCGGGCAATTTCCTCACGCTCCTTCTCCCGTGACTCTGTTTTGTAGCGCTCGTAATTCCTTGCCACCAGCACCATGGCATCAGCCTGGGGCATGTTGCGGTGTTCTGCACAAGGAAAAGAAACTTTTTAAGTAAACCAAAGTGATGTGAACAGGAGGTGCCTTGCCTCACACACACCAGCACATCTCATTCAGCAGGCAGGCGCCGCTTTGGGATTGCAGGCATAGACTTGGGAAGCTTCCTAGGCACACAGCAACAGTTCAATTTCCTAAGCCAACAGAAGGCTCAAGGCTATCTCCCAGCAAGGCCATCCTTTTCTTCCATAGCTGAGGGCTCTGAGAAGATATCATATCAGTCCAAGAAATATCTTTCTTGCCCCTAACCCAATTAAAAGGGAAAGCAGCTTCCTGTACCTCTCACATAAATTCTCCGTGCTCCAAGAGGAGATGGTTCCAGCCATTCTATTGCTAAAGCCTTGGACAGATCCAAAACGTGCCCTCTGAAGGCTGCTAAAGCTTCCCAGAGCAGGGCAATGATGGGAATACTTTTTGGTTCTGTACTGCCAATGCCTTAATATAGTGTGTGCGCATGCAGAATATGGGGAGGAAACAAGTGCTGGCTCAATGCCACATTACTGCTTATGTTTACTACTCTGGGGCAATAAGCAGCAATCAAGTTCTTCTGTAATACAATGAATAATGGTCAATTCCAACTTTTTTTTTTTTTTTCACTTGCCTTTTAAAGTTTTTTGGGGTCTTTTTTTCCCCTTCCCAAGGCCCCCAGGCAATTGTTCTAATACAATGAATAATGGTCAATTCCAACTTTTTTTTTTTTTTTTCACTTGCCTTTTAAAGTTTTTGAGGTCATTATTTCCACCTCACAAAGCACACACGCAAATAGTCCCCTGAACACAGATTTAAGCAGGAAGAGCAAAAGAGAAGGCCTTTACCTTCCAAAAAGTGCCCAAAGCTCTGGGCACTTTTTACACCTGCAGATCATCAAATCCTGCCACCCTTTTCCTCGTAACAGGAAACCGGGGTTCATTTTAACATTACGCTTTGCACAAGTTGTGAAAGAGTTCCCTGAAACTAATGTGAAGGGAAAGGTGGCCGCGTGCAGTTCAAGTGAGTGTATGTAATCTCTAGAAAGAGCTGTGGATGAGCTAACAACTGGGGTTCTTATCAGATTTGATACACTGTTAGATCCAGTAAAGAAGAAGAGAAGCTTTGGCGGGAGGACGGGTGTTAAACCAAAGAAGTTAGAGTTAAAACCAAGGGTAGTGGAAAGCCCAGTGAAAGTGTGCGCGAGCTGTATTTGTGCAGGAAATAAGAAAACCCTCCTATCACATCTGCATCTGATGTTAAAAGAAACTGGGCTTATTCAGTCAGTAAGCACACAAAAACCAGCGCCTGTGCTTTCAGAAGTTTACTCTCCCAGATGCACCTCACAAAACATTACTTGAGAACACAATAAGGGAGAAATAACCTGATCAGAGCAAAAGGCTGCTTTCCGAGATCACATTCTGGCAAGACCTTTTTTTAATACCTACACCCACCCTCACACTCACAACAACCAAGTCACACCCTGAGATGGAAACTGATGTGACAAGTGTAAATGGCGCTAAAATGCTATAAAGGTGGAGCACGCACACCAAATCACTTTATAGTTGTATCTTTTTATAACTCTTCCCAGTTTCACAATCAGATCTTTACCTTGACCAAATACGCTTTTCCTTAGATCACATTTGGTTTTAAAATCTGTCCTGTAATTTGTCACATTCCAAACATGCTCTCTTTGAGAGCAACAACTGATAAACTGAGGTTGGACTAGTATTACTCAGAAATCTACCAAGGCAATGCAGTCATTTCTAGAGCTGGGGTTCATGACTTGCCCTAAGATGCAAAGGCTGGTGATGTTAGGTGCTAAGAACACAGCCGAGATTCTCTCTTGGTAGAAATTAGACAGTCCTTTGGACAAGGGACAAATAAAGCATTATGGAAACTTGTAAATAATGATATTCACATTTATGACATGGTGTCAAGTCATTAATAACTATTTATGTCACAGCAAGGATGAACTTTGTCCTGTGGGATTCTGCTTGAAAGAAAGTGTTCTAAAGCAGCACTTTGAGTGGTTCAGAGTGACCACAGAGCTACACAGCCTACTGAGACCTCAGTACCTTGTGGGGTGCCAAACATGATGTTAACAGTGCAAGAGCGGTGAACTTGATGCTGCTGGGTGATGACAATGGCAAAAGGAGACCCTCCTCTGCTCACATCGTCCAGGGCTTGCGTCAGTGACATCTCTGTGTTGAGGAAGATCAGGTCCACTACCATGCCCAGATCCCGCACCTTCCGCCCCACTGACTCCGCGTACTCCCTACCACAAAGCAAAGCCAGCAGAGTTTAACAAGTCAGTCACATACAGAAACAGAAACCCTGGCACATTCACCCTCTCTGTCATCTCAGATTCGCTTTTCTGATGGCTTGCCAAACTTTGTAGTCTTTAACAGGACAGTATTAAAGCAATCTCATTGCAATAATATAAAAGTCCATATCCTACCCTTATTTTAATCTGAATCAGTCATTTCAGTTTAACTGAAATAGATTACAAATCAAGCCTCAGCTTAGCTGAGAAACAGTGTTTGCAAAGGGATTTACATTACTATAAATTTGCTTGCATATAAATGTGTTTAAACTGAACTCATTAAGTGAGGTAATTTATGCCTGCAGAGATCTAAGGGGTACACAGCAGAGCAGCTAACCTACAGAAGTCAGTTACTTGTGCTACGTTCAGTATCTTAACTGTTCAAATGCGCCTTATCCTAATTCACTGTAGCACAGACCAACTTCTGGACTTGAAGATTAATTTTCAGAGGATAACTACCAATCCATAAACATTCACTTGAGTTCCAAATACATTTTCTCTTGCTCCTGCTCTTTCGTTCTACTAGCTGCTTTCTGCTCTAACCCAGTATCAACACAGCATCTATAGATCCACTGTTCCTGTATCCACTGTCCTGCAGACTTCCCATTCCAAACACAAACCATAGCTCACATGGCTGAGCTTAAAGTTTTCAAGTCTTGTTTTAAGCTTACTATACTCAGCACCAAAACTGCAATACTGACTGCATATGCATTCTGAGAAATTTAGTCTGTGTGCACCCACACCTTTTGAAAGAGGTTCAATTTATCGTCTTTGGATGCGAACATTGTAACGGTGACTAAAACTGCTCCCCCCTGCCAACTGTCTTTTTAAGGATTTCTAAGTTACACCGATTGCGTATCCAAGTTATTCGGGAGTCGTTTTTCAACAGGTCTATAGTAGGTGACATCAATACTTCAATTCCTAAGATTTATTAACATGCTCCAGCTCTTAAGGTTTGCAGCTTGTTACAGACCAAAACGATCCTTAGGATATTAAGCTGATCCTCTTGCACAAAAAAATTCTCACTGTATCAAATACAATAATTTGTGGTCTATTAGAATATCTTCTAAAGACTTTTGGCCACCAAGGGATAAAGAATCTAAAATTTCCTTTCAAGATTTGTTCCAATAGGTAATCAACTCCATTAAAAGCAAACCACAGAAGTGTATTTCTAGTTTCACTGCTTCCCTTGTTCCCATTTCCTGTTCTGTCTTCTACCACCGGATCAGTCAAGCGCCAGCTCTTTCTGCCTCACAGATATAGCAAAGTTAAATAAAAGCAACTCTTGATCTTTTTCCCGAAGGGCTAAGGAGACAGAGCTTTAAATTTCCCCTTGACAAACATTTTCTTCAGACCCCAACCCAGATCTACGATTTATTTACATCTTTGCCATTCTTCGATATATTTATTTGTAAAGATATAGACATCAGACTAGTGCCATCATTACAGGCCCCCCTCCCACTGTACCAGCCACAGGTGTACCCCTCTGTTCCCAACACAGCACCCGCTCTTCAAACTAAGGACATACTAACATTTTTGATACAAGTCCCTTCGACTCCTAAAATTCTTTTAAGTTCTTACATTCCAAGAGAAAGCACACCGTTCTATAGGGATGGCCTGCATTTTTGTTTCTAGATAAACAATCTTGCGTTTAGCACAATAAAAAGACACATTGTGTTTGAGTGGGGACACCTCAGTAAGTGTTCAGACTGCCACATGAGATCGCCCTGGTTACTACTTACACATGCTTTTGGTATCATTCATGACTACTTTCAGCAGTGATTTTCTACTTCTTGCACGTTGGATTAACAGTATTGACTGGTATCTGACCTAGTAACCAATCTGACAGGAGCTCTGAAACAAACACCCCCATGACTCCACCCTGACAACTGCTCTGTACTATCTGCTGGTTGGCACATATTAATAAGTTCCATATTGTTCAACCCATGAATAACAAGTACAGGCCACTATAACCTGTCACGACAGTAGGCTGATATGAAGAGTAGGTAGAAAAGTATGAGGAGAAGGTATAGTGATAGGTGAACAAAAAGGAAATAAAAGTAAAGCACAAGATACAACATTTCTCCACCTCATCAACATACACTCTTAGAACAGCAACAGGAGCTGTAGCATTCTGAGGGCTCTAAAGCCACGCTCCTCAAGAGCAACCTGTAAGACCAACAGCCTCAAGGCAGGACTAAGTTTAATTCCATTTTCTTCTACCATGCAATAATAAAGTCGGTCATAACTATTTTCTTACTTCGTCTGTTTATTCACCACTATCACAGAACAATCCACAGGTCTCTCTGCATCAAAACGTCTCTTGATCTCCTCGTAGTACTGACGGTACAGCTCCTCTCGGCGCCGCTCCTCACGCTTCAAACGGTCTGAAAGCAAGCCACAGGGACAGAATAAATAATGCCCTTTGGACCTGCTCAAAGCATCACAGAACACAACGCACTCAGCACTGCAGGCATCTCCCGCATCCTCCCAGAGGGAGAACGTGAATCTGCCTATCATAATGTTACAAGTACTCACCTTCTGAATTCACTGGTGCTCTATCAAAATGCTCTTTGTAACGGTCGTAGTAAGAGTCATCCTTCCGCCGATAGTAGTCTTCAAGGCGAAGGTAACGGTCATAAGCTTCATCTCGTCTGCAACATTTACAGAAGAAGCAAGGGTTTCCATGCTCCAGCACAATCTCAGGCAATAACTTTCGCCAATGCATCATACACAGATCTTCCTCAAGTTTAATTTCTGAAGTACCCACCTGCTCCCCACAAGACACAAAGCAGGCACCCAACTGCCCCCAGCCAGAGCAATTTCCTTATCTTAAATACCTGACACCACTCAAACCAGTGCAGCCATTGAGGCAGGATCGCCATAAAAACATGTTGGCAAATACAATCCCGCGGAAATTACCTGTACAAAGGGTCCCGAGGGTCTCTCATATCCCGTGGATCCCTCATATCCCGTGGATCCCTCGCATCTCGTGGATTCCTCATATCCCGTGGATCCCTGTATCGATCATACAGCGGCTCCCGTGGGTCACGAAGATCTCTAACATCACGAGGGTCCCGCAAGTCTCTTGGATCCCTGATATCCCGTGGGTCTCTCAGGTCCCGTGGGTCCCTGTGGTCTCTGGCGTCACGCATGTCTCTAGCTCGAATGTCTCGAGTGTCTCTGGAATCTCGCCCATTTCTACCATCCCTGCTATCTCTGGGGTCTCTCCGTGGGCTCCCCCGAAGAGGGGAGCGGTCGCGTCTGGCATCTCGGCCATCCCCGTAGGCATATGGCTCTCTGAGGAAAACACCAGGTAAATTCCATTAGACTGCTAACAACATGAGTAGCGTTACCCCTAGATCTCTTACCTGAGGTGCCAAAACGACCCTTTTCTCAGCAGCTGAATCCTCCCTCCTATCCCACAACAGCAACAATTGCCCAAAAACGTATTTGTTGAAGCAGCCTGGAGAAGCTTCTTAATTCCAATGTTTATGATAGTCAAACAAGACCCAGAAAGCTCCTTAATGGAGCATCACTAAAAGCATAGAGCACCTGTGGAAGAAGTGAACAGGCACCTCAGAAACCACCGTTTCAAGGCCTCCAGCCTCCAATGTCAGCCACGGATCATCTACCAAACATGTTTTTGCAAATTCTTTGAGAGAATTCAAGGTGCTGGAGCCTAATACCCACAAATATGCAATAGCCAGGAGCATTCAAGGGATCCATTAAATTCACTAGCCAATGACAGCAGAATACCTGAAATAATTAGTTATTGGCATACGATTAAAAAAGGAGCTTGTTGTCAAAGACACTGTAGGTTCCATGTTGTCGTTGGGTTTGTGCTGCTAGCAGAAAGCAATGATAGCCGTGTCCTGGATTTGAAGGGATAGTTTCCGTAGAAAGCCAGTCTAAAGTTTACGATGCCCCACGTTAAGAGGGTACTAAACCCAATCAGCATGGCATCCTCAGCAGCAACAGGCTTCTCTCTCACATCTGAATGATCCATCTCATTCAGACTTTGTACTGCACTGTCTTCGGAGGCAAGGAAGAATAACATTCCAGTCTTCATCTTTTTCCAGAACAGTAGGGTTTTTTCCAGGTCATATTTTGTTTTCCAGAAAAAAAACATAACTTTCACTGTAGTCTAAGCCAAACATAAAAAAAAAATCTTGCAGAGAAACTACTGAGCTTCACGTATTTGGAATGTTCTTTCCCCAAGATACTGACAACCATGGGAAAAAAAACCCAGCTTTTTGAATCTTTTTATTTCCAAAATCTGACAGACTTTTAGAGTCCTCTACCAGCTTAATCTAGTTTATGAAAGATAAGCAGAACATAAGTCTGCTTCCACTACAGCGCATTCACGTAGTAGTCACCTGGAGAGAACAGCAGCAGCAGCGAGTCAGTTGCACCCAAGTTCAGTGCCAGGTAAAGCGGACAGTAACGAGATGGATGTGCAGAGTCTGTGCATGGACTTTGGTGGTTAGACACCCAGCTGTGCTGGGGGATACACAGGAGCATTGGCATTCTCTATTTTTATGTCAGATACAAAACAGATCTTGGGACAAACTACAGTGTTGCCACCAAGAGCAAATATAGTCTCCTCCTGTAAAAGAAACACTGTATTTGCACACAAACAAGTGTAAACTCCTTCAGACTCTTGGACACACAAATCTGCTTTTTGTTTGTGATCTGTATTGAAACCACATCCCATGAGAGAGACACATCATTGCCCCCTTCCCCCAGCCTACAATGAACGATGGCAGAAACTCAGGGGAAACTTCTGATTTGCTCTAATGTATATTGAGTAACTGATCTTTCTGTAGCTGTAAGACTATATAGCAAAACAGCCAGATGCAGTGTAATTGTTTGGCATATGACATTTATTCCAGCTGGAGTGGGGGTGACCAGAACAGGCCACATTCATTATCCGCAGACACAAAAAGATCCAGAATGAACAACGCACAACTGCAACAGAAGTACAGATGTGGCGCGGGTCTCCTCTGCTCTTGCACCTGCATCGCTGCCCTGCTGCTTGCAGAGGCAGCAACATGAAGGCACAGCAGCTTTTTGCTTCCGCACCTCTGTCACCACAGTCCGACTCCTGCAGCATCAGCACTACTGCCCACATCTGCTCGGGACTCAGTACCGCTGGCCCAGCACCACCGCCTGTGGCGCAGCATGGGACTCCACATCCCGGCAGCAGCAGCTGTTGTTCACATGCCTGCAGCGTGGTCCAGAGTCCATCACCTGCTGTCTGTGCACCCGCAGCCATGTCCAGGGCTCGTTGCCCATGACCTCATCACCACCTGTGCCCATGGTGCTGCTTGGGACCTGATGCTAGCAACAGGGGATGGCCACGGTGTCTGTAGTGCCAGCTGGAATCCAGTGCCTGTCACAGTGGCACCAAAGCCTTCAGCAGCCATGGCGGTAGTCCAATCCACAGGCCGGTGCCCACACCTCCAGCACTCCTTAGGGCCCGTGACATGGGCATCTGCTCTTGCATTCACACAGCATGACACAGGTCCCAATGCCCATGGCATCAGTGCCTACTGCTTGTCCCTCTGCAATGTGGTCTGAGGACCAATGCTCATGGCATAGGTGCCTGCCTCTCACACCCACAGTGCTGCCCGGCGCCTTGTGTTACACACCTGCAGTGCCACTGAGGCCAAAGATGTGCCATCAGTGCCTGCTGCTCATGTACTTGCAGTATTCTTGGGGGCCTCATGCCAGCACGGAGCACACCTGACACTGCCCAGGCCCAAGGCTTGCCGCATCTGTAACAGGAACCCCCAGCTGTGTGCACAAAGCACTTCCTGGGCAATGCCCACACACTGGTCTCTGCAAGCGCATTTGGCTCTGTGCAGGGTAAGCGCACAACATACAAAAGACCTAGATGATGCCAAGAGCTGCAGCTACTCATTCCCTGGTTTTTGCTGGTAGATGTCTTGCTAGTTGCACTTTTCACCCATTTTTGGTAATTTAACAGGTCAAGTTAGTAGAGCACACCAGATATGTGAGAGCTTGATTACTTTCAAGTCCAACACCTAACACTCCTTTGCGTTGAAAGCTTTACAATATAGGCATAGAAGATGCACGCCTTATACCAAACTGTAACCACGGCATGTCTTCGTGTGCTCCCTAGTAATGCCATGGAAAGGAAACTGAAGTTGTCTTCCTGTGACAGGACAGTCCACGTCTTCTCCACCTGCCTGTAACTTCACACACAGAGGATGTGCAGGAGCTGCACACACTGTGCCTACCGAGGGGTGGGAAACCAGGAGAAGCTGCCAGGTACACATCACTAACTGCACAGAAGGGGACTGGTTCCAGGTACTGACAACGCAAGTACACATACAGACGGGACAGTGCAATAGAGACAGTTTGCTCTGTCTTGTGCTTCGCTCACGTGCTCTTTTCCAGTCTCATTTCAGCACTAGAAGCTTCCAACATCAGAAGAGGCAAGATCCCGAAGTCCTCTGCAGCATGGCACTGGGAATGCTACAGCCCCATGGCGTTCTCTAGATATGCCTCAGCGTCTCTGATACTTGAGGCAGGAGCAAACATCAAGTGTATTCTTCCTCACAAATCTCTTACAACCTGTGCTGCAAAACATAACGCTTAGCTGTAGTAACAGCAGCAGACACGAGGTTTCCCTAGTGCCTCCTGAGGTGTCAGCGCCAGAAGGGCTCTTAGAGGTGGAGCGGCCATGTCCCGACTGTCTCGCTTGAGCATCTCCATTTGACTGGGGAGGTGGTGGTAGGGAAGAGACACAGACATTTAGCACAGGCCACTGGGCTCATGCCCTAAAAGCCTGACCTTCCTAGTATAACTCACTGCTTCCAGGTACTTTACCTTCGTGCCGGACTGGACCTTGATGAAGCCTTATTCATATTTCTTCTTTCCACTGCTTTATTAATATCTGTAAAGAATAATCAACCCATCTGTTCAATGCTATGGAACAAAAAAAAGATCATCAGCACAATTCAAATGAAAGCAACTTAAGCTCAACAACAGCCAGATGGTGCAAGAAAATCCATTCAGCAGAGAGACATTGTCACTTTGACAATTTTTTATTAAGTTTAGATAGTACAACATAATGAAATTTTCATGGATTTCTCTGACTTCAAAATAGGGTGGACAGCTTGGGTGAAGCTTTAACCCTTTACGTTCAGGCCTACATCCAGACTCTTCATTCCATAAGAGAACCTCTTTCTTCTGCAGTCTATGAGCAAGCAGAAAGCGACTCATGGACTCTAGGAGAAAAAGCAGAGTCTGAAAACCTCCGAGAAAGGAAGCTGATGGCCAGCATAGTCTTAAGTTCACAGCCAGTCCTGTTCAATGGAGCATGCCGCTACCCTTGTTGAAAATAATCCAAGGGTTCTGAAGTGGCACATGCAACTGCCTTCCAAGGGACTGCTGCAGCATTAAGTTGTACAGCCTCCACCACTGAGGAAACGGGATCCAAGGAGCCTGAAGCACAAGCTCCTTATGAAGTCAACATGGTGCATTCAAAACACCACCGTCAATGTGATGCAAACTGATGCAACAGATCAGAAATTTGAAAAACGGTTGGCTTCTGAGCATCTCCATGAAAAACACCATGAAGTGAAATACAAAGAAGTAAGAGAGCTGAAGAAAGAGTCTTGTCCTCAACCAGAAAAAGTGAAGTTGCCCAGAACTGGCAGGGACTCTTATTGTTCTACTGTGAAGAAACAAAGCCTTCCGTAACAGCTGATTGAAGATGAAATAATGTACTGGAGGGGGGCAAGAACAAACAGAAATGACTTCAGACATTTTACTCTGAGAGCCTTTTTAAGGAAAAGAACAAAACAAACCTAGGTCCTACCTGCTCCCTGAGAATCTATCAACAATTAAAATTTCTTATTAGTTATTTACATTAACCGCTTTCAAAGCCCTTGCAAGAGAATAAACATGCCACAATGTCTTTAGTGGCATGTTTAGGCAGACTCAGTCTTAACATCTTCTGTAACTTCCCAAACTATCCTTCATTACCTTCAAGATTAAAATTAGAATTAAGGGAACAGTTCTAATTTTGCTCTTGTTGTCAACCAAGCAGCAGTGTTTTCTCTTTTTGTGGGGGGAGAGAGGCAAGTGCAATCTGAACATTAACTACAAATGCAGCATAACAACATTCACAAGACCACAAAGCAGTCTCTCCAGGATCAAATACAGCTGCATTGTCTACTGTCACAAACTAAATTTGATGGACGTTTATTCCCTACA
>NW_008825288.1:337159-343746 GCF_000699105.1 Pygoscelis adeliae | reverse complement strand
TACACAGTTTTACTCGTTAAAGATATGAAAACATTTCTATGCATTTGTGGAAGTATTAGTATAATGCAACACTGGAGTTAAACTCTCCCAAAGCCTTTTACCTTATTGTGTTATTAGCAATTATATTTAATACTCAGACTGCATAACTGAAGCAACTGTTCTACTTGCATTTATTTTTTAGTTGAAAATTCTTTTTCCCCTTAAGTCAAGTGTTACCTTTAAGCAAGACACTATCTGCTTTCTTTGGTTTAAGATTATTTTTATTTTCTGTTTTAAGATGCCATTGCAGAGACCTATTATGATTTTTACACTCAATACCATACATTTCTTTCAAATTAAAAAAATGTATTTAAATCTGAACAAAAATATTTCACTAGAAGAAAAAACACCTTTGACAGGGATCCTTCTCTTGTGCAAAACAAACAGATTTAATAACATTTTATTTAATGCCAACAGCATTTACAGGTTAAGTATTTGAACATTGACAAAACTTCCGAGAAAAAAAAAAGTCTTCTGTCTTGTAGGATTTTGAGATGACAGGGCCACTGTAACCATACAGTGTAACCTTCTGAATAAACACAGGTGACAAGAGTTTCTTAAATCACATTCCTACCTCAAGTGCAGCAGTGGCATTGAACTAGAGCTTAACTTTTAGCAAAACATCCAATTCCAATTTAAAAGTCTTCAGAGCATAGAAACCACCAAAGCTCCAATAAGTTATTCCAGAAGTAAATTACTTTGCTGTTAAAGAAAACTATTTATTTCCATTTAAGGACTTGTCATACCTACACCTACCAGATTAAAACTCACTTATCTCCAGGTCTGTCTGTTACACACATTTCACATCACTCCTTTACCTTGAAGCTTTTGCTAGGGCTTGTTCTTCAACTCTTTAAGCCTTCTTCAGATTTTTCTGAGGCTTCTCCAATTTAGCATTATCCTTTCTGAACCAGGCATACCAGAACTGAACGCAGTATTCCAGCAGCAAAAACCCACAAGTGTCAAAACCTCCCTACTTACAAATCTGTGTTTCATACAGCTAAGGATGACAGAAGCACTCCTGCTAGGTGCAGATCTTCCCTTTTGGCTTTACTGAAAGCTCAGTTCTGCCTCCATCCAGCTTAGGAAGAAGTCCAGGTCATTTCACCATCAGTGACTCAATCTTCATTATTTCATTCTCTCTCTTTAAAACATGATTGTATGTTTTCTTTCCAAGTCACTTATAAAAGCACTGTATGGCCAGGAATCAGTTTTTCCAGAACACCACTCAAAGCACTGAGCAATTCCATCTACGTTACACTGAGATTAATTTGAAATCCATTTAACCCTGTGTTGTTTTTAATTGTTCTAGTTTCTTAATCAAATCAAACATCTTACAGAAGTTTTTTACATAAACACTGCTACTTTCAGCCATAAAACCTGCAGTATCATAAGTTAGTTTGACAGGATTTAGTTTGATTGGCATTAATTAATTCACTTCTCGCTGACAGTCAGGTGAAAGAATCCCTTTGTTATCAGGGGCTGATGCCAGGCTCATCCCATTTACACTGCCTATTGGCACATCCGCAGCACTCTGCTAGGTCCCTGGAAACTCCCTAGTTTTCCAAGGCTTGTGGAAAAACAACATTAATAGCCTAGGCAGGTCTTCATTTCACTAAGCCTCATAGATGTTAGATTTAATTTTTTGGAGAGGTCTAGTTTTGGTAGCTGCTGTTTTATCTTTTTTAGTTTCCTACTGAAATGGAAACTATATCAAAAACAACACCCTCTGCCGCTTCAAAAATAGACAGCAGAAACATTAACTGAATATTAGGTGGTCCTTTCCAGTGAGAAATTTTATCGTTTCCAGACAGCTACACCTCAGCTTCTAAAACAGCCGCAGTTGTTCCTATTTAAGCTTCTAGACTTTGACAATACTGACCACAATTTCTTCTTGTATCCTTCTACTCTCCTTGTCTATTTGCCTCCATTTCCATCTTCAGGCTTGTATTTGCTACTGTACACACACCTTCCCACAAGTCATTATTTATTGCTCCTTTCAACCCTTCCTAAGTCAAAATGTTTTTCTTTAAATTAGTTAGGTTTACTTCGAAAGTACATTTTTTGCTTGCATTTAATAGATTACTCTTAGATTTCTAACCATTCATTTCTGTTTGTTTGCTCCCAGCATATTTAGCAGAATTATTTTCATCTTTAGGAAAAATGGCCTTTTTAAAGCACCTAGTATTTATAGCACTACTTACAGATTGATTTCATGTGTGCAAAAAAATCCAAGTTAAGACTACTTATTTAAGAAGCCGCTAAGTGCTGTGACCAATTCCTCTGAACCTGTCGAGATGAAGCCCAGTATTGTTTAACAAATGTTTTTAAAACTAAGTGTATGAGGTTTCAATGACTGCTTTCCAGGGCTTACCTGTTGGACAGTTTCTTACACAGGGTAAGAGAGCTTTTCAAATACTAACACATAAAAATAAGTTCAGAGTAAGACCTCGGTAGCACGAGAAAACACTGCAGATGAACCACACAGCACTTACAGCAAATAACTCAGAAGGCAAATACATACCTAGTAAAAGTGACTTTAGACTAGTGCCAGGCAAGTTTCACATAGTGATCTTCCCAGAGAGCTTTAAAACAAAAGCACTCCTTCTACCAGAACGCATGCTAGGGTCAGTAGGAGAGCACGGATCAGTTTTCCTTACCTAATCTATACCCTTTATAAAGGCGACCCTTCTCACCGTCCAGAGCGGCCTGGACATCTTCTAGACGGTCATACTGCACGAACCCATAGCCATGGTACATGCTGAGGGCTGGAAAAGTTAACAGCAGGGCAAGACCGGTTACAACTAAGGGACAGTACTAACCCACACCCAGGCCATCAGGTAATCCCACCAGAGGAACAAGCAAAGGGGCTCTACCCAGAAACGACTATGCAAGTTTCCTGGGAAAACCAAGTCTACCAGGATCAAAATGCAGGACTTAGAGACTCTGAAATATATTTTGTAGATCAACCTCCTTCTGACAAGGCAGTGACCAAAATACAGCCCATGAAGTGACCAGGATTTGATAAAGAGACTATGAAGTCACTTGAAAGAATACTGCAACATCACACTGCAACCCCAAAAGCTAAAACATAGCTGATATATAGGCATTATGTTTCAGCTGTACTGAAGGAATCACTTTTTCAGAGAAAATGCAGGCAGAGAAAATTATCATTAAAAGGTCACTTTTTAGGAGCAACATTAGTCACTCCTCTCATCATCATCAAATAGCATTTGACAAGCATGAACGTTATATTTCTCACTGAATTCCCAGCCACAAAAAGGCATAAGATAATATACTAACCCCTGATTTTGCCATATTTTGAAAATATCTCTTCCATTTCTTCACGAGTCATGTGGTCTGTGGGCAAATTGCCGACAAAAAGTCTTCTCTCTAAATCCTGAGGATTGGTGCTGTTAGTGAAGTCGCTCTGTTTGATGCTATTGCTCTTGCGTCCTCGAGCCATTTTGCTTTCGTTCCAAATCCAACTCTTCGCAAAAAAGAAAAACGGCCATGCATATAATTTCAATCCATGACATTAAAATTAAACTGGAACAAGATTAAACTTAACAGCTTTGCAGACTAGAAGCCAACTGGGTCTGCTTGACGCAAACTTCACTCCAGAGAAATCTTAATACAAGGGATACAGAGGTGTGGCAAAAACGTATACCACAGCATTTTGGTTGAGCTTTTCTGTAATACTGAAAGGTAGTAAACCTAATTATTTTGCAGATAAGTTTTAATGGTTTAACTCCAAACTAAGATACAAGTAAAACTCATTTTCCACTAAAACATCTTAACTTTAAGCTTTTCAATACACCCATTGTTGTCATATCTATTTCTTCAGTCCACTGGTAAGAAGCGTTGAAATTTATGCAATATTTTAATAAGCAGAAAGGAAACTCATCACAACATTGCATAACAGGACCCAAATATTTCAATACAGGCTTTGAACGAGACATCAGGAAGTACTGCTTAAATGCTCTTAAGTGACCACGCTCAGATCACTTTACTAAATGGGAAATCTTAGCTTTCCAATACCAGAAAACACAGTTTCTCATTCATACCCCTCCTAAACAGCATATCCTTGTCCCCATAGAGACATCAGCTCCCACAGAAGGCGGGTCCACAGCTGGGAATTTAACCCCCCCCATGTAAATGCTGTACCACTACCTCATCTCCCCCAGCATAGCAAAAGTACACTTCGTTAACCCACACTATTGCAAAGCTGGAGCAGTCAGCAACATTCACTGCACAAACTCACCCGAAGAATTACAGCAAAAAAACCCCCAACAAACAAAAAAACATCACAAATTCTACCAAGCCAACAAAAAACTCCTCCAAACCCCACCTAGGATTCATACTTCCTGGTTTAAAAGTCACCATTACATAAAGCTTAAAAAAAAAAATTAAAACCACTGAAACTTTCAAGATTAACTTGAAAGTTTGAAAACCTTTTAATAAAGTTGTCATACTTCCTAAACATTCATCTACAGGAATGCAGGATGGGATTTTCCTGTTTATAACATGCAAGAAACCTGGAAAAAGAAAGTTGATGAAATTGAGCATATCAGCAGAAACTTCTACTGTTAATCATGAGATGCCTACAACCAACATACTCCCTTGACAGTAGCCTATATTCATTACAATTTAAAAGTAGCCTCTGAATAAACAAGTCAAATATCCAAAAATATAACACAGTTTTACATAAGTACTTCTACAACACTTAACTGGCATGAAAAATATATTTACTCCAAAATTGAGACATAAAATTTGGGGGTTTTTTTGTTTTTTTGTTTTTTTTTTTTTTTTAAGATCAATCAACTTTACATTCATATCACTTTTCTCCTTCTTTCAGGAAGCCCTGCAGGGACAGGAGGCAGAGAACACCTCCCAGTCTAAAACTTTTTAAAATGAACTAAACTGCTAGAAGAGGGAGGAGGAAAAAAACCCAACACCAAAACCAAAATCAAACAAAAAAGTCATTTCTTCTACCATATTTGCCTCAACCCTCCTGTAAGTTTGTCCACACACAGTTTTACCTGCCCTGTCAGAAGTACCAAATCTTGTCCCATTTTTTCCTGTATGGAAGCACTAGACTTCCCTTCTGTTCTGCTATTGCAGCTCAAATTCTCATCAGTTGAGGGGACAGAAGTTTTCAAAATTCTCCCAAAATGATTAAGTGGCTATAAAACATGGAAACACCCATCTAGTCCAAGTTCCCATTTTGGAGCAGGGTGACATCCAAGTTGGATCCAGTTGTCACAGTCTTCTCCAGCCGGGCTCCGAGCCCTACCAGGGATGGGGACTCGGAGCCCCTGCAAGTACCTGCTCAGGCGGCACGGCCGGCACATACCGTCTCGGAACGTCACGTATACGCACAGCAAACAGGTGTCAACAAGACTGGTTGCTGCTGGCGGGACATTTCACTTTCCGTATAAAAAGCAGTAAGAAGTTCCCTTTTCTTTTTATTAAGGGTGGGAAGAGTAGGGGGTGCCTGGGGAAGAGGGTGCAAGAGCTTTCCATATGAAGAAAAACAGGGAGCTATTTTTCCACTTGCAGGTCACTTTCAAAACAAAGCAATAAATCCCAAACACTCAGACAGGTTGAATTACTAGAGAACTTCCATATAAGAGCATTTACTACCTCTTACCATTTTCTGCTTGGTAGATTACATAGTTAAGGGCCATTTAGTAATCATAAGACCAGAATAAATGAATATTGTCCCAGCTTTGGGCACGCTACACCAGGTGAACAACTAATTTCCACATTAAGTCTTTTCCTACGAGTGCAGCCGGAGAGGCCAACTATGCACCTGGGCAGCTTACAGGTGCCAAAACCCCCCCATGCAGAAACCAAGTGCCAGGCTGAGCAGGTGCCTACAACAGGACAGCCCACGTCAGCTCACGTGCCAATAAACCTTCTGGAAGTTACCTAAAGCCATGTTTTCCTAAAAATCTTATATTTAAAACCAAGGTTATTTATTAACAGTGCTACAGCTTCAGAAAGCAAGACATACCTCAAGTGGGATGTTGAAACTAATTTGACACAAACGAAACATTACGCAGAAGTCTGCAAGAAGTTGTTCCTGGGCAAGGCAAAAAAAATAAAGCCAGCCACCACAGAAAGGAACAGTGCTGAGGAGCAGTAAGCTTCCTGCCCAGCACCAGCTAGCAGCTCTCAGCACCTCGGAGCCAAGCCCTGCCAGCCAGCCACCCCATGCCGCACCCCCAAACGCCAGGCCTGGGGCCAGGAGGGCCATTCTCGGGCAGCACTAGCACCCACCCGCCTTGGTCCTCTGCACCCAGGACAGCAGGCAGACGCAGAGCCGCCCACGAGGAAAACGCTAACGCGGAGAACACTTCCACCTTCCCTCCCGAGGACCCCGCTGCTGCTGTGAGAAGGCGAGCCAGGCTGCTCAGACCGCAGCTGCCCACCCTCGCCCTCGTCGCTACTCACAGCCTTCTCAAGCAGCGGTGAGGAAAGCCACACGCCTGCCGCCTCGCTGGCGGCCACCCCTCTCGCCCACCAGGCCGCACGTGGTCCCG
>NW_008825288.1:328612-333686 GCF_000699105.1 Pygoscelis adeliae | reverse complement strand
CTGCCTCCCCCCCTTTCACTTCCCTTTCTGCCCAGCGTCAGACGTGTGTGATGGCGGGGCCGGTTCCCCTCTGCTGGGTCAGGCGTCCCCAGGTTGGACCTCGCGGTGCCCCGCTGCCCCATCGAGCCAGGGCTGCCCGAGGGGCCCCGCGGGGGTCTGCAGTGCCCAGCTGTGCTGGGCCGCAGCACCCTTTGT
The DNA here is from genome assembly GCF_000699105.1 of Pygoscelis adeliae. Classification (NCBI taxonomy): domain Eukaryota; kingdom Metazoa; phylum Chordata; class Aves; order Sphenisciformes; family Spheniscidae; genus Pygoscelis; species Pygoscelis adeliae. The sequence continues at coordinate 333,491 of NW_008825288.1, read as the reverse complement.
GCCTGGCCCTCCCCCACCTGCTGGCCCACAGCCCTGCTGTGGGTGGTACAGTGAGTGGTACAGTGCTGTGGGTGCTCTCCTGCATCCATACTGCCCTGAGATCTGCTTCTCTGCCTCCTCTCCACCCTTCCTCGTGCACGCAGCCCCCTGCTAGGAGGAGCAAGGAAGGGCCCTGACTGACTTTGCATGGATGATATACTTGCCCGGGGCTTTCCTGCCCCTCGCGGCCAGTGCTTCAGCCTTGGGAAGGAGCTGGCAATGCTCTGGGCGCGGAGGCTCAGTGCACCCGCCTGCCCAGGGCCACAGCACTGTTGACAGGGGCACGGAGCAATGTGAGATCAGCATCTGTTAGGAAATCTGGGGAAACGTGGGGCCACCCTACCGGAATCACTGCCACCCCACTTCAAAGAGAGCACTGGTGGCATCAGGCAACGCAGGCGGCTCTGCTGCGGTCTGTGGTTAGCACAGGCATGGGAAGAGTGGTGCGAGGAAGCCCTCACCTCAGGACGTGGGTTAGCATGCGCGTGCTCGCAGAAGTGAGGTGGTGCCGGAGTGCTGGGGAGCGTCATGAATGCGCAGGTCTTGTTTCTTCCAGTGCTGGGAGCCCAGTGATGCCATAAGATGCTTTGATAAGCAGTATGAACACAAGGGCAGGTGCTGCAACCGGTGTCAGCCAGGTACGGAGACCCCGTCCCCTTCCTGGGGCCCCAAGGTGCACTGCCTGGCCACAGTGGAGCAAGCCCAGCTTGGTGTGACTGAGCCCCCCCCCCTTGTTGCCAGCAGTGCCAACAGCTTCACCGCCCTGTGTCACCTCAGTGCTAGAGCAACTGGGTACCTCATGGATGCTCTGGGAGACCCCCTGGACCTCACTGAATCTGCCACAGCTCTCTTGGGTCTGTGTGCTCCTGCAGCCGCAGGATCCCATGGCACGGGCAGCTTGCGGGGGGAGTGCTGCCACTGGCACTACCAGATCATGATGGTATTTGCCAGCTCCCGCTGTCACTGCCAGATCGTTTCCCAGTCCTTGGAGTGCTGGAGGCAGTGAACAGCCCCTCTGCTCTCCTGCCTTAGCACCCAGCAGCCCTCCCCACCTGGCCCCATGCAGCATGCACAGCCACCGGGCGAGCTGGCCCCTGCAGCCCTGGCTGCCGGAGCGGCATCAGGCTACCAAGCAGCATGCTGCAGCGGCCCTGGCATCCACAGCTGCCAGTGCTCCCCTGTCCTGCTGGCAGAGCTGCTGCCTGGAGAGGAGGAAAGCTCCCTTGCCCCCTCCTCACCAGCCTCTATTGCAGGGGAAAAGCTGGTCTCTGAATGCAATGGCACAGAAGACTCTGTCTGCGCCCGCTGTGAGAGCGGACACTATCAGCAGAGCTGGACCAAGGAGAGGCACTGTGCCCCCCACGATATCTGTGAAGACAGTAAGTGCTCCCTGTGCCCACTGGACCCAGCCTGCGGGGGCTGCAGGGGCTGGTGTCCCCCCAGACTCACCTGCCTGGTGCCTCACCTTGCCCATGCTCCCTTTGCCCAGATGCTGGCCTCATCGTGAAGACACAAGGAAATGCAACGCACAACACTGTGTGCCAGTGCCGGGACGGCATGCACTGCTCTGACATCAGCTGCCAGACCTGTGTGGAGAACCAGCCCTGCCAACACGGCTTTGGCTTCGTGGCAGGTGAGTCTGACCAGCTCATCCCTCTCAGCGGGACCGATGCCCTGGCAGCATTGACCTCAGGTCCTCCAGGGAAAGGGGGGGACTCCCCCAGCAAGGTGTCCCTAGCAAGGTTTTGGGAGAGCTGTGTCTGCCGCTGCACCTGGCGCAATTGCCATGGGGAGGGCTGCTCACCTGACCCCCACAGCCCCTCACCTCCTGCAGCCTGTACTGACCTTCCTGCAACCTCTGCTCCTCTCCAGCCAAGGCTGTGGCCCGGATGTCGTCCCCCTGTGAGCCCTGTGCAGAAGGCACCTTCTCCAATGTCTCTTCTAAAACCGAGCCATGCCATCCCTGGACAAGGTATTGTCCGAGTGCTGACCACATCCTTCATCCATCCCCAATTGTGCCCAGTCCCCGTGAGCATGTTCTCTGCTGCCAGCCTCCTTAGGGGCCTTGGGGACTGGGCAGAGGGTCTCTGAGAGACACAGAATCAGGCTGGCATAGGGCAGGAGCAAGAGGAGCAGAGCTATGAGGGTGGTGAGGTCCAGGGTGGCGTGGCTGAACTCGAGGCAGACATCCAGGCCCTTGTGACTGTCCCTCAGCATGTGCACAGAGTGCTGGCCCCTCCAGGGATGTCCATGCTGTCATCCGCACTGGGAGGCAAGGGATGAGGGGCTACAGGGACACCCCCCATGCCCTGTCCAGGCTCTCCATCCCAGCATGCTCCTTGGCTGTAGTCGTCAGCCAAGGCACCAGCCCTCTCCGTGGGGAGTCTGGCTTTGAGGATTCCGTGGGCTGGCAGGTCGTCCCTGTCTTTAGAAAGCTGCTTGAGGGTTAATTGCATTCCCTGGTAGAAACGTGAGCCTTATTTCCAGGCTGAATTAGTCTCGCTTCAGCTGCCAGCCATTGGATTTCACTTTGCTTTTATCTGTGCCCAGAAATTACCTCCCCACGGAGCCACTTGTAGCCTGTCATCAAGTCATCTCTGAGCTGTTCTGCAATAGCTGCCATGTCAGAGTCCCAGGGTCTCCCTGACTGGGCAGGTCTCAAATATCCACTCCCTCCTGTGCCTTGTCCCCAAACTTGTACCCATCTTCAGCAGTTTCAGCAACTCCAGACCAGGACCCTGGGGTTGGGCCCTGCTATGTACCTGCTGTCCCCGTCACACAGCAGAGGCCCTGGCGTCGGCTGGGAGCCCCTGGCCACTTGCCCCTCCAGAGCCCAGCAGGCTCAGCACAGGACACTGTCTCGTGCAGCTCAGATGGCTGCCCAGCCCTGGCCATTCCTCCTCAGGGGCTTTCCGCATGCTCAGGTTGCTGCTGTGGTTACATGGTCTCGTTCTTCCCTGCAGCTGTGAGGAAAAGGGGCTGGTGGTGAAGGCAAAAGGGACGAACACCTCGGATGTGATCTGTGGTAAGTGCCCGGTGCCCTGGGCTGGGCCAGTGCAGAGCAGAGATCTCCTGGTGCTCCAGCTCCTGCAGCGCTCAGAGGAGCTGGCCTGGCCTGTGGGTGTTTTTGGGAGAGGAGGGTCTGACCGCACTGCTGGCATGGTGCCTTCCTGCTCCTCTCTGTCCCCATGAGGGATCCCTGTGGGACTGGGCCTGGAGCAGAGAAGCAGCTTGGGGCACTCGGTGTCTTGGTGGGAGTGTCATGTGGGTGCCTCACTGACCCCATCTCCCTCAGCAGAGTCGGGCAGGCGCTCCTCGCTATCGGTGCTGATCCCCATCACGGCCGCAGTCGTCACGTGCCTTGTGGGCATCTGCATCTACTGCCTGGTCCACACAGGTAAGGGATGCCTTGGCCAGAGGGGCCATACGGGGCTGAGGAGCTGAGCAGGGAGGGCAGCAGCAGCTCTGTCAAGAGTGGGGCAGCCCTTCTGGGGACACTGCCAGGGCGTGGCTCCCTGAGCCCATTGCCCTGCTGGGTCAGCGGGCTCTGTCGTTGGGAGGAATGTTTGCATTGCTGCAGCCCAAGCTGGGCCAGCTCTTGGAGGAAAGCACTGGTGCCCTGAGGGTCCAGCCTGGCTCCCCTGCCGTGGCCCCCCAGCCTGGCGGCAGCAGCAGACACATGAGCTGCAGGACTTGCAGTGCAGCAGCACCAGCCCTGGCTCTGACCCCCTGAGTGCTCACTGCAGGGCAGGGCAGGAGCACTCCCCTGACTGTTGCCTTCTCTGTCCTTCTTTCCATCCAGATCCCAGGCGACGGGTGCAGAAGCAGGTGAGTCTGCCCAGAGCCCTCCTCCAGCAGTGGGCTGGGGTCCCTCCTGGGCACAGCCGGGGAAGTGCCAGCAGCAGGGAGCAACAGAGCAGGGGCTGTGGCTCTGCGGAGCAGGAGGGGTGGGGGCTGTTCTAGGGCTGCCTGGCTGGGACAGGACAAGGGCTGGGGTAACCCTGGGATGCTGCTGGCAAATGCTGAGACAGGAGGGACCCAGACAGGGTGAGGCCCTACCCTGCATGGGAGTGTAGCAGGAGCCTTTGAAGGACGTGGCTGCAGAGGTGGGGGACGTACCTGCCTGCCCCTGACCCCTGCCCCTGTACAGATAGAGCCTGGGAAGCCCAGAGAGAGCCGGGAGGCCCAGCAGCCCATGGAGGTGGGGGAGGAAGCCTTCCCTGTGCAGGAGACCCTGCTCGGGGGCCAGCCCGTGGCCCAGGAGGATGGCAAGGAGAGCCGCATCTCGGAGCAGGAGAGGCTGTGAGGGCGCAGGGCACTGCCTCCAACAGTAGCACAGACCGGGGCCAGCACCATCTCTTCTGTCCCCTCTCCAGCTGGGGAGGAAATCTAGCATCTGGCCTGGCTGCAAATGATGTGACGCTGCAGTGGACCATGGCATGGCCCCCCCCCATGGGGATACCTCAGCAGTGCTTGGTCTGGCTGCCTGCCCAGGGCTGCCATAGCGGAGCAAAGCTCAGCTGCCTGCATGGGGATGCAAGAGGAGAGCCCAGTCCCACTGGAGTGCTGCAGTACAGTGCAGCGTGGCTGCTCATATGCTGACGCCCCTGGCAGAGCCTGGTGCAGGCATGGGCCAGGGCTGCTGCGGTGGAGCAGAGTACGGCTGCTCAGGTGGAGACCCTGTGGTAGACCCCCGGGGATGCCAGGACAGCGAGTACGGGCTGCTGGTGCAGGACCACCGTGGGAGAGCACAGTTCAGCCACCCGCCCAGGGAGGCTGCGGTAGCACCCAGCTGGGCCACCCGCACAAGGGCCCCGTGCTGGAGCTGGGCCAGTGGCTG
>NW_008825288.1:321649-327399 GCF_000699105.1 Pygoscelis adeliae | reverse complement strand
GCTGGCAGGGGACTGGACTGCAGCAGCACAGAGCCCAGCGCAGGCTCCAGGTCCGGAGAGCAGCTGCAGCCTGTGACCCGCCACCACCCAAGCGCATGCAGCATGGCATAAGAAAGGCCATAAATCCCAGAGCCAGGAGCAGCTGGAACACAGAGCGACTTTTACTGTAAAGGCAGTGGCACATTATTTAAGGCTCCTCTTAAAACCTAATGTTAGGTTTAATAAGGGAGATAAAAGCATGTCAGCAGCTCTCCCTCTCAGGACATGACGCTCCTGGCAGTGCCCGCAGGATGGTCCCAGGGCATCCTCTCAGCACCAGCCCAGTGAACACCCCGCCCTGGGGACAGACATGACCCCGTTTTTTCCCGTGGGGACAGACATGCCCCGGATCCCTGCTGCCCCTGCGAGTCCTGCCGGTGAAGAGGGCTGGCATCATGTGGGCCACAGACACTGAGCCTTTGGCCCCAAATAGCCCCCAAAGGACTGTCTCCCCACGACTGCCCCAAGGCAGTGGGCTGGTCCCTCTGGCTCCCTGCGTCTCCCGGTGCTGACCTCTCCCTGCTGGCATGCAGCGTGTTTAATGCCTGTTCCCGCATGTCAGACGTGCCATCTCATTAGCACGTCTGTCCCCCAAAGTGGGAAGGGAGAACGCTTGAGACCTAATTGAATGTAACTAATTATTCACTCCACAAATGCTCTGTTTAAATGGGGTTGTGAGGGACAGAATTACTCATTCTGAAATGGGGAGAGAAAGAGAGGAAGACAGAGAGAAAACAAATAGAGGCGGATGCTGGAGCTGCAGCTCCCTCTCTCCCCAGAATACCAATTACTGGATGAAGTGATTGTATAAATCTTTACCGAGTGAACGAACTGTACTAGTCACTTACTCCTGTCCTCTTATTAGGAGGAAGCAATGAAAAATCATCCCATTCTCCAGTCCAGTTAAGGGCTCCCAGTTGCTGTGTCAGATGCTGTCCGCAGCTGGAGAGCTCGTCCTGGTGCTTTTCCCGGGTGCAGGTCCTACAGAGACAAGGCTGAGTGCGTGGCAGGGATGCAAACCACTCCCGCACCCCTGGCCCCAGGGAGGAGCAGTGACTGCATGTGCCCCGGGGAGCTGCAGGGCTTCTGCCCCAGTGGGAGCCAGGCAATGCCATGCAGCATCCCGGGACGCGGGGAGACTCAGGCTGGTCAAAGGCCCCAGTGCTGCACGAACGACAGCTCACCTGAGGACCCCAGTACCTGGCACAGAGGCACCCTGGGCCTTGTGCCTGCAACTTTCCTGCCCCCGTCTTCGGTGGGTCCAGCCCGGCCAGGCCACTGGCCCCGCTCTGCAGGCTCCCACAGAGCTCAGAGACCTCTCCAAGTGCTCACCAAACAGGGAGAGCACGGCGCTTCCCAAGTCCTTCCCATGCTGGAGTCAGCGTTTCTCACTCCCCAGCGTCTCTGCTTCACGGGCTGGAGAAATGCGCTCATTAGCAGTGATCTCCATCGCTCTTCCCTGCCACATCGTTTAATCCCAGATCCCTCACATGGTTTCTTCCAAACACACCCATTTCTGTCCTCGGCAGCGGTGTGGGATTGGAGAGGAGGTCCTGGCTGCACAGAGCAGGGAAAGCCAACAGGCTCGCCCCCATGCCCTTCCTGGAAGTGGGGAGCACCCACACCCTGTGGTCCTGCTGCATGAGCTGGTGAGGACCTAGCTAGTCCCACACTCCCCGCAAGCAACACCGGGACCCCCCTCATCACAAGGCACCCAGCACCCTGAGGGCTGGTTTACCAGGACAAACGCCACCCGGTCTCCACGTCTTGCTGCCGCCAGGAACAGAGATGCAGCAGCCCCAGGGTGCCCCAAGGAGGGACCGCGCTGCTGCATGGGCACCCCAGGACCCTGTGGCACTCTGGATGCTGCGGCTCCCCGGCTCGGCAGGGGGTGAGAAGCTGCTGGAGGAGTTGTGCGGTTGGGTCACTGTGAGGGAAAACAGACTGGCAGCAAGTCAGCGAGGGGAGGGCAAAACCTCCAGCCTGTCCTGCCTTGTACAGGATGGGGATTTAATTATTGCCAGCAGCGAGACTCCATGCACTGGAGATGTGTGTGTGTGGGTGTGAGGGAGAGATAACATCATCATCATCATGACAAATGCAGCTGTGCAGCTCCATTCTGTGCTTATTGGCTTTCTTCTGTTTATCTATAAATAATTGCGGGGACACAATAGACTTAAGACTGCCAAAGAGTTTGTCTCCCTCCAGCAACCGTATTGCCACAGTGCTGCCACCTTATCTGCTTGTAGAAAGATGAGGATGGGAAAAATATTTACTGTCAGGGATATTTGTCATCTGCAAACTACCTCTGCCTACAATCCGCAGCGGGGATTGGACTGACAGCGCTGATCTGTACTGCAGGCACGTGAGCCCTGGGGTTCTCCACGCTGCCCCAGACCCACCTGAACCTCCTCCCTGTTAGCTGGCAGCACTGTGCCCAGAAATCCACCATGCGTGCAAATCTACGCCACGGTCTGCAATGGCAGCCCAGAGGGATGAGGGAAGCAGCAGATGGTGCTGAACTAGGTACCCAGCAAGTGGCTTGACACAGAGGAGCACCATGACAGGACAACTGGGGCACTGAGGAGCTCAGAGGTTTGCAATGTTGGCAGCACCTCCCCGAGCGCACACCTGCACCCCCATGCTGCACAGCCAGGGCAGCGTCCCCCCCAGCACAGCAGCCCCAGTCACCGACCACCTCGAGAGCCCCAGGCCTCGCTGCTCTCCTGCAAAGGACAAATGCACCGTGTATCCCTGCCACTCTCTCGGCACTCAACATCCCCGCCAGCCCCGCTCGCCATTGGGATTCCTCATATCCTGCAGCCCAGAGGCTTTTGCACAGCACTTATCACTGCAGTATCCAAGAACCGATTTAATTGATGTGACACCAATTATTCAAGTATCACTAAATGCAGAACTAATGCATCTGTGTGTACAAACCTCCTAGACCCTGACCATGAAATTATAACTCTGACATGAAAGGAGCCAGGGCAGGAGCACCAGCTCTCAGCAGAGCCCCCGCCACCGCAGCGCTGGCCAGCCCTGCCGGGACACCTCCCTGAGAGCTGCGTGGAGAGGCAGCATCGCATGGGATGCCTGCAGCAAGGTCTGCATCCAGCTCGCTACATGAAGGGTCAGGGCCTGCAGCTCCCTGCAGACTGACCTGCAGCCATGGTGGGTCCCGCACAGCTGAGCCAGCCCAGGCAGCATCAGCCACGTGAGCGCTGGCAGGGCTGCCACGACCGTCGTGACAGCCAGCCTGGGGAGCTGCTTGCTCTGCAGGGCAGTGCAAGAGCCATTTCTGGGCTGCTCAGCGCAGCCCATGCAGCTAGCAAAGCTCTTGGCTTGGACATGGACTGGTGCTGGGAAAAGCCATTCATTGCATTTGAAATTTTACTGTGAAATTAAGCTATGCCTGGACATGCAGAGCTTGGCATAGGCAGCAGTTTGTATTTTGTAAATTGCTTTCTACAATCAATTAAAGAAAAGAGGTGGTTGGTGGCCTGGGGGGGTACACGGGGTGGCTCCTCTTTGGCCTGGCTCCAGGTCGCTCTGTGCAGCCCAGAGGAGCAGTCCTGGCCCCCAAGGGAGCAGCCTCGGCACAGGGAGACTGTGGGGCTGGGGAGAGCCTGCACCCGGTGGAAAAGGGTGTGGCCGTTGTGCCACGAGGGGGGAGGATGGCCCCAGCAGGGGCTGCCCTGCTGCCCCCATGCCCGCACCGATTACCTGGGTGAGGGGCTCTTGCCCTGCCACTGCTGGATGCCTGCTCCCCTCTGCACCTCACTTGTCGCTGTGGTCCCTGCTGCACGCCCCAGCCCGGGATGGAGCAGCTGCTGCCGGAGCCGTGTCTCACTGCTGCTCCACACACCCTCCTTGCGCCGCTGGCATTGCTGCAGCAGGGGTTTGCAGGGCATGGCCCCGCGGCATTTACCACACAGCTGCTGGGCGAGGCCCCACCGGGCTCCCTGCTACATGGGATGTCACGCAGACCCTCCAGCCAGCCCCAGACGTTGGCACTGCGCTGGCCAGCAGCAGCTTGAGCTGGAGCCCTCCTCAAGACATACCTCTGCCCCTTCCCAGCCACGTCCCAGCTCCGGCACCCCTGCCCCCAACAGGGACTGGGGACCGCAGAGTCGGCAGCACACTGTGGTCCCAGCACCGCTCCGGGGCAGCGAAGCAGAGAGGTCCCATGTGAACTGGGCGACACAGCGAGGCACAGCCTCAGAGGTAAAGCTCTGGCACCATCTTCCATCACATTTGGGCAGCAAGCATGGCGAGTGCAGCACGAGTGTCGGGCTGCTTGGATGGCCAAGGGCTCGCCCTGGTTCTGGTTTGCTCAATGTTTTCATTAAGGACCTGGATGATGGAATAGAGAGAGCGCTTATTAAATTTGCAGATGACATGAAGCTGGGAGGGACTACAAGTATCTTGGAGGACAGGATTAGAATTCAAAGTGATCTTGACAAATTGGAGAAATGGACTGGAAAAAATAGGATGAAATTCAACAGAGACAAGTGCAAGGCAGTACGCTGAGCCAGGAATAATCAGCTGTGCAAACACAGGCTGAGGATGGCAAGGCCGGCAGCGCAGAGCCCAGCTGGGCATGAGACCACGCAGGTGCTCGGGCAGGAACGGGGCAGGCAGGAGGCATGCTGCCTGCTCAGCCTGGTGGTCCTTTGGGGACCAGAGGAGCAGGGCCCATGGGGAGGCAGGAGGAACAGATGGAGGGAGTGAGAGGCTCTGTGGAGAGGAACCTCCTCTGGCCTCGAGCACAGACTGACCCCTCGGAGCTGTGCCACAGGCTCTCCTGGGGTCCCACACACCTCTCCCATGCCAGCCAGGAACCATGCTGAGGTCCGGCTGGACCCCAGTCACTGTGCACACTGGGAGCAGTGCCGAGCAGGGGGTCCCCCACAGGCTCTGCCATCCCCCTGCCTTTGCCAGCTCAGAGCCAGGGCAGCTGCTGCCCTGCGGTGCCCCAGGGAGATGCCCCTAAACAGGCCCCAAAAGCTGCTCAGCCTTTCCCTTTGCAGCCCCACTGAGGCAGAGCCCCAGGCACCAGTGCAGCCCAACACCGGGAGCCAACCAGCCTCTGCCAGCACGGGGACCTTTGCTCTGAAGGCGCTTCCCATGCCTGGGGTCTGTCTGCAGCCCCCCTACCCTACAGCGCACACCCCTGCGGGCGGCCATGACCCGCTCAGCAGCACATCTACAGGGGACGGTGGCCGCAGGCAGGGAAGCTCCTTTCCGCAGCTCCAGCCCTGCGGCTCCAGCCGCGCCCAGGGGTGGACGTGGCTGCCTAGCCCGGGCTGAGCTGCCGCGGAGCCCCTCCTGCTGCCTTCCCTTTCCTCCAGCAATTAGAGCTCCAGCCAGCACCCTCCCAGCCTGTGCAAACACCAAGACTCATTTAAATAAATTAAGAAGACATAATAAATCAAAGGGAAACAAGGGGCTGTGCCTGGGGGCAGGGGAGTCACTCGAGTTTAATTACACTGGCGAGTCTCTCGCAACAAAAGTGCGGCGAGTCCCACATCTCAGCGAGCGCAGATGTGCAGGAGCGGGCACAGCTCTGCAGCAGGGCTGGCAGTACCACCCCGAAGCCAGTGCCTGGCACAGCACCGGCACAGCACCAGCTCTGCCGAGCCAGGAAAGCAAGGCGTGTGCCTGTGGAGGTGCATCCCGGGCACTGGCCACTTCTGGGCTCCCAGCAG
>NW_008825288.1:320848-321553 GCF_000699105.1 Pygoscelis adeliae | reverse complement strand
CTGGGGCCCGCTGGCCGCGCCCGGGGGGGCCGCCGGCAGCACCCAGTCCTGCAGGGGAGCTGCCAGGGCAGCCCACAGAGCCCTGCCTGCCCCACGCCCCTGCCCAGGCCCTGCCAGCTGCCTGGAGCCACCAAGCCCAGCTGAGGCTCGGGAAGAGGCAGCAGCGCTGGCAGCACCCCTCCGCCGCTGCGCGAGATTTACAGCCCGTCCCCCGTTGTTTAAAGACTCTCGCTCACGGCTGCAGTTGGGACTCCAGAAAGAGCTTTGTGTTGAGGCAGCAAATTTATGAGGCTGGCTCCAAATCCCCAGTCACATCAGGGGCCAATTCGTCTTCCCAGGGCTGAGGATGAAATTAAATTATTGTAAAATAAATCTGTAAAAATGATGAAAAGACCATCACCCAGCGGCAAGGGCGGGGCGCCGGGAACACACACGCAGCCATGACGGATGGGGCTCACCGGGTGATAAAGCGGCCGGACCCGGTAGCTCAGGGATTTTTGCTGTAATCTCACTAAAGAGATGTTGTTTACAGGAAAAAGGGTATTTTGGGGAGGAAATTGCATTTCAAGGTTAAAGGAAAAAAATTGAGCAAATCTCCCAGGGAGCCCACTTATGTGCAAGACGGCGGCAGACAGAGACAAGCCCGCGGGTGCTGGAGGGCAGCTAGGCCGGGACACAGGCTGGAGGCAGCGCCTTGCACACGCG
>NW_008825288.1:309726-320209 GCF_000699105.1 Pygoscelis adeliae | reverse complement strand
CCAGGATGACTGGAAAAAATGACTTCATCTTATACTGTGTTGGCTGGCCATTTAAGAATGGGCCACTAGCAAGGCTCAACATGGGGAAGGGATTTATTTGGGGACATGGTTGCAAAGACAACCCAGCACCAGGTGCTTAATAGTGATTCAGAGGTATCAGAGTGTTGCAGTGCTCAGAAAATGCAGCTGTAGGGAGTTCAGAGACTTTATTCTTCACTTCTGTGAAATCCTACAATACCAGTAGAGATTTCTCAGCTCTGCCCTAAGCACAAAAGTAGTGTGGAGAAAGCAGCGGCTTTGCAGGGCCAAGGTGCCCGCCAGCTTCCAGCCACAGCGCGTCCCGGCTGCCCCAGCACTAGCGGGACCGGCTCCTGCTGGCGCAGGTCAGCCTGGCACCGGGCATACCCACATCCTCGCTCCCACCCAGGGCTTCTCACAGGGCCTGTTAAACCCAGAGGCTCCCCTGGGTTTATGCGCAGATGCACTCTGAGGATGGCACAGGGGAGGGAAATATTTCCCTGGCACCGGGAAAGCCCTGTCCTCCCAGGCAGGGCTGGGCACTGGCAAGAGCCTCCCTCGCTCATCCCCAGCTGCTTGTGCCATTGCCCTGGGGCACCAGCAGGCTCTGCCTGAGCCTTCCCCGTGCTTTGATGGTCTGGCCAGACACTGTCACCCACCAAGAGCCTCCTTGCTCCTGCAAACGCTACGGTGCAGCCCCAGCTCCAGGCCACCAGCACCGGGGCAGCTCAGTGAGCACCAACATGTCCCTGCCTACTGATGGGCACAGAGCTCCTGAGAGCAGGGACAGGATGCTGGGCAAGCCCCGCTCATGCCCACCCATGCTGCCCAGCAAGCACTTGCTGCAAAGCCCTTGCTGGGCCAAGCTGTCAAGGCTGTTGGGAATGGGTCTCCCAGCACCTGGGGTCTCTGCGGCTCAGCTAGAGGTGCTGTGTTTGCAGCAGTCACAACAACCAGCCCCTTCCCCAGCACAGCCCTGGGAGAGACAGGATGGAGGGGCAAAGGCAAGCACTGCAGGGGCCCTAGGGGATCCAGCCCTACTGGCCCCAAGCAAGCAGAGCTGGAGCCCAGCGAGAGCAGACTCACCTGCACAGGTACAGCAGCTGCAGCACACAGCATTGGCACGGCAAATGCACAGGCTGCTGCAGGGAGCTGGTGGTCCGGGCACCCATGGCAGTCCTCGGCAGCAGTGCAGACCCATCACGTCCCAGGGACAGAGCATGCATGCCTGCCTGCCTCCCTGCACGCACACACGCACGCACGCATGCACGCACACGCACGCACCCAGCCACTCACTCACCCTCCCTCCCTGCTTACCTGCCTACTCTGCCTAGCCTGCAGAACGCCCTTAGCCTCCCTAGAGGAGCAGGCTGAGCTTCCTCCCACCACCCCACTCCAGGCTGGGCAGGGAAGCAGTGACCCCCTCTCCTCCTTTTATCACCTAGCAGGGATGTGTTGAGCACTGCCCTAAATCAGCCCCATGTGCACCTAATGGCCTGGGTCGCACCCACTCAGGGCACAAATGAGCTCCAGCCAGCTGACCCCACTGCTTGCATAGCCCCCCAGTGCGTCCCAGTATATCCCACACCTCACCCAGGGCTCCCATGACTGAGTGGCTCCTGGCCTTCCCCAGCCCCTGTGGCTAGCAAAGCAGAGCCAGGGAAAGGCACTTTGCTGGACCCGGAATCCTGTGCAGCCCCTCGCCCGCAGCCTTGCCAGCAAGTGGGGCCAGGCCACGCGTGCTGCAGTGCAGAGAGGGGTCCCACGACAGCAGGCGGCGAGGCTGGGGGCAGGAGCTGGCAGCCATCCCGCGTGGGCTGTGAGGCAGCAGTGTGCCGAAGTGGAAGTAAAGAGTTACTGAGCAAGCAGACGTTCAATAATTCATGGTCACTGAACTGCAACGGGAACAACGACAAATAATAATACAGGAAAATGGGGAAAAACCTGAAATCGTTAGGCCAATGGTTCAAGCATGAAGACAGCGTGCCGAGGGAGCGGGGTGGCAGTCATGCCATGCATGGATGGAAGGGTCGATGCCAGCTGCACTGCGGCACCCTGCCCCTGGCCTGGCACTCCCAGCCCAAGGGCTTCCAAAGGGGCCATTGCCCCACAGGGCCTGTTCTGGGGCACATGCCTGGCCCAGGGGACAACAAGCAGTGCTGCATGCCGGCCCTCAGTGCCCTCCAAGCCTGGTCGGCATGCAGGAAGCTTGTTCACGTCTCCAAGAGGCAGGGAAGGCAGATCTACTCTCTCTAATTATAATTAGTGATGCTTACCATGGGAGTTTGCAAACATGGTTTAATTAGAGCAGTTGGGCTCCCTGCACATGCTGCACCCTCCCCGGGGTCAAGGACAGAACAGAGCAAGGGAAGCAGGAGCTGGGGGATGCTCAGCAGAGTTTGGCTGCTGGGCTCAGGCAAGATTTACGCCTTCTCTTCGCCCACAGCTGTTGCCTGGAGGGCTGGCAGGGCTTGACTTGGCTTGGCTCGGCTGGCAGGGATCACCCCATGCCTCTGCACAGACCCTCTCTCAAGAGCCCGGCACTGCCAGGACTGCACTCTGCTCCTGGGGACAGGGAAGACACCCGTGCACACTGACTCAGCCAGAGGCCAGCAGACATTGCACTGGGAAATTTAATCTACAGCTACAAGAAAGGGCTGTGGAGTCTCTAGATGCATGAGCCTGCTTCTTCTGTCAAGAAGAAAAATAGGAAAGGGGCGTAGGGAATTAGATAAAAGCCACGAAGCAGAGAAGGAGGGTAGGGGGGAGCTGGGGGGAGCAGGCGGTGGCCAGCGGCAGCACCAGCATGGGCACGGCTGATGCTGCAGCCAGGGCAGGGCAGAGCCCCATGGTGGGAAGGACTTGGCTGCACCCCTCCCCACATGGACCTTCCAGCAGCCTCCCCCCTCCCAGAGCCAGCACCACGCAGCCTGCACCCGGGGCTCCTCGGCTGCTCCCCTCCCTCCTGCTCCGGCCCTGTGCTGCCTCCGCAGGAAGCCTCTGCTGTGCTATGAGCTGCCGGGGCTCTCCCCAGCTCTGCAGTCAGTGGGGCAGACAGCATTCATGGCTGTCCCCCCCCCTCTTGTCACCTGCGAGAGCTGCAGGACGCTTGTCCACGCTGCCCTGACCTCACTGCAGGAAGACGGGGTTGGGAATGTAACTGGCAATTGCTGAGGCTGAAGTGCTGCATGTTGTGGTGCCACCAAGCACGGCGGGGGTCGCACAGCTCCCTCTCGCCAGGAAGCATGGCTGCAGGCTGGACCCACCCCATTGCTGGCCAGGCGATGCCGCTGTCTGCAGCATCCTTTGGGCTCATCCGAGCCGGGCCAGGCTGGCACGCTGGCTTGCCCCCGTCGCCGGGCCGTGGGGCGGGTGCCCCCCCCCCGCCGGTGCCCAAAGCCCTGCAGAGCTGGAACCAGGACTGTGCCACCCATGCACATGGGAGCCCTGAGTGAGTGACAGGAGGAGACAGGGCTGAGCAAGAACAAGCCCCTGGCAGGCTGCAGCTCTGGGTGCAGCCAAGCCGACCACTGCCCAGGTTGTCCCATGACTGACCAGGTTATCTGGCTGGATTAATTTTGGCAACATGAGTGAGACCATCCCAAGCTCAAGCACAGTCGGCTGTGGAGGCCAGGCAGCAGCAGGCAATGCATCCGCACAGGCTGAGCAGCGACTGAGCAGCATGGAGAGCAGTGACTTGGTCAGAGCTCCCTGCAGGTCCCAGGCACTGCACCGGGAACCTGGATGACTAATTGCCATTGTCACCAAACCTAATTAGGAGGCTAGCCACAGCCAGCTGGAAACTGTAGGTGTTAATTCCTTCTGGTGGGAGTGGTGCCCTGTCCAGAGGGGCTCCTGCACTCCGGCCTGTCCAGAGCAGCTCCTCTCCCCAGCTGCCCGCAGAGGCTCTGCCTGTCCTGGTGCTGTGCCCCAGTCCTCACCCCTCCTGCCCTGCACGTGCGGCCGTGCCCCATCGGCAGGGTGCATGCCGCCTGGACACTGGCCAGCGAGGTCCCCCTCCATGGACCTGCACTCTGGGCCCTGCACAGGGGAGGCATGGCGAGGCTTTTGGCAGGGAGAGGCTGGGGTGGGTGCCTGGGTCCTGCTCGCTCCAGGGGGGCTAGACAGACGCACGTGCCTCCCCGCGCTGTGCATGGTGCTCCTGCTGCCCCTGCGAGGCCGTGCGGTGGCGAGAGGGAGCCGAGCTCAGTGTCTCGGTGACAGGTTTACAAATCACCATTGCTGTGTGAAGAGGGAACTTGGCTGCTTCGGCATTCATCCCTGTGCTAATTACTGCCTCCCCTAGGAGCCCGATCCATCTCGCTGTAATTGACAAAAGGCAATTAAAAAGCAGTTGTGAATAAAGGGGAACATCTCTGGAGGGCCTGGCAGGAGAGATTTAGGTGCTCTGCTCCCTGGCGCCTTGGACACATTCCAGCAGTGTGGCTCAGGAGTGATGCTCGGGGCGGCTGTGCCCCCTCCTGCCCTGCGCCCAGCCCAGCCCTCTGTTCGCCTGCATCTCCTCCTGCCCTGCCAGCTGCAGGACCAGCCGCTTACCCCACGCCTGGTGTCCATACAGACCTGGAGACCTGGCCAGCCGCATGCTCTCTGGCCACCCTCCCGCAGGCAGAGACTTCGCATGCTCTCTGGCCACCTTCCCGCAGGCAGAGACTGGGGCAGGAGCAGCAGAGCCCTGCACCCACATGAAGCCAAAGCCAGCACCCAGCGGAGACCCTGTCCCAGGGGCTCCTGTGCAGCCTGCACTGGGATAAGCGCCTGGAGCTGGGAGAGTCCCAGCACCTTCCCTGCCAGGAGCTGCGGGATACACAGGGAACATGGGGAGAGGAGGGCAGAGCCATGCTGGGAGCAGCCCTGTGCCTGCCACGGGAGTGCCATGGCCCTACTGCCTGTGCCGCTGCAGAGCACGGCCTTGCAGGAGACAAAGGGCAATCAGCAGCGAGTGGCACGGAGCTGGGTGTGAAGAGCAGCTGATTGAGGAAGAGTCGCGTCAGATGCCTCTTGTGCAAGCCAATCTCCTGATTGTGGAGAGCAGCAGGTGCAGGCGCTGCCAGCTCACCTGCAGAGATGCAGCCCTGCCTGCAGAGGGGGAGGGAAGGGCAGTGTGAGGGTAGGGGGGACACGGGTGCAGGGCGAAGGCCTGATGGACCTCCTGCTTGTAGGAGATGGGAGAACTCATCGTGCCAGGGCTGTAGCCAGCCCAGCAGTGCCCTGTGTCCCTGCACAGCAGTGCCCTGCGTCCCTGCAGGCATTTCTCTCCTGAGGGACAGGCAGCTCTGCTCCAGCCTTGCAGGGACAGACTGCCCGAGGATCACATGCCAGGCAGCCCCACAGGGAGGAGAGGGCAGGGGCACCAGGCCATGGTGTCCAGCTGAGGGAGCAGCGCCTGTTGACATGGTGAGCCGTGCCTGCCGTGAGCTGTGCCAGCTGCTGGTTCTGCCAGGGAGCCAGCCCTGAGGCACGGCAGAGCGCAGAGCTGCCCTTTCTGCCTGCCGCTCGCTCGGGGCCAGGGCTCGCTAGAGCTGCCCAGGGAGAGGCGAAACCGCCCCAGGCAGAGCTGCAGCCCTGAAAGCCCTGGCGCATGTGGCTCAGGCAGCCCTGGCCCCTCTGCGCCTGCAGCAGCTCTGGCTGCACATGGCTCCTCTTGAGGGGAACCCGCCTGTCCATGGCCCTGTGGTGGAGGTAAGGGTCCACAGCTGCCCTGTCCCAGGAAGGGGGCTGCCATGGGGCGCATGGGTCTGGCAGGGCTGCCCTGCTCTCCAGCAGTGGCAGATGGCAG
The DNA here is from genome assembly GCF_000699105.1 of Pygoscelis adeliae. Classification (NCBI taxonomy): domain Eukaryota; kingdom Metazoa; phylum Chordata; class Aves; order Sphenisciformes; family Spheniscidae; genus Pygoscelis; species Pygoscelis adeliae. Next base: position 314,394 of record NW_008825288.1, on the reverse strand, counting down.
GATGTGCTGGTGCCGGGGTGTTCTTCACCATCTGTTGGGTCTAATTGACTTCCTGCAGAAGTTCTTAAAAAAAATTAAACCAGTGGCAAGAACAAAATTGTTAATTAAAAGGCCTTTTGATTAGATAGACAAATATTTACCAATTATCATTGACCCCAGCCACTCTATTTTTTGTCTGCAAACTCCACAATCAGCAGTTATCTCAGCAATTATGTCTGCGCTGATGATTCCCCCATGTAATCCCTCCCCTGGGGGTGTCCCTGCAGTGGCAGGCAGGCCAGCGGGAGGAGGGAGCCCGGTGCTGCCGAGCAGAGGGGTGAGCTGCCCCCCTGTGCCCCGGGCATGGCCATGCTTCAGCCCCACCCACGCCCCCACCAGCACTGCATGGGTGCGCTCCTGCCACCTGCCCCACTGCAGATGCCCTGCTCCAGCCACGGTGGCTTCTGGTGGCAGCGTCCTCCCCTGGGTCTGGTGCTGGTCCCCAGGCAAGCAAATTAGGCTCATGCCGCACCGTCCGCCAAGAGGATGCAGCTCCCAGCCAAAAAGCTGTCTATGCTTCTGGGGGAGGCTCAGCACATGGCAGGGCTCCCCGCCGGCCCCAGCAGTCAGTGCCAGCCTTGGGGCAGGGGCTTTGCTTCCCGTGGCCAGCCTTCTGTGGCCCTCTCCCATGCCTGGGCAGTGGGTGTCAAGGGCTGTGCCGGCTGCTCGGAACCCTTCTGCAGTGCCTAGCCCCACTCCCAGCCCACCAGAGCAGCAAATCCCCCTTCCCACCACATCCTGCTGGCACCCCATGGCCAAAGGCTGCAGGACGGGGAGCCTGTGCCTGTCCTTGTGTCTGTCCATCTCGTGCCAACAGGTTCTGGCACAGCACAGCCTGTCGACCATGGAGCTACGCAGGGGTCGGACTGGAGCTACCACAGCCTGTGGCATGCTGGCCCCCGCCTCTGCAGAGGGGACCTGCGTGGTCACACTGCGCCGAGGGGTGTGCTGGGAGGGAGTCACGGGGTGCAGCACCAGCCGCACACTCCCAGGGCGGGATGTCGGTTTTAATGTGGTAAGAAATTGATGGATGATTCTGAGCAAGCGAATGTTCAGTGTAAATTACCCATGTTAGGCTCCAATCTGTGGCTAATTCATTAGACACACGTTTCTACACAAAAATAAAAAGCCTTCTGCATGCATTGTTCACCAAATGCTCTAAAGAAAAGATGTGGGGAGGCGAGGCAGGCTCTTGACCCACTCTTCTGGTTAAATCCTAATTCCCAGCCTCTCTGCTCCCGCTGCGATGAGTGGGAACGGCTCCAGCCCAGCCGTGCAGCCTGCCAGGGAAGCACTGCCAGCGCCTGCCTGTCCCCGGAGCCCAGCCGGCCATGGGGCTCGGCACCTCTCCGAGACCAGAGGGGCCGGGGAGGAGTGCACGGCATGGCATGGGGAGCACCGACCACTGGCTCTGGTGGGAGAACAAACCCTGGGCTTCGGACCTGGCAAAACACCGGGATGGCTGTGAAGGCCCGTTCCCATGATCTAGCACCATTTAGAGTCTTATTAATGGAGTGGGAAAGCTAATTGTGATTAAAGTAACGATGGTGCTGAACAGATAATTCTGCACTGAAGGGCAAGATAGATTTTTTAAAAGTGAATAAAAAAGGAAAAGACGGAGTAACCACTCTTTAAAAATACAGAGATCAGTAAGTGAGGATTCATCTTTTTATTAGCACAGGGATCTCAAGGGAGGCATGCATCTGCATCCCCAGTGCCTGAGACTGCACAGCTCTTAATAAATGGTATGCCAGCGATGCTGGGCCTGCCCGCTTCATTACCATGACTACTGCACTCTGCTTTTACAGAAAACTAAATATTGAACAGAGAGCAGGTGTGTGGAGGATCCCAGCCCTCCCAAGCCATTAGTGCCATCTCCACAGGCAGCCGCAACCCCCGGGAGAGAGCGCTCAGCCACGGGGCCGCAGGCCAGGCAAGGCGGCAAGCGTCTCTGTCCTGCGTGCCTGGCCGCGGGAGCTTTTGCACCCGAGCCAGGGGAGCAGGGACCAGGCCAAGCCCTGGACAGTGGGCTCAGCAGGAGACCCTTTTTCTCCAGAGAGCTTAAAATTACTGCCTGAGTGGAGCAGAGCTCCTTTCCCCGCCAGCAGTGGCAGGGAGAACCCAGTCGGGACCTTACCTCACTGCAAAAGGCTGCAGGAGTGAGACCCTTCCCCAGCGCCCATGATCCTCCTCCCCTGTGCCAGCCATTTTGCCATGCCTGCCTGCAGCAGGGAAGCTGCAGGGCACTCGGTGCACTGGCCCGAAGCAGATGCACCCCAGGGACGAAGGATATGTGGTAGAGACATCCCATGTCCAGCCTCCCTGCGGGGCTTGGCTGCTGATTTCAGCAGACGTCAGGACCTAGAAACTCAGCAAATGTCCCGTGGCTCCCTCTTCCCGCAACTACTAGCACAGGGGCAGTGGGGAAGGAGTTTGCATATCAGGACGGCTGGAGGTTATTGCTTTCATAAATAGATGGCATGCAAGCGCTTGAGGTAAGCAAGACAGGGGGAGAGGCCATGCCTCAGCATGGCTCCTGCCTGCAAACAGCCTTCACCTTGTCTTGCATTTCAAGGGCTCCCCAAGGCCCATTGCTGCCTGGCGGCTACTGCACTCCTGCTCCCTGGGTGCCCCGGGGCGTTCTGCTCCCCACTGCTCTCCCACCCTCCCTGTGCATTCCTATTCACCCCTCTAAATGTTCTAATACTGTAAAAGATCGATCAGAAACCTTCCACTCCAGAGGGATATATATTATCTAAATTTGATAAGACAACTTAATTTCTCTCTGTGTCTGTTACTGGCGATAAAACTGGGAGACTTTTATGACCCGGAGTCCTCTGTAAGATTGTCAAGAACTTATTATACAAGGTATAACTGGATTTCTCTCCACAGATGGCTTGCAGCCATGAGCTGTAACACAATTCTGCAGCACATTTGGTAGAATAAATGCAAAGAGCTTGTTACAGTGAGTTAGATAAGAGAGATGGGAACATGGCTCTCACAGGCTAATTCGGCATCTGATCTGCCTTTTCCCTTGCTGTGAAGGACGACTTGGAAAAGTGCATTTCACGGTGAGGAAGGAGCCAAGCCCTTCTCAGAGCCGCCTGGGACCGGCATGGCAGCCAGTGCAGTGCACTCGGAGGAAGGGGACCCAGCCCCCCTCTGCCTAGCGACCCGCCCCAGCCCTTGACGCATGCAGCAGCCGTTTCCCCGGCAAACCAGCACTGGCAGGTGCCTTCCTGCGCCGTGGTGAGGGACGGCAGGTCCCTCTCTGAGGCCCTTATGGCAGGCTCATCCGTTATAGTTATCACACAGCCCATTCAGGCTCTGACCAGATAAAGACTGGTGATTTTTTATTTACTGATTTTTTTATTTCAGCATCCTGTGGGCAGGATGCCATGCAGCACACTCATTTATCTCAATTTGTTCCCTCCCACTTCCCATCCCTAATTTTTCAGCAGAGCCTTGGAGGTGAAAGCCTTATCTATGTGGTTCTCCTGCACACAGAAAGCAATTGTGGCATCTCCTTGTAGTGGCCCTGACGGGGCTATTTACTGTTGGGGCAGTGGCTACCTGGACTGGAGATGCGATCGGTGCCTCCGCAGCCACACGTGGCCCCAGGCCAAGCCAGACCCTGCACTGTGCGTGGGGCTGCAAAGGCTCCCAGCCATGCAGCGGCTCTCCAGTGACCGTCCCCAAACAACAAATCCCCCCCCAAACTCAGACCGTGTTAGAGCAAATGGGAACTGCTGGAAACGATCAGCCTGTGACAGCATCTTCCTCTCGTGGCGGTTCGGGCCGCCCGCTCTCACGCAGTCCCACCAGGCTGCAATCCCTGGCGCAGGCAGAGCCAGCCCCGTGCACCCTCCCCGTGGCTGGTGGCAGCACCCCCATGTGCATACTGTCCCCCAGACCCTCCCCAGCCCCCGGCACGGCTGAGTGTGGGCTGGGCCAGGCTGCTGCCTGTGCCATGCCTGCACCCATGCACCGCTGCTGGCAGCCACTGCGGGCATTTGGGAAAGCAGCACTGGTCCCCAGCCCTCGGACCCCACAGGGCACAGTGGGGCCAGAAGCCTGGCTCAGAGCGGAGGCTGCAGCACAACATGGCCACATTTCGCCAATGCTGGGCGAAATATGTTGTTATGTGCATCAGGTTTTGTAATGGAACATGTTTAAAATTCAATAGAAAGAAAGATTAAAAAATAAGTTTCTTATCTAAAGGAGCCATAGAGCCAGTGAGGAAATTATGAATGTCTCGTTGTCCAAGGTTAAAGAGTGAGAGCTGAGGCATGAAAAGGCAGGAGATAAGATGAAATGTTTTCTGTTCAAATGAATGGGCTCCACTCTTCTCCGTAATAAACGATCAGTGTCAAAATGACAAATTAATTCTGCATTGAGCTCTATTCAGCGTGTGCAGGGTGGGGAGGGGCCAGTGGCGTGGCAGAGTCCTGGCCACAGCCTCCACCACCACATCCGCGCCGCGGCGCGAAGCTGGGACTTCCCAACCTGTTGCTCCATTAGCGTCTCCTGGAGCGCGGCGCAGGAGAGGCTCCATGTCCCTGGCAGCCGCCCTCGGCCGGGAGCCACAGCCCGGTTCTGGCAGCCCCCCTCCTGGCGGGGGGCAAACCC
>NW_008825288.1:304013-308986 GCF_000699105.1 Pygoscelis adeliae | reverse complement strand
TGAGCAGAGGACGGGCAGGGAGCAGGGGGCCTGTGGATGATGCTCCTGAGCACTGTGGTAAGTGCCTGGGGCTGTGGCCCAGCTGTGCCAGCCCTGCCCAGGGTGGTGCTACCAGACCCACCGCCGTCCTGCCTGAGCCCCTGCGCTGGTAAGCAATGCTGCTGGGGACTCGTTTCCCGCTGATGAGCAGTGAACCCAGGAACAGGAACACAGTTCCCTGGGGTGGGAAGCAGACTGTCCGACCAGGCAAAGCCCAGTGAACTGGCCACCAGCCCTGCCGCTTTCGAGGCACCGTTCCTGCTGGAGAGCAGCCTCTGGCCGAGCCCAGCGCTGCAGCCGCCTGGCGGAGCAGGAGCCAGTGCAAAGGGCTGTGCCGCACAGGGCAGGGAAAGGACAGCCGCACCAGCCCAGTGGATCCCAGTGGAGGCAAGACCGTAACGGCAGCTGCTATTATTCACAGGAGATCCTTAGCACAAGACACACTCACGCAGAAGACAAATTGCAGCCGACACACAACACTGTTGCTCCATGTTTATCTCCAGCTGCCTGAGGGCAAGAGCAGGTGAAGTTACAGGACATGTGGGATGGCTGGAGCCAAGAGCTGCCACAGCCCTGACAGGATCCATGGCCCTGTCCTGCCCCAGCACGGGGCTCTCTCACCACCAGCCTCTGCCTAACCAGCCGGGCAGAGCTTCGCCCTTGCGCTGGGCAGGCAGGCATCTCCATCACTACCATGGGGCAGGGCTGGCTGCCGCTAACGAACCAGGGGGCTGCCGCACATGTCCCCAGGGATGCAGCCACACATGGGGGACAGCGTTTGTGAGGATGGGCTTGCTTTGCAAGTCCCAAGCAGAGCATGGGGCACCCAGCCACTGTGCCAGTCCCACACAGCCATGCCGCCACCAGTTGCACCACTGCAGAGCTAAGCTGTGCCCGCCGGTGCTGCGGCGGTCAGCAGAGCTGGGTGGCAAAGCTTCCTTTGGAGGTGCAGCAAGTGCTCCCGCATCAGCACCCAGCCACCCCAGGAGGGGATGGGCAGGGCTGCCTGTGCCATAGCGCTCCCCCTCGCTGCAGCACCGTGGGCCTGCGTGGGAGCCTGGGGAGCTGCGGCAGCCAGGCTGCAGGGCCTGCTCCTGGAAGAGTTAACAGCCTTCCCCACCTTGTTCTCAAAACACTGACACTGGAGCTGAAATGGAAACAGCATCTCAACAGCTGAGATTAAAACAAGAAAATGAGTATAGAAATGATGTTTGTTAAAACGAAATAGCTAATATAATCCTCAAAGGATTTTTCCTTTTGACTTAAAAAAAAAAAATCTAATATCTTCATTTCCATACCTTTTTTAAGCTAATTTGTGGAAAATTAAAATGGTGAGCCCACAAAGGCTGCAGTTTAATTGAATCTTGCATCAGCCCTTGGTGAGCAGTCTCTCTTGGATTCCTTGATTAGTTCCCTCCATTAAATCATTTTTGCATCGTTTAGCTTAGATACTGTCTTCTGGCGGGTCTGGGACTCAGGGACCTGGATAACTCAGTCTCCATCTGAGCAGATGTAGAACGACACACCATGCTCTGGAAAACTGTCTTATTTGGTCTCCCGTGTCTGCATGACTCTCTCCTGCACCTTGCTGGCCCGGGCAGGCAGCACCGGGCAGGGCTGCCTGCCAGCACAGGGCCCAGCCAGGACTCAGCACATCCCCAGGTGCTGGGTGCGGCGCTGCGGGACTCGCATGGGCAGCAGCCAGAGCGAGCCCAGAGGTGGCAGGATGGAGGGCAGCGGGGGCAGTGGGAGCAGCGGGAGCCACGGAAACAGCGCTCAGCGCCAGATGGCTTAGAGAGGGCGCACTGGCCTGGCCATGGGGGACGTGGGGTGCAGCAAGGTCCACAGTGTGACATCCCGGCAGGGGAAGTCCTTCCGCTCTGCCTGCCTGGCAGCGCCCCGTGCACAGTGCTGCAGGCACCGGGCCCTAGCAGAGCACCGGTCCTCAGCATGGGGCACGCATGCGGCATGCGGCCACAGCACTGGGAGCTGTGTGAAGTTCACCTTCTGCCTCTCCCTGCTGAGCATCCCCTCTAAGTGTGGATAAATTATACCTACCAGGGACGACTCGTAACTTAGCGGGAAGAGCATTTACAGCCTCCCTGTCTCATGGCACAACATCCCAACAGGGACAGAGCCACTAAATCTCTCTGAAGCCACCAGCAGCAGCTGCACACCAGGACAGCCAGCATGGCTCCGGCCTGGCGAGCCATGTCCCAGCCCCGCTGGCTGCCCGACATTGCCCTGCTGTGCTACAGAGATGCGGGCACTTGATGAGCCAACTCGCCCTCGCACATCCCCTAAGCAACCCAGGCACCTCTCCCTGCCCCAGCCCGTGGCACACGAGTTTTCTGATGGCCTTGTCAGGCTATCATGTCCTGTAGATTAAAACAGATTTATATAAAGTCCTTTTCACCCCATTAGATTACTCTGGATTAACCTTGATCTCAGTAATAGATGCTATAAATGTAAGTCCCGCTCAGGGGGATTTTATCCATATGTTCTTGGAAGGCAGAAAGTAGATAAATTCTTAGAGAAGGTCTTACTGAGTGATTAGAAAGATTTAACCTCTTCAGAGCCAGTCGGAGCCACGTGCCTCTCTGCAGGGCGAGTGTTCAGCCCCACTGCCTACCCACCACCCCCAGCCCCAGGCTGGGGCACATCCTGCGCTGCCACTTGGGGAGGAGGATATGTGGTGGGATGCCGGCCTGACTGTTGCTGCACAGAGCCGCCCCTGCGATTCAGCTTGCACAAAGCATGCTCTTGAGGCAGCCCTGCCTGCTCGATCCTCTCCTGACGGATGCTGGCATGTGTGCGGGCAGGGCACACCACTGGCCAGCCATTCTGGCTCTGCGGTAAAGCCTTGACTTTGCACCTAAGCAAGAGTCCCACAGCAGTTTCCTCCTGTATCCCCCAGGACTGCGAGTGCCCCGGAGCGGATGGTTACCACCAAACACCTGAGCTCTGCTAGTGAGTCCTGCACTGCCTCTTCAGAGCCAAGGGCTGCCTGATGCTGCTGCTGCCCTTGACTTATAGCCTGTGCTTCCTTGGGAGTGTCCTGGTTTCGGCAGGGATAGAGTTAATTTTTTTCCTAGTAGCTGGTACAGTGCTGTGTTTTGGATTTGGGATGAGAACAATGTTGATAACACACTGATGTTTTAGTCGTTGCTAAGCGGTGCTTACGCTAGTCAAGGGCTTTTCAGCTTCCCATGCTCTACCAATGGAGAAGGCTGGAGGTGCACAAGAAGCTGGGAGGGGGCAAAGCCAGGACAGCTGACCCAAACTGGCCAAGGGGATATTCCATACCATGTGACGTCATGCTCAGTACATAAACTGGGGGAAAGCTGGCCGGGGGGGCTGCTGCTCGGGGACTGGCTGGGCATCGGTGAGCAATTGCACTGGGCATCACTTGCTTTGTATATTCTTTTATTATTATTGTTATTATTATTACTATTTTATTTTATTTCAATTATTAAACTGTTCTTATCTCAACCCATGAGTTTTCTCACTTTTACTCTTCTGATTCTCTCCCCCATCCCACTGCGGGGGGGGAGAGTGAGCGAGCCGCTGTGTGATGCTCAGTTGCTGGCTGAGGTTAAGCCACGACAGAGAGCTTCATGCTTTTTCCATCACCAGAAGGGAAAAGCCTGTTGGGCAGAGCAGACTGCAGTCCTTTCAGTGTTTGGTGGCCGAGAAATAGTTAATTGAAGGAGTGATGAAGGCAGGGCAAGGAAATTCAAGCAGCTGTGAGAGCAGAGGAAGGAGGGAGCCAGCACATCACTGTGCGTGGCACCACGCGCGCACCTGCAGGTGGTGGCTCAAAGGGGTGGCAGCGACCAAAATTAATTCCCCATCCCCTCCTGCTGCTGATATTAAATTGCTCTAAGCACAGGCTACAGCCAGAGCCACGGTCAGCTCTTCCAGGAGAGTTTGGCCAGCAAGTTGCCTTCTGCTTGCTGATCAGAGAAGCACCTAACAGAGGAAGAAGAGTTTGGCACTGGGCTGGGCTGCAGAAAACTGGCCCTGCTGGAAGCTGCTGTGATCACGCAGACCATGCAGAAGACAGGCGCAAGGTGTTGACAGCAGACAACAGTAATGAAGAGTCAGCTCCACAAAGCTACACGGTGCTGCAGACAGCTGGGGTGCATTTGGGGTGGTCTGTGAACATGCTGGCTCCTGGGGAGTCATTGGTTTAGGCTGCAGCGCTGCTGCAGAGCGCTCTCAAGGTTGGAGCTGGTGGGAAGGGCTGGTACCACTAGCTTTCGCTTTACTTTAGCATTAATCATTGACTGTCTGTCATGGTCCTGGCAGGGAAGGGGCTGCAGTTCTGCCCCTGGCAGCAGAGCCGGGTCCAGCAGGCTTGGCAGCATGCTGCCCTGTCCCACCTCCTGACCCGAGGTGCTCCCACAGGGCTGGCTCTCCCCAGGCCAGGCTGGGCGAAGGCTGGCTGGGTTGTCAGCATTGCCTTGCTGGGGCAGTGTGCTGCACTGCTCACGGGGCGACAGCCGTACGCGATGGGGCAGTCCCCACACAGCACAGCCCACCCCAGGGGGTCATGAGGGCAGCCCAGCCAGCAGCTCTGCACAGCAACGGCATACCCTGGCCTGCGCTGGGGAGGAGGCAGGGAGGTTACTGCCCTCCTTCATCAGTCCCCAGCACAAGGGCTGCCTGCTCGGTGAGGTGTCCTTGCAGCACGTCACGAGCAGGGGCTGGTGGAGGTCAGCTGCCACAGTTACACAGAGAATGGCAGCCAGCCTCATGGGAAGGCTGCTCAGCACTAAGCAGCAGAGGAAGCTTGAACCCAGCCTGCTGAGGATGAGGATAGGCCTGTGTCCTGCCTGGACTTAGCTGGCACCCAGGGAAAAGTCTGCCAGGGCTGGCTAGGCTGTGTCATGGCCAGCGCTGCCCACGGGGGGGGTGACTCGGCAGTGCCC
>NW_008825288.1:300027-303883 GCF_000699105.1 Pygoscelis adeliae | reverse complement strand
TGCCAGGGGCGGTCCAGCTGGTGTCATGGCCAGCGCTGCCCACGGGGGTGCTGACTCGCCAGTGCCCTGCACCTGCCCTGCCAGCTAGTGCGGTCCTCCCTGGTTGGGGTCACCCATGGCACCAGACTTCAGCTGCCGCACTGGCAGTGACCCCCCCGCCAGGGCTGCTCGAGCCCTATGTACCACAGACCTGCCTGCAGCAGAGGAGGGCCAGGGAGAGCGAGCCGTCTGCTCCTGCTCATCTCCCCCCAGCCAGGCTGTGCTGCGCACCTCCGATGCCGTGAGCACTGGAGGAGGCCTCACACCGTTAGCAAAGTTTGATGAAAATGCGCACGGTCGGCTGTGCCCCGCAGTCAGGGCCTCCACTGATGAGCTGGAGCACAAGGACAGCTGAGCCAATCAAGCTGGCATGAGCAAGAGCTCTCTGCTAGGCAGCAGGCACATGGAATGCAGAGTGCATAATACATCGCCTGCCCTCAAAGGCCAGCATGTTCATTAGTGCATTGACCTTGCTGCCTCCCTCCCCTGCTGGCATCTATAGCACAGCCATAGCCACGCATCTCCCCAGGGAGGGGATGCCCCACGTCCCTTGCATCAACCAGGGCCCATGCTCTGTCCTGGCTCTTCTCCTCCTGCAACAGGAGATGTTTCCCATGCTGGCCTGTGTGTCCTTCTGCAGGCCTATGTCCTTCCCCACACCCCACAAGGACCACAGCCGGGCACAAAGCAGTATTTGCAGAACAGTGTGTGCCGCTGGGCTCTCCTAAGCTCGTGCGAGAAGCAGCTGGTAACTGCTCCCCCGTAACCGTCAGCTGGGTCAGGGCTGCTCCCAACAGCTCTGGAAGGAGAATCTCTCTCAACAGCCTGCCCTGCCGACTGCTGCACAGCACCACAGTAGCGCCAGCTCCTGCCTTAATGCTGGAGAATAACACTGTGAATTTGCAGAGCACCTGTGTGCGACCTGACAGGCCACCAGGTTCCCTGTCCAGAGGCACGTCTCTCCAGAGCCTGGGGCTCTGCAGGCTGCACCATGCCGCATCTCTCTTCCCTGCTGATCAGGCTACTCCACACACCCAGCCAAGCCTGCAGGTGGCTCTGCCCGCGCCCCTGGCACCACTGGCCTCCCCAGGCCCCCTGTTCCTCCAGGCCCAGGAGCCTCAGCTCACTAGACCTCTCCTCGGGACAGGGCTGCCACGACCATCACCAAAGGGCTGGGGTGTGCCAACCCCCTGCGCAGAGCTGGCAAGAGCCCCCAGCGCCCTCGAGACACACCCAGACCCGGCTGGTGCTCACAAAGCATGGCAGCCACCGGCAGCTCCGGCCCCAGGGCTCGCAGGGAGCAGCCAGGGGCAGACCAGGCACAGTGCTGGCCTCGTGCCCACACAGCCACCAGGTCCCCAGCAACTGGGAGCACAGAGAGCCCTGGCCAAGTACAGCGCAGTCCCAGGCTGCACTGTCCCCAGCCACTGCCTCGAGGTGCCAGGGTTTGTCCTGCTGTGCTCCCCCTCCTGGGGGGGGCCAGGAGGTCTTACCGAGACATACAGAAATTCTGCCTGCTGCCATGAGCTGTCACCTCTGATTCTGCTGAATATTTAAAAACCACCTGAATCTGAAGTGACAAATCCATCATTGACCATCTGCCACTATGCACAGTCACCCTGCAGCAGTCCCTGACATTTCCAGCTCTGCCCTGACACGAGCCAGTAACTCGGAGATGAAAGGCATCAGCCTCAGCAGGCTGACAGGCACTGCCCCCTGCCAGCCCCAGGCCCCTCCACATCCCATGCAGAAGGGACAGCCGGGGTACAGGGGCCCCTCCTGCCCCTCCCCGGAACAGACTTGGTGACTGTCTGCTGACTCCTGTCGAGCATGCGGCTCCATGTGTGCTGGCCCCACCACCAGCACAATCTGTGGAACAGAGCCCATGGGACACCCCACTGAGGGCACAGCTGTACCCAGAGCCGGCTGGGAGCAGCACCCCAGCCACCCCTGAGAGGGGTGCCATCCCTGGGGACAGGGGCTGCTGCAAGCCCCGCAAGCAATGCTGTGCCCTCCTGCACCTGTGCCGCAGGTTCCCCCCAGGACAGCCGAGCACGTGGGGCTCCAGTGCAGGGTCCCCAGAAGCCTGCCCCCTCCCCAGAGCTGCAGAGGAGCCCTGCCACATCCCCACCGTGGGACAGTGCTGCCAGGCTGCCACACACTCTGCACAAGGACTCGGGTGGATGCCTGCTTGTGCACAAAGGACAACCCATCCCGGGGCCCCCTCCATGTCACCTGGCAGTGGCTGTCCTGTTTACTCCAGGCAGATCAGCACTGGCACCCTGCAGACCCACAGCTCCAGGGAACAGGCTGCTTTGCGGCAGGGTCATTCCCAGGAAAAGAGCAAGCGTTAATTGCCACTCATCCCCTTGACAGCAAAACACTGATTCTCCTTTGCTCAGCTGCGGCAGCTCCTGCAAGGTGAGCCCACACTCAGCCCAGTCCCTCCCTGCCACCACAGGGACCGGGCAGAGGGGGTCCCCTCACTGCGACGTGCTCTGCCCCCCAGCTGCTCCCCACACTGGGTGCAGGAGAGTGTTACGACTACCAGCAAGGCTGCCGCACCCCGGAAACCTGGTTTGGGGCTCCATGACACCGGGTCGGTGGCAATGCTCATCCCAGGCCATGAGCCACCAGCAGTCCTGGCACCGTGGGCCAAGCCCCAGAGCCCCGGCAGGGAGTGGAGGCTGCCCAGGAGCTCTGCCCAAGGCCCAGGATGCTCCCAGGCAGGTAGCGTGGCTCCCGTCCCCCAGGGCCCCAGGAAGGGCTGACAACACTCACCATGGCTCCTGGCAGCTCTCCCACAGAGGAACTGCACTGCAGCAAGTCCATGGGGCTCCTCGCCACCTCTCCTGTGTCCACAGTGGTGGGGGAGTGGGGCCGGGTGCCAGGAGACCTCATGGGGGATGCTGGGGGCCGTGGCCCTACACCTCCAGCTTGGCTCGGGCCCCAAGCAGAGACAGCAGGGCTGTGGGAGAGCTCCTGCCTGCCGTTCGCTTCGTACTTGTAGCTGGCACAGAGCTGCAATTTACAATCAACCTGCTGTTTGAGCTAATTGTGCTGTAATTGCTGAGCTGTGCTCCCTCCTGTTTCACCAGCGAGCGGTGGTTCTTACACTCCTCTTGGCAAGCCAGCACATCCCGCGGTCGGCCCCATTGCTCAGCCCACTTGCTCCCACCCCAGCTGTGCCCCTGGGCAGAGGCAGTTTTCCTTTCACTCCCTGTGCCAGCAAACACCATTTCCTGTGCCTGGAAGCTGCTGGTCCCTCTACAAGCCCCCACTGGAAACGGTTGCCCGCAGGCACAGGGTGACTGGGGACCACCACGCCATGGGATGCGCGGATGGGCAAGCGCAGGGCACTTCTCCGAGAGATGCCTCTGCCTCCTTGGAAGGCATCTTGCCAATGTTTCATTTTGATTAGATAAAATTTGTGCAAAGGGAGGAGCAGAGCAGACTGTGCCTGAGTCCGGGGGACCCACAGGATGGGGCCTGGGGTGCCCGCTGTCCCAGTGCAAGGTGATGAGCTAGTAAGCAGTAAGGGAGGGAGATGCCAGGTTATCAACCGTAATTAAAGGACGCTGTCACTGGAGGGGCTGGGCTGGTTCCCAGCAGCTCCCTGTCACTCCCCCGTGCTGACGCCACAAAACTTGTACATCCTCTGTGCTATTTAAAAATCCTACCTTTAATAACTCAAGGACAGCAGGAACCTGCAGGACAGGCACAGGGGGACATCAGGCACGACGGGGACAAGTGCAAGGGGAAGCCGGTCCCTGGAGAGCAGGGGGTGCTGCAGGCGGCCCCGGCCCCTAGCGCGCAG
>NW_008825288.1:292618-299754 GCF_000699105.1 Pygoscelis adeliae | reverse complement strand
CCGGCTGCTCCGCACCAGCAGCTCTTCCCTGCACATCCTCGCCGCTTCTCGTCCGGGGCAGATGTCATGTCTTTTGTCTAAAGGCATTTATAAAGAATGAGAGTTAAAAACTTACAAAGACGCTGTGATTGTTTCAAGCGAAAATGGTTTTAAAAGGCAATTTTTCTGAGAAAACTTCCTCCTCTTCCGTGCCCCAAGAGTTTTTCTCCAAGCGCTGCGTTTCCCACAAAGCGTCACTGCGCAGTTCCAGCGGTGAGCGTGCGTGGGGCCGCATCCTCGCTGCCCGGTGTCCCCTCTGGTTGCTTGGCACGGGAGGCAGGGCAGGTTGGCCGGGCGCTGTGGGGCAGCTGCCTGCACAGAGGGGCATCGTGTGCTGCTGCGACGAGCGTGCTGTCATGGCAGAGGGTCCTGCCCTGCATGCGTGGCTTGGCAGGACGTCCGCAGCCTGTCCTCAGCGTAGGCTTGTTCCTTCACGCACATCTCCACCTGGCAGGCTGGGCCCTATGTAAATTCCCACCATAATCACACTGAGAGCTATCAAACTATCTAATTTAATTTCTTTGTGAAAATAAATAGCTAAAGTGGCCCTAGGTACATGCATAAATACTTCAGCTTTATGTTGGGCCCGTTATTACTTCTCCCAGCTTGTGTAGTTGTAATGCACAGTTAATAAGTACACATTTATTGCACATCTCGTCCTGGTAGAATAGCAAGGAGTTTTTGCTGAATAAGCAGGAAAACAGCTTAGTCTGTAATAAAAATTGGAGGGAGTTAAAAGAAAATATGCTGGGTAATTAATGATTGGGCTTTGAACAAGCCATAATTTTTTATTAAGCAAGTATGCAAATATGGTGTAAGTGGCAGTGTTACTATTTGATGGCTTTTTTTAAACCTCGATGGCTGATCTCTGGTAAGACTATCTCTTTTTCTTTGTGCCTGTGTGCACAGAGACGTGATGGTGAGCAAATGTGAGCATTTCCGCATGTCCATGCAGGTATTTGGGAGCATGTACACAGGGAACATGCATACAGGGAGCGTGCATTGCTCGCATGCAGCCCTGGCCAGTGAGTGCACGTGGCTTCGTACTGCTCCCCAGGTCTGCACAATACACTGCCTTATCTTCCTCCTCGCCTGCTGTCATCCATTGTCTCTGTCTTTCTGCTGCTTGCTTTGCCTTGCCTATACATTTTTTGCATGCTTCATTAATCCTGATAAATATGTGGATTAGTGCTACACAGGGCTGGGAAGACTGGGCTGGGAGAAGAAGCTCCCGGGATGCTGCCACCACTGAGCTTCCAGCGCCCTGCTCCCACTCCCGCTGGCCAGCGCTGGCACCCATCAGGCTGCCTGTCCACCAGCTGTGCCCAACAGTGCTGCCGGGTCCCTGCGGCAGCCCCTGGGACAAGGTCTTGCTACATACCTGGCACCTGCAGCTGTGGAGAGGGGAGAGCAGGCAGCCCTGGAGCGTGGGACAGGCAGGGAGAGGGACAATGGGTCCCTGGGCCTGGTCCCAGAGATCCAGCCTTCCTGTGAAGCCTACAGCAGCCCTGTGAAGCAGAGATTTCCCATCCAGAGCTGCTCCATCCCCAAGCACCAGCACCACAGCCACACAAGCCGGGATGGGCACACAGGTGACAAAAAGTTACTGAGCCGTGGCCAAACCAGCCAGGGCTATCACTCCTCTGGTTACCAAAGACCACTGTACCCTGTGCAGACCCTGAGGCACGGTGGGGCAGTATGAGGGGTTGACACGGGCTGCACGAGTATTCGGCTGCCCCTTCTGTGAAGAGGGTCCCAAGGGTGCGGCTGTCCTGGGGCTCTAGGGGCAGGAGGGGCCATGCCAGCACCGCAGGCGTCCCAGCCACAGGGTCTGATCAG
Organism: Pygoscelis adeliae; assembly: GCF_000699105.1. Classification (NCBI taxonomy): domain Eukaryota; kingdom Metazoa; phylum Chordata; class Aves; order Sphenisciformes; family Spheniscidae; genus Pygoscelis; species Pygoscelis adeliae. The sequence goes on along the minus strand of NW_008825288.1, from coordinate 297,876 downwards.
GGCTCTTGGGGCTGTTGATGCTGCAATACAAGGGAGCCCTAGAGACCACGGGGGCTGCCCACGAGCAGCACACGGAGGCTTAACTCCCCAAATGAGTCCTGCTGCTTCATGGTCAGAGAAGATGGCTTAGTGGAGCAGTTTTTGACATGCCAAGCTGGAGCTCGCTCCCTGGGGAGCAGACCCTGAGTCCCCCTCCCCACTGGAGCAGCAAGGCATGGACAGGCACCAGCTAGCAAGGACAGCCAGGTTGCAGGAGTGACAGGGCCATGGCAAAGCACACAGAGACGTTGGCAAACAGTAAGCTGATCTCCCCATTAGCCCTCATTAGCACGTGGCTGAAAAACAACACGAGTTTAAATTAAGAAGACATCACAATGGTCCCAACTGTGTTACCGCTGTGCTCAGGAAGAGCCCGACAGCTGCTATTTAATATACCTTCATGATCTGTCAGGGCATATGCATGCTGCACAGTGTTAGCATCTGTGCCTCAGCACAGACATGCTTCTGCATGGCTGCACACCTCCACATGCAGACAACAGCACCTGCCTCTGCACGTGCCCACCGCTGTGCAGGCATATGTGCAGGGGGGCAGGACAGCCATGCTCAGCCCTGTTTCCTGCTGCTGACAGCCTGGCCCAGCACATGGTGGTACAGGTTTGCTGCTGGGGAAGAAGGATGCTCCTCCATCACCAGAACACCTTGCTATGGCTCCATGTGTGCCTTTGTGCTGGGCAATGGGGGTGTGCCCATGCACGCCTCCGCGTGTGGCCATGCCTGTGGTGACACAGCTCTCTTGCACATGCGCTCACCTGAACCTCAGGGAGTCGTGAGACAGCTGGAAGAAGCCTGGCTGCAGGCTGGCGGAGCCAAGGGGCGGCAGGGTGCAGGCTGCTGGGGGGAGACGAAGCGGTGATATTAGTGCTCGGTATTTATACCGCATGTTCCCAACATGAGGCTTGCTAATGACTCCCACTGACACGGGGGAGCTGGTGACTGTCATGAGAAGGGAAAAGAGAAGCAACTTGCTCGTGGGCACGGAGGGAGCCAGCACCTGCATGGCGGGAGGTGCGGGGGGGGGCTGATGCTGAAGGTGTGAGCTCATCCCTTTCACCAGAGACAGGGCCCTGTTTGCAGGGGCTGAGCAGCCTGTTGGTGTCCCACGCTGCTGCCTTGACTGCAAGCTCATCTGCCAGCCCACAGTCCATGCCTGCTGGCCTGCAGGAGCCCGGATCAAGCACGGCACCTGCACTTTGTGCCAGGATGTGCAGAAGGGCCACGGCGGTCTGTCCCGTGAACGGGATGGGTGGCAGGCACTGCACAGTCCCACAGTGCCAGCAGCCTGGTGGGTCTCACACAGCGATGGGATGCTCCCACCAGCCTTGGCCAGGCAAGGAAAGCTGTGCTCAGGGACTGATTGCTTCATATCAGGCACTGCCAAGGCCACAGCAGCGACAAACGAGAACAGCCATGGATTTCCCTGCCAGGCTTGTGAACTTCCCACATATTTAGTGACAGTATTGGAAATGCATCTGAGTGCATTAAGCTATTTCAGATGGTATTTACTATGCACCAACACCTATGCAGGTCACATGTTGGTGCAGTGAGACCCACAGGTGCTGCCCTGGGCAGCTCTGGGCACCTTGTGCAGATTGGGGAGCGGTGGGCATCAGCGGCTGGGAACTGCAGGCTGTGATGACACAGGGGTTGGGGCTGCCGATCCCAGGAGGCCTGGGTCGCTGCGACCACTGGACCCCTCTGCCTGGGTGCCAGGCATTCCCCACCCATCCACGCGCGGCAGTGCCTGGGGCAGAAGCCAGGGACCACTTTCTGCACCACCCTCCATTTGGCTGCCCTTAAGGGCAAGGTCTGGAGCCTGACTGGTCTGTGCTCACCTCACTGCAGGGAGCACAGAAGGCACCCCCTCCCACCCCCAGCCCTGAGAGCATCCTGCACAGCCTGGGGGATACAGCAGAGAAATGAGTGTGGGGACAAAGCACCAGGCACCTCTTCATTTCAAAGATGGTAAATGGGAGAAGGAAAGGTCATCTTCCTGGGCCCCCTCACTGGAGGAGCAGAAAGCTGCAGCAGAGAGCTTAGTGCAGACCTGCTGCCTCAATTATTTATAGGTACCACAGGTAGAACATGTTTTAATGACATTTGTGCTGGAGCTCAGCAGTGCGGATCTGCACCGAGCCAAAAGGAATAGGTCAGATGCTTTACGGATGGTAAAAGCAGCATGTCAATCACAGTGGCATGCTCACCTCAGTCCCTATATCGTGCTCCCCCTGCCCTGTGGAGAACCCGCCTGCAGCCCCCATGATGGATTGATGGGCAAACCCACAGACACACAGTCATAAGTCACCAGGCTTTTTTATGGGTAAATCACAAGTAATAAGCTTTCCTACTAGAATTAGATTGACATCCTGGAAAATTATGCTCTGGTTTTACAGCAGATGACAGAAAAGCAATGAACTCCTTGAAAGGGGATGCCTGTCCTCCCATCAGGCAGCCATGGCTCGAGGCTGGGCAGGACCTCAGCACCCCATGTTGGGCAGCCCTGGGGAAGCTCTGCCCTGTTGGGGACATCGGTCCATCCACTCACCCACCCACCCACCTGTCTGCCTCCCTGTCCACCCCATGCCAGCCCTCTTCAGCCCTGGGGTGGTGCAGACCGGGGGCTGGTTGTGTGGGTACGTGCTAGCAGGCTGGGCAAGCATGGGGCAAACCCGGCAAATGCAAACCTAAGCAGGAGGTGAAGGGGATAGGACAGACCTGGGGATCTGACCTGTGGCTGGGCTCCATCGGCTCTGCATACAGGGGCCCATCCCAGACCACAGTGGCCCTGGGGTGATGGAAGAGTGTGGCTGTGCAGAGGCAGCGCTGGGTCTGTGCAGCCCTGGACAGGACAGCCTGGCAGGGGATCACAGCTGCCTCTGGGTCCCAGACATGTCTGTTGCTCTGGTGGCAGGAAAGGGATGTGTCTCTGCCTAACCTTGTAATCCTGCAGCCACCTTCTCTCTGCAGCTGGTGGGCTGGGGGTCCACAGGCCAGGGTCCCAGCAGCCAGACCTGGAAGCAGCAGAGGCTTCCGAGCAAGCCAGCTGAACATAACATGCTCCAGCACCTCCAGTGGCTTCCTGGAGAGGAACCCAGGACACTGAGCTGTGATGCTGCAGCATCTTCAGCTCGCCTGTGCATCCAACAGCATGCTTTGTTCTGGGATTTAAAGCTAATTGGTCCTAGTGCCTCTTTGCATTTCTGCTTGCAGAATGTCATTTTCTTCAGAAAATGCTCTTTTGCAATTACTGTGAATTACACGTGAAAAGCAAGTGACCACATATTGATTGGAGCACAGGAAAAGCACCAAAGCCATTTAGAGTAGATTAACTTTTTCTGGAAAATGGTTTCACAGTTATTTAAAGAGATTAATCAGTTCACTTCAGGTCATTTACCATTGATTCTATGGCCTAGCCTCCCCCTCCAGCACATGGCCTGGAATATCCCCCTCTCTGTGGGGGAGCTGTGGGAAGAGCTGAGGCCTTTCCAGGAGGAGGTGTGCCAAGAGGAGGGAAGGAACCCTTGTCCACATGGTGTGTGCACAGGGTGCTGCTCTCCTGGTCCCTGCCAGCAAAGCAGGTGCTGCACCACAGCTGCCCAGGGCATGCGCAGAGGACACCTCCTCAGCTAACAGAAGTAAAACCGTGCTTCGTGCCAGGTGCAGCAAAGGGGTTGGAGAGCAGCGTTTCTGGGAAGCAGCCCGCAACACAGGCCAGGGCTGGGCAATGGCTCTGGGAGCTGAACCTCCAAAGCAAGCCGTGCCCGGACAGGCCCTGCAGGAGAGCTGCACGGAAGGGCTCCGGAGAAAGCTGCAGGCAGCAGAGCGCAGCTTTCCGCCACCTGACAGCCGCCTTGGAGCCAGGGCCTGCTCTCTGCACTGATGGTGTGCGCCAGGGTCCCTCCTGCATTCCAGAGTCATCGCACCCGTGCGCCCTCACCCTCTTCCAGCTCATGGCGATGGCAGAGTGGCAAGGCCATCCAGCACCCTGCAGGCAGAGCAGGCTCCCTCCCTGAAATATTTCAAAGCATTTTTTTCTTTAGGAAGAAAGTATAGAAGTCAAATGGCTCCTGTGGTGGAATACTTTCCAAATGTCAACACAATCTGTGCTACATTACGGCTAAATGTGATAATCTTAACGCCTGGCTTCTTAATGTCAGTGGCACTGAAGTCTGATGGATTGACAGCCAGCCAGAATGACATGCAGTCATAGCTGATAAGGGCTCTCTCCAGGGAAATCACAGCTTTTTAAAGATGTTGGCAGCTACTAGCAAGTACCTTTTTATTTAAAAGGATTACAAGCATTGATTGCACTTCCTGTTTTCTTTTTATCACATTTCTGCACCAAGTGAAGCTTGTGCTGCGAGCTGAGCCTTTCAGACAATTATTCTGGAATAATGAAGGCGTGTCAAGTTGGCTGTAATGAGTATTTTCAATGCCTAATTTGTGTGCGATGTGAGGGGATTTCAACAGCTGCCTGGTTCCTGGCTAAAGGTGAGTGACTTCTGACCACGGAGGAAGCTGCTGTAGGCTGACTCAGCTGGGGATAAACTGGGGTGGATTGTTTCTGTTAGCGATGCGTGCTTCCCCCAGCAGAAGAGGGATTAAAACTTCTCCAATTACTGTGGTTAAAACACTAGCTAAGGGGACACATTCTGCTTAGAAACGGCTGGTGCCTGCTTGCCCCAGCGAACAGCTGGACTAATTCATGCTCACCTGAGCAGCTCCTCTACAGCACTGATGGAGACAGATGAAAAATATATGTCCATAAAACCACAGTGTAGCTGGACAGGGCAGTTAACAATCCCCGAGCCACAAACACTCACTGTTGCTGGCAATAGATGAGGGATGTCTAAGAACAACCACTTGGCATCCTAATGACAAACAACTGGCAAATGCACTAGCAGAAGAGGATGATGGGCAGCATGCCATGCTGCACAACCCAGGAGACGCAAATGCTGAGGCACTCGGCTCCCGCTCCCATTTTTACCCTTCCTTGCTGCTCAATGTTGTGACATTACATGCCAGATGCTCACCCTCCGCACCTGGGTTCCAGCAATGGTGAGGGCAACGGCGAGGGCAGGCTGGACTGAGGCCCTTTGTAAAGCTGGGGCTGTGTGATTACTGTGCAGGGGCCCCCTGGTTTTGCTTTGCTGTGGTGGTACAATGGCTGCATATCCTGATTGCTTCAGACTCTGCCTACC
>NW_008825288.1:287913-292541 GCF_000699105.1 Pygoscelis adeliae | reverse complement strand
ATCCATGCTCATCCAGAAAAGGATCGTGAGGCCGGGAGAAAGCCCAGGCTGGGATGTGTGAGTAGCTGATAGCCAGCCTGGCCGCTCTGCACGGCACCAGCGTCCTGAGCAGGAAGCAGTCCTGGCAGGCAGCAGGAACGCCCATTCTCCACCGCACTGCCCTGGCATGCTCAGCAAGACGAGGGGGAGATTTCAGCCCCACTGACTGACTGCCCAGGAGCAAGATTCTAAGGCCAAGTGAAAGTCAATGATTTTGTTTCTCTCTAACTTCTCTGGCTGTGGCAACACATAGCCATGACAGCTGCCTGGGAACTCAGCTCCCGTCCCTGCCAGTGAGCAGGGAGGAATATGTGCTGCTGCAGACCACAAGCCTAGGTCCCCTCTGGGATACTGGAAACACTCCCGGGATGGGCTGGGAGGCAGCAGAGCCACAGCAAGGAGAGAGCACAAACTGGAGCACCATGGCACAGCAAGAAACCCCTAACAAGACACAGCTGCTGTCTTTGTACTGAGCACAAAGAGCAGAGATGCAAAACTGAGATTATGCTGAGCAGCGAGAGTATGATACCAACCCTAAAGGAAGCTCAAGGGCTTGGTAAATGAAAGGATGCAGGGAGCTGTGATATTAGCTCTGGCAGAGGTGGCTAAAGGAGTCAGCTTTCCAGTGACAGAGCAGCTTCCTCGGAGGATATGGGGGGAAAAGTGATCACCTCCCTGAGCAGCATATTACCACTGTGAGCGGGAGGCAGAGGCTTACATGGCCTTGCTTGCACTCAGTTACCAGAGATGTATTTTTCTCCTGGGGGTGCAGATATCACTGCCCTTTTTTCATTTCCCCTTAATGATCCCAGTGGATCACATCCATCTTTTGTAAATAACTCTCTGGAGGAGGCTTGGACACCTTGCCTTCTGGAGCTTGCTGTGGCTCAGAGTGAAGGCATTAGAGGTGACCGCTGTAGCATCTCTGTGCTGGGCCAGGAGTGGAGCTGCAGTATCCAGCCACCGTCGTAGCACAGGGGCACCAACCTTGCAAGACTCATTCAGAATGTGATAGTGGCAAATGCCAGCAGACAGCCGCAGCCTCGCTGCCTCGTTCAGCGAGGGTCATGTCTCAGCCTCAGAGGGGGTTGGTGAGGGGGTGACTCACGCACAGGTGCCAGGAGCCCTGTGGAAGGACATGGAGCACCGCAGGAGCCCGGACACGCAAGGAGCAGCCGCTCTTTGGCAAAAACACCAGACAAAGCAGCATCACTGGAGCTGCTGCGCTCTGCTCCTGCAAAGCAGCTGGCCGCAGCAGATTTCCTTCAAAGAAACACCCGAAGCTACAGGCATCACCACACAGGGCACAGCACAACCAGGTTCCGACCGCCGCCATCACCTTTTGAGCATGCAGCAGTCGCCTCCGCATGCACCTGCTTTGCTCCTACAGGAGCCCGCTCTGCCGAGCGACTGCCTATTCTGTGCAGCCACTGCCTCACTCCACGCAGACAAATGCGGGTGTCGTTAACGAGCTGGGAGCCCTTGGCCCATGGTTCTGCATGCTCCACACTCCTGGGGCTGCCTCTGATGTGAAAAAACTGACCTGGAAGAACCATCTTCACTCCACACTGGCCAGCAGAGCAGCCCCTGGGTTTGCCCAGCCGGCCAGCTCAGCCCCTGGATCTGAGACAGTCCTGTCACTGGACACCAGTCTGCAGAGCAGGACTGGCTTCCTCTCCTGCAGAAGCAAGGAGGAGATCAACCTGCCCTTGCCCTGCAAGGAGCCAGAGGCTGCTGTGCAACTGCTGAAGAGAGAGAAGTTGCTGTAGAAAAATTTCCTCAAAAGGTGCTGTGTTGAGGGGGAATGGAGCTCTTAAAACATCTTCACAGATGCTTCTGCAATCAGCGTTCTCAATAATCCTCCTCTTTTGTAGTTAAGGGTCTGGTTCTGGCTGGCAATTTGTTACTTTGAGCTCTCTCCATTCCTCCACAATATCAAGAAGCAAATCCTTCTGCATGGCCCAGGCTCATCACACTCAATGCTAGGCACTTGTTACCTCCTTTGTTAGGAGCACACTAACTGCAGGCACTTCCTCTGTCAATGGGGAGTTCCTAGGACAATCCAGCCCACCTGATCCCCAGCATCCCAAGGTAGCTAGGCTGCTTGTTTGGGTGCCTGAAGTTGGACAGCAGGATTCAAAGAGAGCACATCTCTGTGATGGCTGCAGCTGGAACACAAGAGCTCTTGTTGCTAAGGTCCTGGGCTGAAAACCCGGGGTGCAAACACACAGCAACCATCAGTAGCTCTCTGCAAACAGCAACTGGCCGATGTGTCCAGAACTGCCGGAGCATACAGCTGTGAGTGCACTGCTGACACACTTGCTGTGTGTGGGCAATTAACGATGATGCTCGCAAAAAGGCCTCCTCAAGGCTGGCAGCTATAGAGGCGTTCACTGCAACTGTGAAAAGAAAAATAGTGTGTACGTTGAAGTCTGGCAGCACACCTTGCGCATCTGAAAAACCCTGTGGCCTCAAGACTCCTCCCTTCTGTTACAGAATCCCACTAACTGCTGTCATCAAAGGTCACCAGATGCTTTTTCCGTAACATTTAGTGAATGATCAAGGGAGCAGGATGGGAGTGGAGGCACAGGGATGCTGAAGGATATGGAAATGCTTAAAGACCTCAGGGATCAATAAGCCTGGTTCAGAGCAAGGACTGCAAGATGCTATTTAAATGACTGTCACTTTATGGAGAGGTTTAAATTCTACCTGTGCTATCTGCTGACCCACATTGATGCCACCACAGAGTTTAGCACATCCCCCTCTCTCTGTGCCGGCCAGCTGCTGTGTGCTGCCACCACTGATGGGTGCCAGAGCATTCACAGCTGTGCACCTTGATGAGGCGTCCTAGGCCCAGAGACATTCACGCTTGTTTGCCATTAACACGTTGCTTGTTCCCCAGTCCCTTGCCATCAAGAAAACCACCAGCAATTGATTTATCTGTAGTCAGGCTAGAGTGTCATTTATTTGCATCATTTCAGTATTAAAACTGAGTATGAAAGAGATTTTTTTTTTCTGCAGCCAATAGCTGAACACTGCCATAATATATGCCATTACCAACAGGAGAACGGGTCATGGTAACAAAACCCGTTGACAGTGCCCAGCCGTATTGAAGCTGGGAAGAAGTACATGAGCAGGATCTGTGCTTTGAGTGATCAGCTGGTCAGCTACAAGGCTGTCCATGACTTCAAGAGAACAACACTAAAGATGCACTTTTTAAAGAACATTAAGGAACTCTGTTGGCTGAGACAGGAAGATCATGAGGATGCATCATCAGACTTTCTTTTGTCACTTGGCGTGGTTTACCTCTTGTTCTTTCTCCCCCTTGCAGGATGAGCTGCTGCCACTCTCTCATGGGGGCAATGCTTCTGGGGCTGCACCGAAGAGCCTGCGCCCAGCTGCAGTGGCTCAGACCCCAGACCCCAGTTGCTGGGGTGGCTCCTGCTGGGAGCAAGCATGGCAGGCAGGCAGCACAGCCAGCCTGGACCACACACGCAGCACCTCGTGCCACTCAAAGCACAACCTGACTTTCTCCTCTTGAAGAGAGAGAGAAAGCCAAGGACATTTTTTTTCATCGTTGCCTTCAAATCAGACAGAAAAACTGACCCTTCTCTTGAAGAAGCTCTTTCTGATGAGCATTCCAATGAAAAATGGGAAGAAGCCAGAGAAGCAGCATCCTGCCAGAGGGAACTTGCTGCAGGAGGCAGGTGGTTTGGCTGCTGGATCCCGACAGGGAACACACCACACCGGGCTGTGCTGCGGCCCATCCTGCTGGCAGGGCAGCCAGCCCGGTCCTTCTGGGGAGGCGCTGATGGGACCACACTGACAGTGCAATATGAGGAAACAAAACAAGACAAAATAAGCAAATAAGACTCACGCTAGACGACAAGGAAATAATTTATTTCCAGGTCCTAGAAAGACCTTGAAAAAATAACAAGGGTGAGGAAATGAACCTCTTAATTTCATTTGGGTAGAGAAAGAAAACCAAAGTGACTCTATCAGACATTGTGGCAGCTGCCAGCTCCACCTGCCTGGTGTGGGTGGGCAGGCAGCACGGGGCAGTGCCATGCAGAGCAGCTGGCTCGCTTGGCACCATGCTCCTTCCATATTTACATGTGGGACAGAAATTAAAATGCAAGCGTGCGTGCATGCACGTTGGGGAGAACTGGCTGGTCAGGGATGGGGAATAACCCCGTGGGAGGGTTGCTAAACACATACCCTGTCAGACCCCATCTCCTATGGACAGAGCCCTGCTATTGCACAACACTTTTGCTAGAGGAAGGGCCGGCTCCAGAGGGGCTCGGGGCACAGCTCTTCAGCCTGGTGGGAAAACACGAACACATTCCTGAGGAAAGAGAGGGCTTGCTCCATTCTCCTGCTCTGGGGTTCGGGGCATCACCTGCCTGAGGCGGCATGGCCAGAGCCAGCACTCAAGGGCCAGTATGAAGCAGCCCATTGGCCCCGCTGCCTCCCCAGCATCATCACAGTGAACCAGCAGCACGCTGGGGCATGGGTGCCAGCAGCAAGTGCCTGCTGCCTCCTTGGCGGGGGGGCCAGAGAGACCCCGAGAAGCGCGAGGCGCCCCGCGC
>NW_008825288.1:284239-287871 GCF_000699105.1 Pygoscelis adeliae | reverse complement strand
GCGCAGCGCGGGGCGGGAGCAGCCAAGGGCAGGAGCTACGGAAAGACGCGCCCTGCCCCTCTCCACTGTCAGGTCTCATGCTGCAGCCAAAGGACCAACACCAGCAGCCGGGAAGCAAAACACAGTAAAAAATGAACACGCATGTACATTTACATCTAAACCTTCTCCAAGGATAGAAAACACTGTGGCTAAAGTAAAAGGACAAGCCCAATGACAAGCCCAGGATGTGTCAGGCCTTGGGAGACCTTATCAGTTATCTATCAATGATATAATTGATATTTTTATCCAACATGAACAGATAAGGAGCTGCACTAGCCAGCACAACCTGAGAAGCTGCCTGCGGGTGTTGCTCAACGTGCTGCTCAATTTACCCCTGGGGAAGTCAGCAGGCTGGAAAAGCGCAGGGCCCTGAGCGCTTTCCTCCAGCATCATCTGCAGCCCGAGGAGCAACTGCACATCCTGCTGGCCTCCTCCTGACCTGCCTCTCAAAACCAGAGATTTCGTGCAAAGGCGGCCCTGCTGCAGGAGCTCATGCAGGTTTCTTGCAGGGCACTATGCTGGGGTGGGGACACCCCAGGTACCCCAAGGTGTCACAGACCCGCTGCCCAGCCTGCAGCAACCAGCTTGGCCACACAACAGCACCAGCAGGACCTGGCCTCATGCACACATCCTGGGGATGGTTTTTCTATCGCCGATGGTGATGCTTTGCTGTCAGCTGGGTGTAAGCAGGAATTATCCCTGCAAACCAGGGGGCTGGTTTGGGGTTCTCTCATGCCCTACAGCATGGTCCTGTAGCCGGCATGCAGCTCTCCCCCACCACTGAAGGCCAGGGTACGCCAACGTCCTGCCTTCTGCCCTGCACAGCCCACGCCATTTGGTAGAAAGCTAACACTTGGCTGAGAGCCCTGCAGACCTGGGCCCAGCCTGCCCCGAGGGGCTAGCAGAGCCAACCCAGGCAGTGCCACTCCGCGCCCCTCTGACGGCACTCCCCAGCACCGCAGCTGCTCTGTGGCTCAGGTCACAGCACCATGCCTCGGCGGTGGGCGGGATGTCCCTGTCCATCAGTGGGGCCGTGGGGCACATCAGGACCTCACAGACAACACCTGCTGGGCAGGGAGGGAGAGCCCCTTCAAATCACAAGCATATTTGATAACCACAAGAGAGGTCTAAGAACTGAGAGGCGAAGCAATTGCAGCTCAGAGGCGAAGTGTGTTTTGAAGCGAACTCTAGTGCAGCCGTCGCTCTGTGCAGGACGACCTTGGAGCCCGCATCCAGCACGTGCATCCCCAGCGTGGCATGCTCCCTCTGACACTGCACCAGTAGCTGGGTGCTGCAGAGGAACCTATGCACAGAGAGAAGGAGGACTCCAAAAAGCAAGTGGAACCTAAAGGGGGGAAAAAGCTGAACAGAAGTTAAAAGCTTGTTTCCCTCTGCAAGGAAAGCTCTTAAAGAAATCAAAGCACTTCAAATGCTCTGACTCAAGTAACAAAAACAATTTAGACAACAAAAGGCTCCCGGTTTGCTCTTACTCTCCTGAGCTGGGCTCACTGAACAGATCTATTTAAATGATAATTTGTGGGGGAGAAACCCCCTCCAAACTCTCTTGAATTAGATTTTCTTAAATTAATGCGTAGTGCTTTAATGGAGACTGGTAATAAGGAGATGACGACGGCCACAGTGGCTCCTTCGGGCACTCCAGCCTCGCCGTGTGGGTGCAGAAGCGCCCCAAACAGGAGGCAGCTGCCGAGGAGCATATCACCCAGTGCTCCCCGGCTCCGCAGTGCAGCCCCTCTCCAGCAGCCATGGAGCCTGGCCGGAGGCGCACGCTGTCCCCTTGTGGCACAGAGCCCTGGTCCAGGAGGCGCTGGGAGCCTCATGGGGGGTTGGCAGGACAGCTAGGACTCCTCGCTGTCCTCCTCGCCCCTGCGCCCAGCGTAGAGCGCTGCCAGCTGCCGGAAACGTGGCCCCCAGCCCCCCAGGTAGGAAAAGTCCTGCTCCGAGCCGCTGGACCAGGTGTTGATGGAGCTCAGGGAGGGCACGGGGGAGTCCGAGCCCTCGAAGGCGTAGGTCTGGAACGAGTCGTAGGGCGGCACGGAGAGGTCCTCATCTGCCTGCTCCACCTTCTTGCAGATATAGTCTCTGAACACGGAGAAGTCTAGGTCCGGGCTCTGCACCCACTGCGGGAGGACGTGGAGCTCGGAGGCCAGGTTTCCGCTCGGGCCCCCCTCTCCTGGCCCCCCGCCTCCATCACCACCTTTGATCTCACTGAAGTCGTAGAGGCTGCGCAGGGCTGACATGTCATAGGCCTCTGTGTCCTGCTCACCACCCCCTTCATCGTTGTATTTGATGACATTGTCCCTCATGTCCTCGTCATCCTCAGATGTCAGGTGGCTTTTGTGGTGTCGCTTCAGTGTGAGGATCAGAAGGACCAGCACTGGGAAAGGAAGAGACGGTCAGACGGGCGCAGGGGCTTGTGCAAGCTGTGCTTCTGCAGGGGCAAGGACAGCCCGTGCTTGGTGGCAGGGTGCAGAGGCACAGCACCCTCCAGCACAGCGAGCCCTGCAGCTGAGACTGCTGGCATGCCAGCTGGTTCCTATCAGCCAGGCTCATCAAATAGCAGCTGTGCTGTGTCACTGGCTGGGAGAGAGGTTTGCCTGGGCTCCAGTGCAGACCAGGAGCTTCCTTTCCCATGCACCACGACCACTGAGACAGGAAGGACAGATGGATGAACGCACAGCTGGACAAACGGATGGATTCTGCAGAAGATGAGTAGGAAAAGGGGGTGCATGAATCACAGCAGCAGCCAAATGTTGGGAGAGTGAATGTGGAGCAGATGGCACAGAGCCTGAGCAACGAGCCGCAGATGTGTCCTGGATCATCATCCATTCATCGCATCACCTTTAAAGCACCGATGTGCACTTTATTCGTTTGGGCAATTAGGCAGAAATTTGTTTGCACTGCGTTGGAAAATGAAACCAGTGTAAAGCGCACCCTGTGGGAAAGGGTTTTCTAAATGGAGACACAGCAGGAGACGGGGAGCAGAGATGTGCCAAGGAGAAGAGACTTCACTGAACAACGCACTGGCTTCCGCAGATGTCTGGACAGCCCTCAGGAGCCAGTTGTGAGCCAGCACCGATACTGAAAGGCTTTCAGCAGCAGCATCCATCAACTGCCCTATGCTAAACCTGAGGGCACTGCAACACCCCTGTCAGAGCCCCTTCCCACGTGCACACAAGCCCACACCTCCCCTGCACCTTCACACTGTGCCGTGACGGCCCAGCACAAGCTTGTGCCAGTGTGGCAGGGGCAGCCAGCAGCGTTCCCAGGGTGCAGGTCCCAACCTGGGCAATGCTCTGGTTTGTGAGCACCCCAGCTCCGCGGCCTGCCCATGTGCTCATGCACACTCTAAAACTGACCCTCCCAGCACTCTGAGGTAAGAGCACAACTGCGTGCCCAACACCTGCTGCCCTTGGCCACTGTGCTGGGATGCACACGCGCCCCATCTGCTGTGAGATGCCTGCTGTGAGCACAGCACAGCAGCCTGCGAGCAGCTCTTGGCAGCTCCCCCACCCAGCGAGGTGGGGAGCAAGCCAGCAGCTCTCCAGCCTCCGCCAGGCAGCAGCCCACCTGCC
>NW_008825288.1:280342-284199 GCF_000699105.1 Pygoscelis adeliae | reverse complement strand
CCCTGATGGTCACCCACTGACAGGGGGTCGGGCTTCCTGCCCCCCCCATGCTGCAGCTACCAGCAAGGAGACGGGTGGCAGAGGAGCCTGCACCATGCCCACAGCAACTGCCTGCGCTCATTTGTGTGATGCTGGATGGGGAGGAGATGGGACAGGAGGAGGCCGGGGGACAGGAGGACACTCACCGATGAGAATGAGGATGCACACCAGCAGCGCGATGAGGGCACCGGGGCTCAGCGTAGCTGATACGACGTAGGCTGTGCTGTTGCAGGACTGGATGGCCCCATTGCTGTCACAGCCGCAGACACGGATGGTCAGAGTCCCTGTGCTGCTGAGGGCTGGGGGGCCGCTGTCCACCACCAAAATGGGAAGCAAGTACACATCCTGCTCCTGGCGATTGAAGCCCATTCTTTGCGTGTGCACCGCAGCCGTGTTGTCTGCAGGGAATAAGTAAACCCACAGCAAAGTCAGTCCCATAGCTCAGCCAGCAGGACTCCCTGTGAGCTCCTCCACACTCAAGATGAACACTCGGGGTGCTGGTGGGCTGCTACTGCTTGCACAGTGGTTGTTCATGCACCAACTCCAGCAACCACCCAAAGAGGGGACGCGGCCTCCCTCCTCTCCATCACAGGGGAGCAGGGAGCGAGCTCGTGGCTCCCCTGCACCGCAGCCCCTCAGCAACCCGAGTGCCTGGAGGTAGCCAGCTCCGCCCCAGCACGCACCCCTTTGCTGGGCACCCTGGGGCCAGCCCAGTGTTTCACCTGCCAGCGCGCCCAGGGCACAGCAAACCCAACACAGGAGCAACAGCACGCGGGTGTCTGAGCTGTGCTGACAAACACCACAGTCAGAGCAGAGAGAGGGGGAAAAAACCTTCCTCTGAGAAAAAAAACTCTTCCTCTGAGACTGGCACAGAGCAGGAATCAGGATTAAAACATCTGTTGCTCACATGGAGATCCCCTCCTGACTCGACGTGGCCTGCTCAGTCCAGAGCAGATGGGGGTCTGTAGATGGCACTGAACCTGCAAGGGCAGTTACTGCTTCCAAACCTGAGAGCTGTGGGTGAAGGGCCCTGCCTCAGCCAGACAGCCAAATAACCCTAGGATCCCTTGTAACTTCTGAAGGAGCAGGCAGAGCTCCTTGAAGTCTCCCAGCTGAGCCAGCCATCCTCCTCTCCGTCTGCTCAAACCCTGCTGTTTCAGGGGCTCAGCCGGCACAGCATAACCCATTACGATTCCATTAACATGGCCACTTCATGGGCCCCTCCAGGACCCCAGCGCCAAAGATGAACCCCAGCAGCAGCTGCGCACAGGCGACCTGGAGCAGGGAGGGTTGGAACAGGGACTGAAAATCAGCTCGGCTCCCTGCTCATATGTGTGCTACTCACTGCCAGCCAGCAGCAGAGCAGGCAGGAAGGGATTCAATAGTAGCTGAACAATTGTGGCCAGATGTCAGAAGTCGCTGCCGACTGTCTGCAGTCTTTATCTAACAAAATGTAGATTGGCCTGCTCACAGCAAGGTGCTGCTGTCTACAGACTCTCTCCTCATTGCACCTGATTTATGCTGGACCGGACCCTTTCTGTATCAATCAGCTGTTCGATCGGAAAAGACATCTATTCTAATTCTGGCTCTTGGGCTGCCTGCCACCATGGAAATTGCCATATGGATTGGGTGCTGCATGGGAGCACATGGGGCACGGTGGGGACAGGAGGCGAGCCAGGAGCAGAGCAGAGGGGCAAGCACACACCAAGCCATGGGACAGGGAAGATCCACCAGCCAGATGGGAAGCGGGGCAGATCCTGGAGACGCCACACAGCAGCCAGGGCAGAGCAGAGCAGAGAGCCCATCTGCCCGCCGGGTGCTCAGGGCAACACAGTTTGGGCAGAGTCTGCCAGGATCCCAGTGCTCAGCCCTTGTCCAGCTCTGCCAGTACAAACGGCAGAGGCACAGATGACCTGCCCACAGGACCGCTGCAACCAACCCCAGCAAAGGCCAAATGAGGGCAAGGCTGGTCTCTGCTTCACAGCAGTCTGGAAGAGGAGGAGCTGGGGCAATCCGCACCCCCCATGCTGACATGCAGGTGCAGACACGAAGCCCACCCAGCGTGTGCTGGAGCCGAGCATGCTAGGTGCAGCAAGAGCAAGGAAGATGGGCTGTCTGTGCCCAGAGGGGAGGCAGCAGTGCACAGGCTTGTGCCCAGAACAGCACTCAGCTGTCATGGTGCTAAATACCAGATTGCTGCTTCCTATCATCAGGTTTCTGGACTCAGCCCACCACATTTTTTTGTGTTGCCAGAATACGGCCATGTTGCTGGGGAGAGCAGAGCTTTTGGCACCCTAGCTGGGGAGAGCTGGGATTCCAGCATAAAGGAGACAGGGAGAAAGTAATCTCTTCCAGTTCACCTGAGAGCACAGGTCTGCCTTGAAGAGTTCAATGAGGAAAGGGCAAGGACACCAGAGAGAAGACCACACCAGCCAACATTTGGAGGCTGCACTGAATGCCACAAAGGCAATATTCAAAACCAGATCTTATTCATGCACACAGAACTGTGCTGCAGGTCACTAGAAAAACTTCCTTTGGATGTAGCATCTTTTATCCACTAAGGGAATTTTCCAGGCAACCTCACTCATCCTTGCTCACAGCAGCAGACTTCAGGCAGGCAACATCCTCAAGAGCACAGAGCAGAAGACAGCAATAAGGTAAATGCTTGTATGAGTCGATCTGGGACAGTTTGCCTCAGAAGGGAGATACTGCCTGCAATGTCAGCACTCTGCCTGCAAGGCTGCAGCGCCTAGCACCAACCCATGCTTCCCGAGTCAGACATGATCCAAGTGCTGCAACGTCCTCAGCCCATGGAGGGGATTGCCCACAGCAGAGAGCACGATCTTTCTGCACCACATGCTCTGCCTGGCTTCTCTGTACGCAAGGCAGGGCCCAACAACCCTCTGCCTGGGCAGCCACCTGGTCCTGCAGGACATCTGCCACTGTGGCTGAGACTCCTGGCACAGCACGTGGCCCCAGCACAGAGGCAGCTCGGCAGAGCTGTCAGGAGGAGCAGGGGAGAACCAGCCCCCAAGGTGGCAGGGAGGCTGAAGCAAGTGCGGCAGCCTGCCAGCAGCAGAGTCTGCTGAGAAGCTGGCTATTGCCTACCAAGGATGAGCTAGGGAAAAAAACTATTGTTAAGTTAATCTTTTGTACAACGGTAACGATCTCATTTGGTGCTGCTCCTTCAGCTTGCTGCAGCATAGCAGGGAGATATAAATAACGTCAATGGCACCATCTCAGCAAGAGGCCAGGACTAACTCCTAGCTAGCCCAGCTAAACATAAGCCTTGGGCATCTGGATCCAGTGGAGATGAAGCCACAGGAAAAATGGGACAGACCCACTTGCTGTGAGCGAGCAAGGCTGTGGCCCTCAACCCAGGAAGGTTGCCTTCACTGGCATCATCACACCAGTCAAGTAACCAGCCTGAGCTCATGGTCGGATCCTGGCCCGGAGGATCCCCGTGCACACAGCCCTGCACCTCCACATGCTGCTCAGCCTGCCTCTGGCCCAGGTCTGATGAAACGCTGTGCTTGGGAGCTCTCTCAGCCGCCCAGGCGAGCACCCCTTTAGCACTGTGTAAATGCAGGTGTAGCACCAACTCCTCACCTCTCTGGAAATGCAGCAGAAGGCTGGTGACTTCCCTTTTGTTTACAGCCAGCTCCTGTTAGGGAGGAGGACTTGCCACAAGGCACACTGTATTTTTAGAAACAGTTTCTAGAAATCAAGGGGAAATACATGTGCAAGTCGCAGAGAGGCAGCCACTAACCTCAGCTCAGACAGTGCATTGCACCACTGAGCCCCCTCACCTCCAAGTA
>NW_008825288.1:274087-280285 GCF_000699105.1 Pygoscelis adeliae | reverse complement strand
CAAAGTAAAAATAAAGCAGCCAGTACTTAAATATAGCAGCAGCACAACAGACAGCTCTGCGCTGAGAAACCTGAGCTCAGGAAGGGGCTGAGGTCTTGGTCTCTGTAGCCCAAAACTCAGTGCTAGGGAGAGAGACAAAAATCACAACTACAAAACACTATTTCAAACATTATGAAACTATGTCTTCCCTCTTGAACAGGGTGATGTGAGCACTTCCTACAGGAGGCATATCCACAGAAATTTCATGTCTACACCTACGACATTGCTCACCAAGGCTGGACAGCTACACCCCTGTCTGGCAGAGCCCAGCCCCCTCCAGCCACTGTGACGGCTCCAGCCTCCTCCCTGCTGCCCACCCGCTGTGCCCACTGCTCCCCAGGCACCCTGGACAACTGTTTTCTGTCGGGTGTTTACACATCTATTCCTTGCAAATTTCTTCTGTGTTCCCTTCTGAGATACTCCAGAAAAAGCAGTGCTGCTGCCATGCGATGTAGTCTATTTCACCATAGAAGTGAAGAAAATTTTGCCCAGATCTGGGAAAATGTATCCTGGAAAATGCATCCAAAGCAACTTCCTACAAAACAGCGTAATTTCTCTTAGTACAGTTGTTTCTTTACATGCAGCTGACCCAAGGCAGTTGCTTCAGGATGTGTGTCTTGGCATAGATTTGTTTGTATCGGCACAGCCTGAGACGTTGCAAAGAAAAGCCAGGCAGGCCTGGCCCTGCAGCCTCTCGTGTCTCTTCCTCTGTAGCAGCTTTCTGCAAAGTCCATTTTTGGAGTCATGAGGTTGAGGAGCAGTGTTTCCCAGGAGGTGGTACTGAAATTTGAGCAGACGTTAATCCACAGCTTTCCTGCACAGAGAGTTGGGATCTCCACACTTACGTTTTCCTGCACAGTCCTTGTGTAGCACTTTGTGCTACTGTCACACCACTCTAAACATTGTACCATGTGTTCTCTGAAGCTCCAAGCCAAACCATTTACTATCATTGCCATCTTGCTACACAAACTGACATTTCCTCTGCAGGTTTCCTATGCCACCCTCTCCCTGACCACGTGGTGATGTTATCCCATGTCGCATCATATCACCTTGTGCAATGGACAGGAGGCGGCACCTCTGCCTGCTTGAGGAGCAAGTGGGTTGAGTGTGCAGGGACTGGTCAATACTGCTGTAAGAGGAAAGTTTAGGAACACAATATACTCTAGTGGTAGTGTAACATCACTAGGAATAATAAAATTACTCCCTCTCCAAAGAGGCTCTTGGCAGCTTCAAAGACAGAACTAATAAATCCTTCTCATAACTCAATCTTGAACAGCGCTAGGAGAGCAGAAGGGAGCAAGCTACCTCCAATTTGGATTTCGATATCCCTGCCCTCCCCCATACTCCCAGGGCCACATGAGTGTCTGCCTTCCCCTTTTCCAGCAGCTGTTCTGCAGCTCCGGTGCCCAGGCACCCCAGCTCCAGGGAGGTGCACACAGCTCCCGGTCAGGCCCGTGGCCATGCTGCTGCTGGAGCTGCTCAAAAGGAGCAGACCCCCCGCTCCAGCCCCAGGCAGGTGCAGCTGGTAGGAGAAGAATCTGTTTTTCCCTTTTGCCTCTTCCTTCTCTCAAGTTCTCTGGGTGTCAGGCCACGGCACCACTCCTGCTCATTTACCTTTTGCTCAGCATCCGTGGAGATTTGATGCTTTTTCACCCCCCGTCAGATCAGCACCTGCGCTGCTTATGCTGAGAACAGCATCCCTGTGGGGCTGGAGGAGACTTCCTCTATCCTGAGGCAATCCTCAAATCCTAACATTTTGCTTTTGATTGTTACGATTTTCAGATCTTCTATCACCCATTACATGCTCCTAATGAGACCTGCAGAGAGTTCAGACATCTGCTTGCCTAGCCCTTGAGCTCTGGAGTCAGTAGCTCCATGTGTTGCTCCATATTGTCTAGTACCCCTTCCAGGTTGCGGGGCTTGGATGCTTTCTACCATCCCTTCCAACACAATTAGCATTTCTTGGACAACATGATTTCAGGCTTTAATTGCCTTTGATCCTCCTGTAATCAATTTTCTCAGGCCAGAAAGACCCAGCAAAAGGCGAGTTAGGAGGCAGAGGATGGTGAATGCCTTTGGAACGGCACCAGTTGAACCTAGGTGAGGTCAGTTTTTCCAATTCTATCTCTTCCTTTAGGCACTTCATTTGCTGGGCATCTTCCTTCTGGATCAGGGCTGTTGTTAGCACATACAACATTTATTCCTTGTCTGATGAATTAGGAAGCCCTTGAGCACTCCCTTGGACAGGGCAAAAGCAAGGAGAGATGCCATTAGGAAACAGCACTGTTTCTAAAAGCCTGACTCCTGCAAACCAGCTGTAATTCAGCTAATACAAAGTCTCCTGCAGGGTCACCTTTTGCTCTTGTAGCTCTGACCCGGAGCATCAGAGGCAAGGCAGCTCTGCGTGCTGCTGGGAACTGACAAGCGGGGCCGCAGGTGTTAACTGCAGGCACTTTGCAAGGGCCATCCCCACTCTGTGCAGTTTTGGCTGCAGTGGGGCCTGACCCAGCAGCGTTTGGGCAAGTGGCAGCGTTGTGACTGTATCGTGGAAGTATCAGCCTGCAGCAGACCTGCCCTGTGACCACTGACATACACCCACTTACTAGCAAGTACTCCATAAGCTCTTCATCTGATGGACAGGCTGCCCCATCGATCACCCTGGGCTTTCCCTAAAATCCTTGCAGGCTTCCTCCACGCTGCCCATGAGGAGGCCTAGAAAAGTCTAAATAGCGTTCAGCGTCCTCTCCTGCCCTCCTGCACTACCCCACCTGGCTCAGCTCCCACCTGTGCGACGGGGCTCTGCACTTTAACATTTAACCAACTCTCACTCCTGTTTCTCCAACCTCCTGCAGGGTCGGTTTTGCCAGCAAGGTGCCTGCCCAAGCAGCTACCTCCCGCACTCCCCCTGCCTGCTAGGGGTGCACCCAGCAGCCCCCCGAGGGAGCCCCTCCACACTGCGGCCAGCTCAGAGCCTCAGACACCTCTCCTGCAGCTCGCAGCTAACTCGCTGCTGGCCATAGCCACCCAGGCTCCTCACCTACCAGCCCTGCCATGGCCGGGTGCTCTCGCCCTGCCTGACGACCTGTAACGGGAGCATTCCTGAGTGGATGCTGGTCCCTGCCGTGCTGAGGACAAGTCACCCTCCTGAGGTGGCTTTCTGCTGCCTTGCAGGAGCTGAGGGAAGTAGGTGCAAAGCAAGAGAAGAAGGATTTAAGCAAGAGCTTAGCGAATCCATCTGTGCTGACATTCATCAGTGTCAATCCTTGGCTGCAAAAGCAATATTTATAAATCACGTTTCAAAACTGGCTACAAATTTGTACAAAGAAACAGATGGGCTGGTGGTAGCAGTTTGTCACCACTGATATTTATATGGAGGAGTAGAGACAGGTGCAAGAGAGGTGAATGCACGAGAGGGAGGCAAGGGGGAGGACAAAGGAGGATGCAGCAAGGGAACCCACGAGAGCAGGGGGCGAAGGTGAGTGCACCCAGAGTGCTCAATGGACTGGAGGAAAGGAGGGGGAGGCAAGAAATCAAAGGAAGAGAGATGACACTAAAATGCAGACACATTAGAAATGAAGGGTACCTCCATCTGCACAGGCAGCCGCCGCCTCTTGCTGTGGAAGACAGCATCGCTTGGCAATTGGGAGGGTCTCCAAACACCCTGGGAATAACCCTGCAGCAACAGCATTTGTTTTCCCGAGAACAGAAGGCGGGAGGTGATGCCAGCTTTTACTCATTTTATGCAGTGTTGCACCACATACCAAGTTTGTGGGATCATTTAGCATGAAGGATTACCCTGTCCAATGAGAGCCTCGTCCCACTCAAGAGAGCAGCAGCTCTGGAGGAGATGACGGTGCGCAAGCCTGTGTCCTGCACCCTCCTGCAACACCAGCTCTTGGGTCGCTGCTGGTGAACCCCGGCTGAACGAACAGGAGGTGATCCCCACACAGAACCGGGCAGCTCAGCCCCTGCGGCGCCCCAGCCACCCCTTGCCAGGTCCCTCCTGCCAGACAGGCGGAACAGCAGCGACGGCTCTGGGATTGCAACCCAGCCATGGCAGACATCCCAGCTCAGAGCAGGGAGCGCAGCCCCGGGCCCCTCGGAGCTTCTGGATGGGTCTGGGTAGGGACTGACACCGGGGTGTAACTCAGTGCGCTCAAGCATGTTTTCATAAGGTCCTTCAGAGAAAGTGAAGGAAGTTAATCGCTGGGTGTGGGGCAAGATCTTGCAGAAGATTAAAGCTTGCTTACGTGATAAGAAAAAAAGGTCTTGTGAACAGCTGCCCCATCAGTGCAGGGGAGGGACTTGGGTCAGGGACAGCTGCACTTTTTAGGACACAAAGCAGTATCAGTCCTACGATTATGTCTGAAGCTTTTTGCTGCAACTTCCATTTTGACTATCCCTAATAAAGCTGAACCAAACCAAACAAGCAGGAGCTTACATCAGCAGAGGGTTCCTCTGATTAGCTCAGAACAAACTAAACCAGACTTTTGACAGATGAAACTGCAAAAACAAAGAAAAAAATGGTTTAAAAAAAACAAAACAAAACAAAGAAGCATTTCAATGTGGTCTGCTGGCTTCCATCTGAGCTGGCCCCTTTGACAAGTAAGCGGACATCTGGCTGGAGAAGATCCCAGTATCTGCAAGGGTCCCTGCTGTACTTACCACTGCAATCAGCGCCTAAATTCACCCAAACACCAGTCAAAAATAGGAAGCAGCCTGATAACTACCTTTCTAGATTGTTATCATCCACACAAATGCAGCCTGACCTTGCAGTCCACAAAGCCAAATAGCAGCCAGGGCTCAGCCAGCAAAACCTGTGTCGCACCCCATGGGTTACAGCAGCAGGCGGGGATCAAGTCATCGGGAGCTGCTTAGCCCAGAGGTGCAAAGAACCCCAGAGATTCCCAGAGGAACAGACAGGCCCTGCCTGGCTGCAATTTCCCAAAGGACAGGATGAGCCCCAGGAAACGCAGAGAAACCACGCTCCTGAGCCACCACCTAATGGGGAATCCGGCTCTGCTGGCCACATCCCAGGTAACCTGCAATGGCCAAGGGCTGGCTGCTGCATGGCCCTGCTGCCTCCCAGGACTCCTGAGCTGCTCCCGTTTGTTGGGGGCACAGGGGCTGCCCACCTGCACAGCCACCCCGGGATGACCCACGCTCCAGGATTTACCTTGGAGAGGGATAAATCATAACGCTCAAAATGGGAGCGTGTTCATCTGTAAATCCACATCGTCTCCTTGCCTGCAGGCAGGTTGGGGAGTTTGCATCAAGAAAGGGACTGAGAGCCCTGAAAATATCAAAGGCTAACCAGACAGCACAAGAGGAGCTTTGGACCTGTCTGCAGCAGAGAAGAAAGCTGGCAGAGCCTCCTTGAGGAAATCCAAACTGCTAGCTGACCAGTCCCACCATTTCAGGTTGGCAAGGAGCCTTGCAGGGTGCCCAAAGCATCCTGAGCTCCAGCTGGCACAGATAGACCGTAAGCCCACACCCCTGTCTCCCTCCCCACAGCCAGCTGTGCCGCTCAGTCTAGAGGCTGCAGGACTGGGAAGGGTGCAGCAGGGCTTACCCTTAATATCCAGAAGAGAAAAATGGTGGTTGTTGGTGGCTTCAGGTGCCAGTGTGAAGTAGAAGTGATGGCCACTCTGAGGCTCATCACGGTCCACAACACTTATTGTCTGGATCAGCTGTGGGGAGAAAGCAGAGGTGAGAATCGGTGCTGCCTCCACAGCCCCTCCCACAGGCCCCACTTGCAGCATCGGGCCCAGCAGAGCATCACTAGCTTCTGCCACAGCAAGGGATGAGCCTTTGCCCCTGTAGACGGGCTCAGCTATAAGACACTGGCAAAGTGGCTCCCAGCATGACAACAGCAGCACGGGAAGATGTTCAGGCAGAAGAGGAAGGACAGGCAGGCTGGCACTAATCCAGAGCACTGCTCACAGCACAAGACAGCTGCAGGTGCTGATGGAGACCCGGGAGAAGGGCTGGGGGACACCCGCTACCTGGCCTGGCTTGGCATCCTCACACACAGCGGCTTCATAGGGGGTGGCAAGCTCAGGTGGATTGTCATTCACGTCCAGGATACGGATACGGAGAGAGGCTCTCGACACCTGTGAGTGATTATCTGAAACAAAAAAAAGAAGCAGAGCTTCAGCA
>NW_008825288.1:243773-273987 GCF_000699105.1 Pygoscelis adeliae | reverse complement strand
CTCAGCTGCTGCCAGCGCAGAGGGTCACACAGCGCCGCAGCTCTGCCTGGCCGCAGCACAGACCATCTCTGTGGGCTGGTGGCGCTGGCAGAGCATCGCTCAGCTTCACCACACCCATTTTCCAGTAAAGAAACCCAACCGCTGGGCTGCGTACCAAGGACTCTCGAAACGCTGCCATTGACCTGTTCTACCCCTGGAAAAGCTGAGCAGCCCCGAGCAAGTCCCCACGACAAGGGTCAGTCACCACCGATGAGCATCTGTGCTGCAGCCAGACAGCACCAAGAGGGGACAAACAAATTCATCACACCCTGACTTGGATCCTGACCCTTACACCCCAGGGGCTAGCAGCAACAGCTGAGAGGCAAGCAAGCAGAGCCAGGATGTGAAACAGGTAGTATCAACTAAGAACACAGGGCAGTGATGAAATCTGCCACATGCACCTCCACCACACCCAGGTGATCCGGGTTGAACACTCCCTGTCAAGGCATGAGGCTTCTGCCCCAGGACCCAGGCCTTGCACACTGATACCAATTTTTGTATTGCCATCAGCATCTTGAACTTGAACAAAGCACCATCTGCCAGCTGGTACAGGGGGGGGTCACATGGTAAGATCTAGGGCAGCCCCTTCACCCTCACACTTGCCAGCCCGTGCCTCATGCAGGCAGCACTGCTGGGGCGCTCGCAGCCCGCTCCCCTCAGGGATGCACGGAGCCGCTGGTGCTTGTCTGGGCTTGCTCTGCACATGGGACAGGGATTGCGTTTACAGCTCCACTCACTGCAGTGCCACTCTACCCCACAGCACGCACAGCAAAGGTACATTGAGCCCTCGCTATAAGATTATAAGTCACTCTGGAGGGCCTAATGTTTTATGAAGCACCTCATGTGCTTCCAGAACTGACAACTCCCTCATACTCCCTCTCCTTCATTTACCCAGAGGTTACAACTGTGACAGACCCGATGCCTCTCTCCTTGCTTGGGCAGGAGCTCTGCTGCCCGTTTGTCTATAAAATTAATGCTGCCCCCCGCAGATCAGGTGGGGGAGGACCCAGGGGAGAGGAGATTTAGCGCTGCTCCATGATTAGCTGGTAACCTAAGCCCCCTCCCCAGAGCTGCCTTCACCCCATTCTCATGTTATCACTCCCTCTCACCCAGACCAGCTGCTTTGGTGATTAGATGGTTGTTTTCGGGGGAGGGAGTCAAGTCGTGACTAAAAGCCTGGAACGATGTGTTATTTTAAAAGGCATGTTGGTGCAGTGAAATAAACTGCAATTGCTTTCAGGGAGAGAGGAAGGGGGAGGCAGCGGGGTGGGAAGGGAACAAGGAGCCCAGGGGAAGGCAGAGGGGTGTGGCCTGATGCCCACTGGGGTCACAAAAAAACAGGAGGAAAAAGGGTTCGATTCCTGCAAGAAGAAGGACAATAGCATCTTATCACCCGCTCCTCAGCCTGCAGGAAGATGGATAACCGGTCCATGCTGCTCAGCTTTGAAGCAAGCTGGCAGTGCCCTGAAGGCACTGCCGAGAGAAAGATGAGGAAAGGCAGAAAGAGAAGGGAGGAAAAAGAGCCCAGGAGAAGGAAGAGCCAAGGACCCCACCTCTTCCCCCTTCCTAACCACGACCCAGAAGAACGGTTCCCTCCCCCAATGCCCCATGGTGCCCAAGCTGGCTGCAAGCAGGAGCTGATCCCAGTGCTGCCAAACTCTCCCCAGAACCCGTCGGCACAGCATGTGAGACAGAGGCTCTGCAGGGCCAGGTCAGAACACCTGGGTGAGCCTGAGCACGGCAGCTTCCCTTCGAGATCATGTCTCACAGCCTCATCAGGAGGGATGCAATCAGCGTATTTAGAGCTGGGCATAACCATAGGTCTGTCCTCTTCCACAGCATCAGCAAGCAGCTACCAGGAGTGTTTTATGCTGTGTACATCAGTGGGGTCATCCATGCGCCACAGCACAGTGCGAAGGACCCATGCTGACTCCTCTGCCAGAGCCATAACCAACACCCCACTCCCCTGAGCGCAGCTCAAAGCACAGTTGTCCTTTCTAAATGCACCCTGTCATAAAGAAACTCTCCTTTTCACCCTTCCGAAATTGCTGAAGCCTGAGGCTGATGCTTACTCTTGGCTCAGTAACAAGGTTAAAATTTGACATCTCCAGAAACATCAAGGCTAGAAATGCAACTAGTGCACTGTTGTCTACTCTTCTAGTGAGGCACAGATCGGCTTCCTTTTATTTTGGCTGTACCATGATCTATTTGAAGGTTCCTCAAATGCTTTATTAACCTTCCTCTTCCTTTGAGCCAGTACCTGGATTTATGGGTAGCAAATATGAAAAATGGTTGGATGTATTAAAAAAAAAATCTCCAAAACATCTCTGAAATATGTTTTCTGTAGCTTGTGTGGCATAAACTGAATTTATGATGGTCAGAAGGGCAAATAAGATTCACATCTGCGATGAAAGGCATGATGCGCTTAACCAATACAGACTTCACATCTGCAAGGCCAAAAGCTCTGACATGTGCTTCCTCTACATACACAGAAATGTATGCACATACTGCTACACATGCTCCAGCACACCAAAGTAAATGCTCAGCAGGCATGTACCGCTGCCAGGAAGAACAGCAGACTGGGTGGATGACAGCTGCGGGAAGGCACAGAAACATGCCCTTGAAGGGCTCTGCCAAGCAGCACCTGGCCAGTCGACAGGGCGGAGGGTTGCATATGTCAGGCTGAGTGCAACTGGTGAGGAAAAAAGTCATCTTCCATTGCAGCATCTCTCCTTGGTATTCCAGCTCAGCTGACTGACATGCAAATTAGTTTAATTATTTCTTCTTCTAAAATAAATTATATTTTGCAGTGGCTGCAATATGTTGTGTCAGGCAAAATTACATTCAATATTTTTAAACTAATTGATGTCAGCCTTGAGAAAACCTGATTGACAGCAGCGAGGAAACTAGGCTACTACCTAAACGCTTTCCTAAATTAAAATTAAACATGCTGCTTTTCTGCATTTCCTCCAGGAGCTGGAATGCTATTAATCTGAAAAGACTGAGGAAAGAGACATGGAAAATACACAGAACAAGGGGGAAATCCTGGAAACACAGCAGTGCAGTACGGGAGCTCCAGGCTGATGACTGGCAGCTGCCTTTGCCAACATAGGCTGAATTATTTCAGAGCCGCTGGAGCCTGTTGGGGGTGGGGGACAGAGTTCTGCCCATCGCTTCCACACTGCAGCGTCTGCACTTTCCTCAATGCTACAGACAGTGCAGCTCAGGACAAGCAGCGAGTGTGGCCCAGACCACCCATGCCAAGGTACTGCTTGGTGGGCGGCACAGCGCAGAGATGGGCAGCACAGCGCAGGGATGGGCAGGGCCCTGGCTTTGCAGCAGGAGAAAGCCACAGTGCTGCTGCACGGCGACACTGAGGCCGAGCCTCAAATGCTCCAGCTGAATCTTCAGCCACATCCCGAAGTATTTTTTCTTAATTTAATTAACCATGAATGTAATCTGAACGGTACAATATTCTTGTCTTAAACATTCAGATGCAAACTGCCAACAACTTGCCCTCTCCCCAGGTTCTGAACAGCCAGCTGCCTGCTGGACTGACACCAAGTAGCTCTGGGCAACTGCTCTCAATCACTGGAAGCTTTGCAGCAGAAGCTCAGAGTAATGGGAAGGGATTGCCGAGATGCTCGGCCGCCCCTGCCATGGCAGGAAAGGAGGAGATCCATGGTTACTGCTGTGCTGGGATCCAGTCCTTATCCTCCAGACGCTCACACAAATTCACAATAAAGCACTTCGCATTTTTACACCCAAACCTCTGCTGTGAAGCTCCAAATCCAACCATTGCTGCAGCGCACACACCATTTGCACTCCTGCCTGCACACATAGCCATGTAGTGATACCACATGCAGAAAGGCACTCTGCAGCTTTCCTGGGGTCTGAAGCACAATTTGAGGAAAGCCCAGAGGACCATGGGCTGCTGTTTGCGGCTGCAGCACCTGGGGAAACACAGCTCACAGATGCTGTTGGGCGCAGTGTACGACCTACTCTCTTCTGCCTCAAGACTAAATTGGTACAATATTGAATTCAAAATTTTTACATTAGTAGGGAAGACAGAAGAGGCAGGGGTAGAATTTATTCCTCGCTATCTTAGCAAATTGGGAGAACAAAATGCAGATCAGAAGACTGGGATGAGCCACGCTGCTTTCCAGCACTCGTGCCATCGCTGTGAAGCACAGGGTGCTTTTGTAGATGTCAGTGCAGCTGCCTGACTGCAAAGCAGAGCGCTGATGGCAAGGACAAAGCAGGGGCATGCCAGGGGTATGGCTCGTTGGACACAGGCAGCTCCATCAGAGGCTGGAGCTGAAAACGTGGCTCCCAGCTGAGGGGAAGCAAAGCGGAAGCAGCAGTTAAGCCAAGTAACACATAAACAGCTCTCACCTCTCCCGAGTCCTGCCTGAACTCAGCAGCATGAGAGTCATTAAATCGCATCCAAACACAATGCTCTGATTAAAGCCAGTCTCCAGCAGGAAGATTTATCATCTCAATTACCAGCAGTGGACACAGCAGTCAAGGCCTCATCATTTTACATGAGCAAAGAGGAAAACAGGAAGAGAATCACTAATATTAGCCCAAGGAAGGTAAATAGCTTGTGAGTGAAATGAAGATTTATCTCTGGAAACGATTGGCCTGGTCCCAGCTGAACAGCCCCATTCTTCCTGCTGGCTGCCACATTGCAAGGCCAGATATTCTGTGGGTCACCAGCTGGCAGAGGCAGCTCACACTGGCAAGTGCCTGTTCCACAGGGGGAGACCTGCCCCTCCTCTCCTCCTGCCAGCAGCACACAGCTCAGCCAGCCTCACAGGTGCAGCCAGGCACCTTCTGTGGCTTTTCTTACTGTTCCTCAGATGCAAATACATTTGCTTTGGTTATCTGTAGGTGGGGCATGCACCCCTGGACACAGTCTCTGCTGCAGCAGCACCAGGTCCCAGATGGGGCTCTCAAAGGTGGGGGGACAGCTCTTGTATCGAGCTGCTCAAACCTAACAAACAGGCTGCCTGCAGGAACAAGTGCTGTCAGTAGGCAAGCTTTCCATCAGCTGCCATTCGTTAAACCCTTCTCAGGACAGTCAGCTCAAGGAGGCCACAGGGAAGCAAGACCTTGGTGCAACACACTCCAGGACACGAGCCCATGTGCTGCAGGAATTGAGCAGGCACAGCACCACAGGAATCGAGTGGGCATGGCTTCCCACCATCCCCAATGAGCTGGGATGCCAGGCACAAGCCCGGGCAGTAGGACACCTGGTGGGCTCGCTCCCCATTCCTTCTGAAAAGTTTACATCTCACCAAGGAAAGAGGAAGAATATTTTGTCACCTGCCTCTGCCGGAGTTGATAATGTCCTGCCCAGTTGTGCAGCAGACCCTGCGGCAGCCAGCTGCAACCCACATGCCCACAGTGAACACTGCGGGGCTCCGCCATCTCCCCCAGACACCTGCGTGCCGGGAACTGCTGCACCGAACACGCCAACACCAGTGCAGAGACTCCCAGCCACGCTGTGCTCACGCTGCCGCGGCTGATCCCGCTGTGCCAGGCACAGCCTGACAGCTGCTACATGGCCTTGCTCTGAAACCCTTCTATCACTTGGAAGGCTGTACCTTTACAACTGCCCTTTCCGCCAGAGGATTCAGACATAAATTGTAGTTTAAATTCAATATCAGTCATTAATATTTCACAATTACAAAACGTTAAGGATAATGTCACTGGGAGGAATGTCTGGGCAGTTAGAACAGATGAGTCAGAGCTCACCATGGGAGAAGTCAGAGCACTGAAGTCTCCCCAGCTTTTGAAGCGATCCAGCCTGACAGGCTTCCCTGCTGGAGGGGAGCCGCAGCATTTACTGACTTGTTCTGAAATCCTAGCCGCTGTGTGTAAATATTGTCCTTCTGATTCTTGTCACCTCATGTTTCCTCTAGATGCTGAGTTGTGCTGCTTGCTTGCACGCACGACTTTTGCTTTACTTTGCTGCAACGCCGTGACCCCTCCTCCCTGGCCACTGCTGGCAGAGCCTCCTCACGGAGCCCACCAGACATGCTGCGGCTATGCAGCAGGCTACCCTCCCTCTGGTGTGGCTGGGCAGCACCGGCACACCTGCCCATCGCTGCCTGATGCCAGGCAGGGCCCACGACAGCACCGCAGAGGTCATCCTGGCCAGCAGGCAGAAAGCATCAGCACAGAGAGGGGCTTGGGACACGCAGCAGAGCCAGAGACATGCCCCCTGGGGCAGCACTGGTCGGGCCAGGGCTGCTGCTCCCTCCTCTCCTGGGCAGCAGAGCCTGTGTCCTGGCCTGGTGTGCTGGTTTTGGCTGGGATAGAGTTAATTTTCTTCATAGTAGCTAGTATGGGGCTATGTTTTTGATTTGTGCTGGAAACAGTGTTGATAATATGGTGATGTTTTCATTATTGCTGAGCAGTGCTGACACAGAGTCAAGGCCTTTTCTGCTTCTCACACCACCCCATCAGCAAGTAGGCTGGGGGTGCACAAGAAGTTAGGAGGGGACATAGCTGGGACAGCTGACCCCCACTGACCAAAGGGATATTCCATACATATGATGTCATGCTCAGCATATAAAGCTGGGGGAAGAAGGAAGGAGGGGACATTCGGAGTGATGGCGTTTGTCTTCCCAAGTCACAGTTTATGCATAATGGAGCCCTGCTTTCCTGGGGATGGCTGAACCCCTGCCTGCCGATGGGAAGTAGTGAACGAATTCCTTGTTTTGCTTTGTTTGCACGCACGACTTTTGCTTTACTTAAACTGTCTTTATCTCAACCCACGAGTTTTCTCACTTTTACTCTTCTGATTCTCTCCCCCATCCCACTGGGGCAGGGAGTGAGCAAGCAGCTGTGTGGTACTTGCCCCAGCTGTTGCCAGCTGGGATTAAACCATGACACCTGGCCAGAGCGGATGACTGCTGCTGTGGCAGGGTGGCCCTGCAGCAGGAACCAATCTCTGGGCCCCAAGTCAGGCCCCAACACGGCTCCTTGAATGTGAAACGGCATCTTCTTGCTCAAGAATGAGCGAAGAAATGAGAACCAGAACTTCTGAGTGGTCTCTGGAAGCAAAGCCTGGGGAAGGCTCCTGCCACAGCCAGACAGGTCCTGGCACATGTCTGCAGATGTCAGAAGGTGCTTTGCAGCCAAAGCAGCTCCCTGATACCAGCTGCCGTGGGGTGGCAGAGCACAGCAGGTCCCAGGCTGCCCTGGCGACTTGCACATCCAAAATGTGAAGAATACGTCAATGTCTTTCTGCTTCCTGGCATGGTGCCTGGGATTGAAGTCCCTTCTCCATCTTCAGGCTCAGAAAAAGGAGGAACATAGAGCACTCCCCTGGGGCCCATGGGGCCAGATCCACCATCGCGCACAGGACCTGCAGAGCCCACGAGCCAAGGCACTGTGCAAACACGACAGAGGGCAGCGGTATGCCCAGGGCAGCTTCCTACCCACCACGGGAACACCTACAGGGAAGCAAAGCCTGCCCTTTGCTGCTATTATTTTCTTTTCATTCCTCAAGAGGAGTTTATTCAGAGCTCCTTTGAGCAGCAGGACCCAGGTTTGTTCTTTTCTTTCTTAACTGGAGAAAAGACAAACAGAACTTCTGCTGGAAGCGTCCACGCCAAGGCTCCTCCGCCCCCATCATGTGGGGGGGAAGATAAACTAACAAAGCCTGCAGAGCCACTAAGCTGTTCCTTCCCAGCTCTCCCAGCTGGGTGTGAGCAGATTTGGCAGTTACGGTAAATACAGTCTAAAGGATAGCACAGCCATAAGGGAAGGAAGAGACCATCACCAGGGCTCTCGTGGGAGGGTCAGAAAGAAGCTAATTTCAGAAGAGGACAAAAGAGCTTCACCTCATCCTCTGCCTGAGACTTTTCCTGGTGGGCTGCAGGGTGATGCCAAGCGCTACAGACAGAGCCGAAGCAGCCTGATGGTACCAGCCCTGGCAGCACCCGCTGCTCTCTGTCCCTAGCATGGGGGCTCAGCAACACTCTGCCCCTGCAGCTCCTTCCCACTGCTGCAGTGCCGGGACCTCCCATCCACTCCTTGCTGTGCCTTGCCAAGCCCGCAGCCACATCAAGGGCAGGGAGACCAAGGAAGAAGGGCATGGGAGGCATCCAGAGCCACATACCCAGTGTGCAGGTACAGCCTGCAAATCCCAACAACCATAAGCCCCCCAGCAGAAGCGAGCGCTGGCAACATTCTGTGGCTCCAGTTGATGGGGCATCCACCCACAGCACGTGGCTAAACCGGGGGATGCAGGTGATGTGAACACAGACCCCCTGGGAGCCCCCAGAGCTGCTCAGCAGGTGTGAATGCAGGGAGAGAGCTGCACAGGGATGACTGACAGAGCTGGAGCATAGATAACACAATTTTGATTAGTGTTCATCAAATATACAATTCGACCATGCTCCCTTATTAATGCTCAAGTCAGGAGGAGTATTTTTAGGTTGTCTAGGGAGATGTCAGACTCTGTGCTGCTGCATTTTATTTTTTTTTTTACTTCAGTGTCAACACTTGCATCTTGGTCACCTCTACAGTGAACGCACCCATATTTCCCCATCTGCCCCACTCCAGTCCAGCACAGACTGTCTGCTCCACACAGCACTCCTCCATCTCACCTGCTTCCATTGCCAGGACAGTGATGTTGTGCCACCCTGCCGTCTCCCGGTCCAGGACCTTTCCTGTCACAATGGCACCTGTGTTGGCATCGATGTCAAAGATCCTCTCTGCGTCTGTGCTGCGGTCGATGGCGTACCTGAGACCAGGCAAAAGGGGAAACTGAACAGCTGGATGTGCCAAGCCCAACCTTGTCATCAGCCCCAGGATGTACAGGGAATATAGGGATCTAATGCAACAGGCCCTATATCACTGCTCTCACTTTTCCTCTGCTGCGGCATGGTACATAAAGGCCATGTTTCTACCAGGCTACAAGCCCAGAGCCCTCGAGTAAAATTAAAGTGTGCCTTTCAGTGCATAAAGTGGAACTAAGCACAGACTATGGACAAGGGGGAAAACCTGCTCTGATGAGAACCTTATGCTCAGGATAGACACGAGTGATATAGAAATCATGGGCTGTAACTCCACTCACGACTCTGGGAAGCTTCTGAGCTACAGGTTCAGGAGGGTTCAGGAAGGACACCAACCCAAATTGAAGGAGGGCACCCCTGCTCAAGGAGCCCACCTCACCTACCACCCTCTCTCCTCATCCTGCCACAGCTCTCACCCAAGTGAGAGACCTGGAGGACAGTACAGCAGCACACAGGCAGGCTGTGAGCTGGACCTGCAGATAACCTGAACTGCAGCTACAGCAGTTTCAAATGGCAAGGTCTCCTCTGAATCCAGACTGAATGTGCGCAGCAGAGAGGTGAGCAACAGCCAGCATCCCCACAATCAACACAGCACATCATCCCCAGCAGCCCTGAGATTTGCCCTAGCTTGGGCTTCCCAGTTTCACAGGAGCAGGCTGAAGAGCTCCTCCAGCTCCGACTGGCTCCAGCTGCTCAGCGGAGACCCTTCACATACAGCTCTCACTCTTCTCCTTCAGCTGCTCCAGTGCTGCCCCAAACAGCCCCCTCCTTGGACATCCCATCAACAGCCCACCTGCTCTGCATGCCACCTCTGGAGAGCACAACTCCCACCTCTTCCCAAAGGGCAACACCACAGCTCACAAGAAGAGTCAGACACCCAGGTTTAGCCCTGCACCTTAGCCGTGACACCATGAGCCCACGCAATCAGTCCCAGTGGCATGTCCTGCATTTCCAACTATTACACGTATTACACATGGAATAAAGCAAGCTAACATTAAAAATCGGGGCACAATTAGATGTGTGCTCCTTGGAGGCAGAGAGTGGAAGGGAAGCCCAATCCAGCTGAGGCCCTCGAGCACAGCTGTAACCCAAATAAAACACCACCACTGCAATCAGAATTAGAAATCCAGAAGGCCTACAAATCACAAACAATAAAGCATAATGTTATTGTGTACAGCATCTTTCATACACACTGCTTCCCAGAGTGCTTTACAGAATTAAATAATACAAGACAGCAAAGAGTACAAAGGATAAATTACCAAAAGGAGGGCTGTGAATAAATTAAAGCCTTCAGCCACATGTCCAACAACAGAAGGAAGATAGATGTAGGGACAAAGCAAGCTGGAAAGCTGACGTGACAGGACAGTATTGAGAGGCCACATCAGACAAGAGGAGCAGAGCAGGACAGGCTTTAGGCTAGAAGCACGTTCCGGATGGTGGAGGTGCGCCGCACACTGCAGGCTGACTTTCCCAAGTGCTTGCGTCTCACCTGGCACAGTCCAGCTGTGGTCTGCGGGTCCATCATCCACATGGCTCACAGCCAAGGAACACCAGCTCACCTTCTGCATGCAAGGATGACCACTCTGCACAGAATGTCCACTCTGCACAGAGGCATCGATGGCCTCCATGCCTTTCTGTCCCATGCCCTGGGGGGGAACCAGCTGCAGGTGAGAGTGCCTCCTGAGGGACACCTATCCACACAGCTGGACAGCTCTATCTCTGATGGAGGCACATACAAAGGCATTTACATGCTGTTTAGTGATATACAGTACCAGGTTACATTCCCTAGCTCTCCCTTTCAGACAGGGGAATGAGAGAGAAAATACAACAGCACTTGCTTGTAGCTAAGGAAAAGTGTTAAAAAAATCACTACCTAAATTGCATCTGTGCACATGCACCAGTCTAGCATGTTCTGCACATATGTGGCTGGATTCCTCCCCCCTCCTTGCATCTAGAGGCAATACAGATCTGCCACACAAAGCCAAGTACAAGCCTAGGCATCTCTGAACCAACTGCCAGGGACTTCTTAACCATCCTGCATTTTCTGCCCCAACTCCCAGCTGGAAACAGAGCCTCTACAGGCATGTAGCCAGCTCCAGAAGGGACAGTGACACTGTCTTGGCATGTACTGCAGCCTCTCATCCACTCTGCACTCACAAAGGGAAAGAAGAGGTCGACACTCTGACTTGTACACATCAGTCCAATGTACTGCTGGAAGGAGGAATAGAAACAGGAATGACAACACCTAATATCTTTCTAATAGCATAATTGATGCATTTGCATAACTGCTTCCATCGTTCTCCCACATCACCTGGCCTCGAACACATCCTGTTCTTCCATTCCACTTTTGAATACTGTTAAGAGTTCAAGATGGTACTTCACTTTCCACATGCCTTTCCTGCTTCTCAGGTAAGCACATGCCTGTTTTGTTCACACTCATGTCATTGCTGCATAAACAAAGATGTCTGCAAAAAATAGCTACACAGAAAAACCCAGGTAGTGATGGGAGACATCACTGAGCCTGGAAACATCTGACACTGGCTGCCTGCATGGCCAGAGGGCAGGAGGCTGGTATGGGAGCGCTCTGCCTCATGCCACTGGTATCCTTTTCTTATGCTTCTAATTGTTTTGCTGCTAAGGTTGTCCCCTGTCACTTCCGAATTGTCTGCTGAGGACTGACTGTCCATACCCTATGGCAGGGCACAAACCAAACCAGAAGTCTGATCCCTTTGTCACCACTGCTACACAGAAAGCTGCCACCTTCTCAACACTGCACCAGGGGGAGGAAACAGAGCTCTGAGCGTTGCCTACCTTTGCCACGAAAGCGGGCCTGAGCCTGCTTCTACACACTGATTTTGGAGGTGGCCAGTCCAGGTGGGTCTGTAGCTCTCCATCTGCGCAAAGTGCTGTGGAGGGTCTGGAGCACTAGGCTGGCACTGGAGTTGGGGACTGAGGGGGCACAGGGATGTCCATCCGCCCCCCCCCAAGCCATAACCTGATCAGAGCTGCAGATCAACCCTCTCCACATTGCTCGACACAATGACAGACCTCCCCTTCCAGGAGCTTATGGCTAACCCTGTGCTACAGCAGCTAGAATGAGAAACTATCCACTGTGCTCAGTTTACATCATTTTGTGCAATACATCATTGTGTGCCTCTCCACCTCTAGTAGTCCAGCTTCATATTCATCCATCCCACTGAAGTCAAACAGTGCTTCTCACCTGGGAAGGGGTAGCAATTAATCCCTGGGTCCTCCAGGTACTCAGATAGGACATATGCTCATTCCTCCTAAAGCTTGCTGGTGCTCTACATCTGGAACTGCAGTCCCCAGCTCTGATTGGGATGCGGACCTTGTAATCCATTTTCCTCTCTTCCTGCTGGCACTGTCTGTTGGTTTGGATGTTACAAGTGACTGTTTAATTTAGACAGCTTTCTTGGTGCTCATCTTTCTTGTGAATGCATTTCTCAAGCAGTTTGTTTTACTTCTCGCCCTGAATGCAACAAGGAGCACATTTTATGCCATGTGTTTTGTTAATAGGGAGCTTTTCAAACACTGTGTGAAAAGCTTTTTGTGGTGCTTGTTTTTTCCTCCTCTCCCTTTTGTGTTGAAGCAGGTTGTAGCTCTTGCTATGCTGTTGGAGTCTATAAAATGCCCATGTCCAACACGTGTCTCCAGATTTGGTGAATGCCAAACAAGAATATCTCAGAGAACCTTAAATCCCAAGCAACATCTTCCCAGTGCTGATAAAGCCTGGAATGCACACAATCAGAGCACAGGCTCCCACTGCAGAGAGAAAAACAAAAGGCTCCCATACAAACAGCCTCACGTACACAGACAGTCTATCACTGTATTACCTCATACAATGGCTCAGCTGAGAAAAATTGCACGACGCCCAGGAAATGTACAGCTAAAGCCAAAAAGCCAACTGGAAACTAAATTATTTCTGAAAAAGAGTGGTTCCAGCTTTTGTTAGGCAACAAACAAGGACGTCTTCCCCCGAGGATGCATGCAGCCCCTTTGCCATGCTGAACTTCAGCATGACTCCCTGCTTCGCAGCATCAGCACTGGAGGGAGGGTGTCCCTCTCTGAGCTGCCACAAGCTGGAGCTGCTGACCCAGAGAGATGGGGTGCTCTTCGGGCACCCTATGCCCCAGCTCTCCTCCCAGCCAGGCAAGCAGCTGCCAGGGGCTCTACATCCATATGCAGCTGGGAGAGGGGCAGCGAGCAGTGCCTCAGGGACGCCTCCCAAGAACAGGGGAGTCAGACACCCCTTCAATCCTCAAGTCTTTGTAACAGGTCACTTTGCAACCCAGCTCAGCTTCATCTGGAAAGGATTTGTTCTCACACCAAGTGGCCATGTCCTTGTGGGACAAGCTGATCACCAGGAGGGCAGGGGAGCACCAGGCTGAAATGTGCCTCCAGCAGCTGCTTCAGGCTGGATGATGCAGCAGGAGCTGCACAGCCCTGTTTGTGCTGGCCTGAGGATGAAAACAAAGAGCCAAGGGCACCTCCTTTCCCATTTGGCTAAAAATACTTCCCAAACCTCGTTATTGGCAGCTTGGTGTCAGCAAGACCTGGAAACGCTGACAGAGCTGATTTTTGCTCTGTTGTCTCTGGCAATCCTTGTTCTTTCCTGCCTCAAGGGGAGAGTGCATCTCGTCACAACAGAAGGTTGTGGATCTCCCCTATTTACAGGGCAGAGCCAACACACAGACCAGAGTCCAGGAGACAGCAGCCACCGCAGAAACACAGCCATGTCTTTGCTCCCACCTCTAGCAGATGAGGATCAGAAGTTAAAAAGGATCCACTGAACTGCAGCAACTTGAAAGGGTTCATACCAACTTCAAGGAGCCAAGCATCGAATACTGGTCATGCTGTCAGGACAAGTTGCTCTCTAATGTATCAGAGGTGAAGTACAAGTGCTGGCTTCTTGTGACTGTACTTTGGAGTAGCCCACTTGAAATGCTAGGTGACTTAGTGCAGTCTCCTGCTGACAGGTTAGTGTCCCATCCTGGCAGGATGCTGCAGGATGCTTGCATTAATGTTTGTGCACCACTTTGAAGCTGTGAACAGCTGCCTACGTGGCAAAGTATTTTATTAAATTACCTGGCTAGCCAGAGGACAGGAAAACAGTAGACATCTAACACCACCTTCCTCCTGCGTTGCTGCCACATCAGTGTGACCAATATAAACCTGAATCTTCTCTTGGTACTTGTTAAAATGGCAGGGAAGGCTCACCCACCCACACTCCCCAGGCAAGCGCCAAAGGAGCATCACAAGGGGACGGAGCTGCCACTGCTCATGACAGCTGGCACTGCAAGAACAGAGGGGAGTGGAGAGATGGATGGATAGAGACCAAATGCCACAGGGGAGCATGGGGGACACAGGATGAGCTACCTGCCCGAGGATAGCTGGAGGGAGGACACATTTGAATGCATCAAGCCTGACAAGGGAAAACACGTTGCAATTCTCAAGCTGCAGCAGATGCCTGGGAGTCCTTTTGGCTGGGCCCTCATGCCTGAGCACGAGGTATTGCCTTGTCTGACACTAAGCTTGCTATAAGAGACACTCGCATAGCAAAGTTTGGGCTCTAACCATCTTGCTCCTGCTGAGTACTTGAATCTGCTTCTCTCTGCTCCAAGTCCCCATCACCTTCTGCACAGCAGTAGAAAGCCTCCCTCCTCTGCTTTCTTTTGTTCTGTCTGCAAACAATGCAACAAGCTCCATGGGGAAGCAGCACAAAGAACAAGAGAAAACGAGAATAAGAATAGTTCTGTCCCCAAGGCCCCTTTCCTACGATTACAGATCAGAAAATAAAATCTATGTTCTGTAGCACTGCTAGAAACAGTCAAGTGAAAAAGCACATGCACACGTGTACACACACAGATGTGTAGAAAGAGACCACACACGTCTGAAGTGCAAGCTAACACAGCCACGCTCTCAGGGCAGGCTACAAAGAAAGAAATCAGACATGTAGCCTGAATGGAGAGGGTAGCCACATGACAAGGTGAGCAGAGGTACTTTGCTACACACACAGATGTGTAGAAAGACTGCACACGTCTGAAGAGTGCAAGCTAACAGCCACGTGCTCAGGGCAGGCTACAAAGAAAGAAATCAGACATGTAGCCTGAATGGAGAGGGTAGCCACATGACAAGGTGAGCAGAGGTACTTTGCAAACATGTCCAACAGACAGCACCAACTAGTGCAAGTAGTGCAACACTCACATACATAGTTCTAGTTCCTGGCATGCCAGGGCTGATTTCATTCACATTCACCCCAAAGACAGCTTTCAGCGTCCAGCTCTGTGACACAATACTCTCTGCTAGCTGCCAGGCATCTGTAGATGGCAGCTTTCCATGTGTAAGTTCTTCTCTGAGCTTTCTAAACATCTCAGTCTTCATTTCCATGAAGATCTGGAGATACCCCTCACCCCACCTTGAACCAGTGCATTCCCCATGGCTGCACAGTGCTGGAGCTCAGCACCCCAAGCAGCCGCACAGGGACATCATCAAATGGAATCAGTACTGTAACTGAGCCCTCCCTGGCCACATCCTCCTCCACCCCACATCTCTGTCCCTGCTGCGTCCCAGTTTATTGCTGCCTGAGACAGGCTCCCTACAGAGCTCTCAAATGCAAAGCCACCGCTGCTCATTTGAAGTGAGCGGCTGTGCACAAGGTGCCTGCAGCCCTGCTGTCACCTGGCACAAGAACACACATTTCAAGGAAATTTTCCACACATTGAGAATGTTTTCAGAACACCAGCTTTCCAACCCAACTGCTCGTGACTCAGGCCAGTTGGCAGAGCCAGAAGGCTGCTTTGTGCCTTAGGTAATAACAATTTAACAAGGTAACAATCTCTTTAGCCACAAATTAAATGGAAATAGGAAATGTCCTGTGCAGATAAGCTGCTGCCTGGATTACGTCCCCTGCCCAAATATAAACTCCTCTGATCTTTGATCCCTGTGCAAACATGCACGCACACACAGCCAGGCGGTGGCTCCACACCTCCCAAGCCTCACCTCATTTGTCATCCTTCATCACTGCCCTCCTGTCATTTCTGGTCACTCGTCTGGCCTGTGTCAGGCACCATTGCAGATGCCTCACTGTCAGCAGCAAGGACATGCAAGCATCACCCAGCCACTTTCCCTGACACTCCCTTACCACTCACAAACCCATCACTTGCCAGTGGCTTATCCATCACCTATTGAGATGGCTGTTCTTGCTTGCCTGTTGCTTGTGCACAGGCTGCCACTCACCTGCCAGCTGCCTGTCCCATAGGACACACTCACACGCTTGGCCATGCATGCAGCACTTGTCACCTTCACTTGCACTGCCCCTCCTCCTCTGCTATCACCTCCCCTCTGCCCTAGCCATGGCCATGAGCCCCCCCAGGCCACATGTGTCCCTTGCAGGTGACCCCACGCCCACTGTTGGAAGGAAGATGATGTGAGGTTTAGGCGCCTGCTTTACCGGACAGGATGGTTTGCTGTGTCCGGGTCAAGGGCGGTGACCACCCCCACGACAGAGCCAACGTGTGCATCCTCTTGGACCTCCATCAGGTTGGAGGGGGGCCGGAACTCGGGGGGCTCATCGACGTCCAGCACCGAGACCCGCACAATGGTCTGGTCCCGGAATGTGCCCAGGTCCACAAACCGTGGGTCCACAAACTTGTTGAGGGCCTCCACCACGACAGTGTGCACTTTTTTTGACTCGTAGTCAAGAGGCTGGGACAACAGGAGAGGGTTAGCCACACCCAGCCCAAGGAGCCCCCCTGCTGCCCCTTCCTTCACCAGAGACATTGGGGGCAGCACTAAAACCACCTGCTCCCCAGGCAGCACCTCTGCAGGAGGCTAGGAGCTCGTGCTCTGCCCTCCCGCCAGCAGTGCCCACTCTGAGGTGGGCAAGAGGAAGAGGAAGCCTCCAGCCTGCTCCCCTCAGGGCCTCCAACAGGGCATCCAGGCTGCGCAGGGTGTGGGCAGCCAAGATTCACTGGAAAGACAGCACACTGTGTGCTGCAAGTGAGTGGATTTTGATGATTAATCACCCTGCTATTATTTCTACAGGGGAGGCGATCTGAATGCAGTGGCCTTGGTGAACAATCATTCTTTCTTGCCTGCATCAAGTGTTTGCTTGATTGTTTTTGCCACCAAAAGCAGATAGTCAAAATGGTGTTGGTCAGGTATAGGAATTAGGTGGGCATATTTCTCCCCTAACAGGTACTATCAATAACAGCTGTAAGCACTTGTCTCCATAGCCCTGTGCACGGCTCGCTTCTTCACTGCCACCCAGGGAGCCGCCCTGTGCAGGCTCCAGCAGGCACTGTGCTGCTGCTTCTTTTCAGCCTTTCCTCCCAGACACAGGTCTGCGTTTTGCCATCCAGCCAGAACAGAGGCAGGTGTCTCCCTGCACCTGCAGGCACAAAAATGCAACTGCTACTGCTAGAGCAGCACTCAGAGGAGCATTTATTTCAACTCAAATGCAGCAGCAGGAGTCCCCAAAGGAAAGGGTCCTCAGAGATCTGTGCCCTCCCTACCCAACCAGCTTTCCTCATCTCTCACCTTCTGTACCGTGATTACAGCCTCTTGGGTATTGCTGTCCGTGGTGACTTTGAACATCTCCACCCCTTCCTCATCCTTCACCTGATAGGTCATGTCTGTGTTCTCCCCGACGTCAGAGTCCTCTGCCTTCACCCTCCCGATGGCAGTGCCCACAGGGGCAGTTTCAACAATGCTGAACTGATACATCTCTGGAGGAGAAAAAGGTACTAGGGTCACTGCTTCTGCCTTTGAACCCCCTCCGGCCTGATATGGCCCTTCACATACCTTCCTGGAGGCACCCTTGGACCACGAGGGCTGTCCAAACTCTACTAGTGTCTATAGTCCAGAATGCCCTACCAGGAGAAACACATACCCCAGCCAAAAATAAGGGCTGAGGGAAGATAATTGGGGAGCACTGATGTTTCAAGGTACCAGGTGAAGTAAAGGCTGATTTCTCTGTGTGGACACTGCCCTGCAATCAGTGTTCTCCCATTCTTTGCAAACTTTACCATTTCTAATTTCTAGGAGATGCAGCTAAAAAGCTGAGCCTCCTCCAGCTGCAGCACTCTTTCTGGTCTACCAGCCACGTGCTGCCGGTCTCTGCAGCTGGTGTGTACTGCAGGCATTGCACAGCCCACTCTTCACAACAGGATCACCCACCCTCCTCATTTGGGGGCGGATCTCAGAGAAAACACAAGCATGAGCCACAGGCCACTAGCAGTGACTGGAAAACAGAGCTGTCCTGTGAGAAGGCTGCTGTCTGTGAGCTGGGCAGTGTCACCATGCCTTGAGTTAGGGCGGAGTGTACCAAGATCTAATGCAGCAGCCAGGAGGGGCCAGGCCAGCAGCTGACAGCTGAGTCCCTGCCCAAGCTCCCAGGAGACAGCAGCACGACAGACCAGGCTGCCTTCTCCCCCAGCACTGCTCAGAGAGGGGTCTGGAAAGGGCCAGCTCTGCTCTCCCCACCACACAGCCCAGTCCCTCCCAGGACTAGCACCAGGAGCAGGGGTCTTGTCTGGGACCCTGGACAGGCTCATGGACAGGCTCAGCCAAGGCAGCTGCCCCTCCATCACACTACCAGGCAGGGACACATTCAGACCCGGGCAAGGAGCTATGCGTGCTATGGTACCTTGGTGCCGCTGCCCTGCAAGCAGCATCAGCAGCCGGGCTGGCTCACCCTGCAGACGTGTGCCAGGCTGCGCTAGGAGCTGAGCTTCTGTCCCACCACCCACGAGAGGCCAGGACCAGGACCAAGGGCCAGTGCTCACCTCCCACTGCTGTCAGGACTTACTCTGAGGGAAGCGTGGTGGGTTGTCATTGACATCAGTGACTACGATGGTGACTGTGGTGGATCCAGACAGGCCACCCAGCTGTCCTGCCATGTCCGTTGCGCGGATCACCACCTCATACCGGTCCTGCGTCTCACGGTCCAGGTCAGCCACAGCTGTCCGGATCACACCTGGAAACCGGCAGGACAGTGTGAGCACAGGCAGGTTGCAGAGCATCCGCAGTCACAGATGGGGTGGGGCTGGAAGGGGCCGCTGAGATTACTGCATCCAAGCCCCAGCTCTAAACAGGATCAGCTAGATCTCCCAGTCCCTCTGCATATGGCAGATGCTCCAGTACTTCACCAATCTTCATAGCCCTTCCCTGGACTCACTCCGGTATGCCCATGTCTCTCATATTTGGCAGCCCAGAACCAGACACAGCACTCACGTCATCTCACCAGTGCCGAGTAGAAGGCACAGGTCACCTTCCTCAACTGCTGGCAGTGCTTTTCCTAATGCAGCCTTAGGTGCTGTTAGCCGCCTTTGCCATAGGAGCATGTTGCTGGCAACAACAAACATCATCTGCTGGGCCCTAGTGCAAAGGGGAGCAAACCCTTTTGCAGCCTTCACAGAGGT
The DNA here is from genome assembly GCF_000699105.1 of Pygoscelis adeliae. Lineage (NCBI taxonomy): Eukaryota > Metazoa > Chordata > Aves > Sphenisciformes > Spheniscidae > Pygoscelis > Pygoscelis adeliae. Next base: position 254,693 of record NW_008825288.1, on the reverse strand, counting down.
CATGTAAGCAAAAGCCAACTAAGGGGAGAAAAGGTCTCTGGAGAGACGAACAAGCCCAGGGGGTTGTCAGCCAGGCGGAAACATCCTGAAAATCCCCCTGGAGCCCAGGAATGGCCACAGGCCCAACCTGATCCCAGCAAGTCTCTGCAGCCGATTCACAGGCGTGTTGTATGAAAGGTTCCTGACTGCTGCTTCTACTGCGGGCTGCCAGTAGCTCCAACAGGGTTAAACTCCAACACAGAGGAGGTTTGTACTTCTCTCCAGGGAGGCCAGGAGCCTGGTGGGGACCAGAGGCACAGGAGAGAGAGGACTCGCCCAGATGCAGGGGCTGTGCTGCACTGGGGCCAGCACAGAAAGGTTTGCACAGAAAGGCTGTGTAAAAGCTCAGGCTGAGTCATGAAACCCCTTTGGCACAAATCTGCAACAGCCCACTTATCCTTATCTGCTCAAGCAGGAGCCAGGCTTGCCACAGCATTCCTAACAGAACATCGGTGCTCCAAGCCCAAGCTCCATTTCACAGGTGCCTCATGGCCCAAGCATGCCTGGAGGGCCCCCCTATTTGACTTGGAAAATGAGGGCGGGCAGTGTATTTCCAAAAGTCTGTCTGCACAAAATCCCTCATTTTCAAGTGTCCCTCTAAGTTAAGGAGACCAGAGATGACATACATGCTCTGTGTCAGGGGCTGCGAATGCACTAGAGACCATAAAGCTTAACAAAATGTATGGTATGTTAGTACTTTTTATGAAATAAAGTCTCTTAAAAGTGTTTATAGGTCTTCAGTAGTCATCTGGGCTTGGGGGAAATGACCAGGACTAAAATATAAAGGAATGTAAGACAAGAAACAAAGCATAGTAAAACCCAGAAAACACTGTGAATAGCAGAAGTTATGACTTCCTGAGTCACCCAGGAGCATTTCATTTACATGGAAACAAAGCAGAGAATAAATTATTTTGAGAATGAAGGAAAGAGATGACTCTGCCCTGAGGTGGCACCAGGGGCACACATGAGCATGAGTGCATACATGGATGCAAGGTCATTAGCAGCACATTTCTAGTCCCACTATACCAGCAACACCCCAGAACAGCTAGGAATCAGCTTAAAATCCCCTCCAACTTAGTTTCTTAACATTCCCACAGATTTAGACATTGTTTTCTGTTTTTGTAATTGCTCTCTCTTCCAGGCTTTTCTGTTTAACTATTAGCTTTACCTCCTCCTACCGTGAACTGCAAAATCCATCTTTGCTTTGTTTCACCACTAATCCTGCCTGGTGTTAGGGAAGGTGCTGGAAGAGGGTTGCCTGGCTGTTCGGTGTGGGTCTCCAGTGAGGAGGTCCCACCTGGAGGGAACAAGGAGCTCCTCCCTTGCCAAGCGAACAGCAGAGAATCATCCAGTTGCTCTCAGCAACTTGCAAGACATTTGCTAACATGCAACAAAGTGAGCAATGGCAGAGCATCACAGCCATTCAAGCCACCTGGCTCAAGGCAGACACTCCTGGGAAGCCTTCAGCACAGCCTGAGCACAGTGGAGGGGAGAGCTGAGTGCCAGCAGGCTGCAAGGAGACAAGATGTGGCTTCAGGGACATACCCTGAGGCTTCCATGCATCAGCCCTCCACAGCCAGCAGGTTGCCACAGTTTCCCCATTCATGTCTGGCATGACCTTGTGCACCTCTTGACAAAGGCCATGGGTGGACAGGTCACACCAAAGAGCCACTGGTGCTGTGGCCCAAAGGCAATCAGAAATGCCACTAAGCTGGGAGAATAAAATTCCCCCCCTTCTCCCCCGCTTTGCATGACATTACAGGTGCAAGCAGGAGCTGGCAACACTGTTCTGGAGACATTTATCTCTCCTTGTTTTCTGAAACTAGCAATTATTCCAATTATTATCATTGTTAGGATTTATTATAAAGACATAACCACTGTTTCAGATCCTTGCAGCTCCCCAGCTCTCACAGATAGGCACAATTTCACCCAGCTTCCCTTGTCCCTCTGTCATTTTGGTTCTGTAATTCCCTGGACTCCCACTGCCTTCAGCCCCACGAATCGAGAGGAGGCTCTGTCTCACCCACCACCTCTCGAGCACTTCCAGCATCTGCCTGTTTACACATTCGGGTAACTCTCAGCCCTTCTTTCGCTCGATCACCGAGGTCCACGCTCCCAGCCAGCATGCAGGTCAGAGGCAGCACAGAGCACTGCAGAATTTCTGCTAGGGAGCATCCCAACCCCTCCACAGGAAAACAGCAGTGTTCACCCTGTGATGGGGCCCAGGGTCTGCACTGGCTCCCTCATTCATCCTGGGTCTGTTCAGAGGAAGCCATTTGACCAGGAGTCCCATCCCACCTCATCCAAAGGGGCTGAGGGAGCACCGACAAGGGAGCGATGAATGCACCTCTAGGCACACGTCCCAGCGAGAACTGCAACCCTCCTATGTGAGAGCAGGCAGGACTGGCCTTGCACAAGCACCATTTCCCCAGGGCTGCACAGGACTGGCCTCAGCCAGTCACGCCTATAGGCCTCTCCTGCCACTCCACTATGAATACAAAACCATTATTTCTGGGCAAGCACTATCTCATTGAAATTTAAGCAATTCTGTTAATTAACAGGGTCTGAAGCATTTTATAATGAAAATGATTCATGTCAGCACAATAGTGATGAATTGGGATGAGAGGGAAAAAGCTCATGCATTCACCAAGGCTGTAATGACTTAACTGAGCTGCTTGTAATGATATAGCTCATAATACGCCATGCAAGATGGGAGGACAGTGCTCAGGCGCTTCCCAGAACACCTCCAAGGTCACCCGTCCCAGCAGGGAGCAAGTCCAGGCCATTTGGCATGTGCAGAGCAGGGCAAACAAACGGCCCCAGCCAGCTCCGGTTCTTCTAGTGGCACGAGACAGACAAAATCCTTGTCTTTGACAGGGGTGCAGACTGTGAGCAGAAGCCACCTCTTGCCAAGATGGTGTTTGCTAGTCCATCCTGGAAAAGTGGGGGTCTGATGCAGATGAACTGCCCCATGCCTCCAAGAGCCCCAGCAGGATTGTCACTGAGAAAGCTGTTCCCCCTGAAGTTGCATGGGCCACACCAGGCTACTATCCCAAGCGTCAGGCTGGTTTTGTCTTCTAGGCTGAGGTACCACTTAGCATTTGCTAGAGGCCTTGACAAATCAGGGTCTCCAAACATACTCCACGCCAATTCCTTCAATATGGCACTGAGTGCTGCCATAAACACCCACCAGCAGCAAACTTGCACGGTCCCATCTCCTAGTGCCAGAAGAGCCTCTGCTCCCAAAACCTGACCCCCAGGGACTCTGCAAAAGCAGCAGCAAGTGATGGTGGCAGACCTGTTCTCAGGGCACAGAGACAGAAGAGGCAGGGACCTCCGCTGCTGTGTGTAGAACATGGAAAAGATCTCCCAAGATTCACCTTTCCAGCCAGAAAAACTGCCAAACTTTGTCCTTCCCAGACACTGCTAACAAAGAAAGAACAACCTCCAGCTCAGGCTCATCTCTCTAGTTCTTGTCAGCATTTGTTATAGTTGAATAATACAGACGCATGGTGGCATACCCTCTGGTACAAGGCACATGTGGCTTTCCAGCATGATCCAGATTAATCAGTATAATTACCAGGCAAGGGGACACTTACAGCATCACATAAATACCATCAAATCTGCTCAAACAACAGACGCTCTTTGGGTGATAAAAAAACAAAGCAGGACAAAGCACTCAGCAGGTAACCACCTTCCAGGAATCCCATCATTATGGGCTTTGCCCAGGGATGGCAAGGCACCTGCCAAATAGACTGCAGATTCCTCACCTGTACCCACACCTGCCTGCAGGGACATAGAAATACCAATACCTGCCCCAAGACACAAGTGCTGCTTGAGGCATACATCCTGGAGGAGGTCAGTCCACTGCAGATGGGGTCTTGGTCCCAAGGACCAGCACTTCACCTGCCCTACATGCACAGCCTCTGTTTCCTGTCCTTCAGCTCAGGACAATCTGGGAGGCAGAAGCTACAGGCGGTCTGAGCAACGTACTAGGCACAAGGTTCAGGAGGTTCATGGCTCTTCAGCAAATAAGGTGCAGAGCTGAGATCTAGAAATGGAAACATTATGGTTGCATCAGCATAACCAAGCTAAGCAGCAAAGTTAATCGGAAGGGTGCAGAGTCACACAACTATTGTGGCTGAGGGATGCTGCAGCCTGCAGGTTTCTAATGTGGTACCTTTCATAGCAGGTGGCCAAGTCCTTTTCAAACCAGTGTGCCCCATAGCTCCTAGGGCAGCACCTGCAGAGACAGAGTTACTGCCACTGCTCAGAGAGGAGCACCTAGCAGGGCCTTGTTCCTGGCTGGAATCAGCCTTTCCCATGCCAGTGCAGAGTCAGCAGTGCCCTGGAGGGCAGCACCCGCAGTGAGCTCCGACAAATGAGCCAGCACACTTATCCTTCCCTTGTCTCTTCCTTTAGCAGCTAAATCCCTCATCATTTAATATTAACTCCCACTGCACATTAGTAGATATACCCTAATTTCAAGATGACCAAACATACAATTTGGTCCCAAAGCAACTGAAGTTCCTGCACCAGCCTCTGAAAAGGACTGTTAACATTCAGTCTTGCTAATAAGAGCACCTTAAATAAGCATAGCTTCTCTGCAGACTCTCATCAACGATGCTCAGAGTCCCTTGTCCCCGTGCACAACTGTGGTTAACAAGCCTCTAGGGTGGGACACAGACCTGCATAAATCCATGAGCGCATACAAACATGCACATACCGATAGCTGTGTTTCCAGGCACCAAGGAACATTTTTAACTGGCAAGAGCAGCAGAGAAACATGTTCTGCCTCCCACTACTGCATCACACAAATCCAACAGTTCATCAGCCCAAATGCAGCATGTTCCCAGCAACAACTCCTCTCCCAGTCTACCCTTGGACTAGGGCTGTGGTCAGTCTCCAAACAGGGCAAGGCTGACAGGTAAGGCTGAAACAACTAATGACTGCACACAAATAACCATAAACTTCATCCCAGCAGGCCAGTATTTCTTGTCCTGCTCTCCCTGGCACAAGTACCTCTAAAACGCTCACTGGCTAGGTCTCCAAATCAGGAGACAGGCTCTAGAACTCAGGAGCTGTTTTAAGTAATTATAAATGCCAGACTGCATTTCAATTAGCCTTCTGAGTCCTCCTACCTTTTCCCTGCATACAGCAGAATGACAGATTTTAAGAACAACCTCTTCCTTTCAGTAAAAAGCAAGATTCCCATGCACTCTCCGGAACTGACAAGCTGGGCTTTTAGGAAAGCACCAAATATCATGAGGCCTATGATGTCACCTGCTGTGACTGTTTTGTAGCAGTCAATATCCCTGCAAAGGGATGAAGAAGACTGCTGGAGCCAAGGGCACCAGGTTGTGCCCCCCTTCTGGGTGTCAAGTATTTTCAGGTTTCCTCCTGAGGCTGTGGGCAGGGATTGCAGGCAGCAGCGAGTCCCCAGCCATGCTGGCCAGAGATGAGAAAGGGCATTGCAAAGAACATGGGAACAGACATGAGCAGGCAGGCACAGCTGCCTGCCAAAGAAGAGCTTTGCCCCTATAAAGGTGAATAATCTGCAGAGGTACAGGGTGATACAAACCAACACGAAAATTTGGCCTGCAAGTTTAAATGCACTCCGATTTCTCCTCTCACATAAATGCACTGGGAGTCACATACTCTCTGTGCCCATCTCAGCATCTGAAAAGTGTAAGTTAGAAGGATCTTGGTGAGGACAGGCTTCCTGGAGCTAGAAGAGGAACTAGCACTAAACCACCCGACCAGTGTCCTGCTGGGCAAAGCTAGGGCTTGTGGCCCCTGCAGTCATGAGCCTGCTCTGCAGCCGGTCAGCAGCCTGCTGCAGGGTGAGAGAGGGGCTCTCTGCAGTCAGACTGAAGCGCACTCACTCAGAGAGCCAACACCCACCACCAACGGCTGAAGTGGCTGTTTCCCAACAGAAGCAGCAAAGCACACATACATGCTGACTACTGTAAAAGCACAGCCTCCTCCAGCAGGAACAGGGCAGCTATGAAACAGTGCAATGCAGCTCACCTGTTACAGAGAGCAGACAAAGATCAGCTGCACCCTATCTGCAAACTGAGAATGAATTAGGAAGGCAGCACAAAGCCTAAATATGACTAATGCTTGCAGGCTCTTGCAAGGAGCCTAGGGGACATTCTCAGCTGGCACAGAAAATCATGCCTCCAAAGTCTGTGCATACAAAGCTCCCTACTCATACACCAGAAAAGTCAGCTTAGACCTTCAACACGTGCAGGGTATATTCTGGGACCTGATTTGGGGTACACAACACAAACCCACAGTTTCAGTGTCTGAAACTTAGTTCTCAAAGCACAAGAGGTAGTGGCTGATGTACATGAAAGAAAAGAAAAGCTCATATGCATCAGCTGTGCTTTTTCTTCACCATCATTTAACACTGCAGAAACTGGAATAATTCTCCACAGCTTTGTGGACACCAGCAAATGCCATGCTGCAGCACCCACTATTCCAGTGGGGCCATTTAGTTGCTCATCCCCCTCCAAAAAGACATCTGAGACACTATGGGAATTCAGGGCTTATTGAGTGGTAGGACTTGGCATAGCGTGGCATCAAGATGGTTTGTGTCTGCCTTTGAAAGGTCCATCGAATCCGAAATCCCAGCTGAATACTACAGCTAGTAACATCCAAGAACAGGAGACAAACTAAGCAACCTACACACGGTCCATATCCTGTACTCAAATGTGCAAACCACATTTGTACATGCAATACCTATGCTATGAAGGACAGTGCAAAAAGAGCTGGTTGTAAAGGCAAGGAAGGAAGAACCAACCTGCGCTGGAAGGAGTCATGGGCTTAGGCGGTGTGCAAGGGAGCACGTGCATGTATGGACCTCCAAGAAGAGGCTGAGAAGGAGGTCAAAACCAAAAGGGGAAAACAAATTGTTCTTCATTACCATATATTATAAGAAATGTAACATGCCAAGTTTTTATGGCTCTTTTTATGGCCATTAATAACAATGGTGGCTCAGAGTTATGCTGCTGCTATGGATAATTAAATCTTATGCTCAGGGCAAAAGCCAGGCCACCCAGAGCAGTCAGGGCAGGATTCCCATGCGGAGCACTAAAAACCTATCCAAGTGCAGAATGGGAGCAGGATGGGATTTGCTTGGGTGGATGTGCTGGCTCCTGGCCAGTACCAAACAAACACGATGGAACAACGTCCCCCCTCAGCACTGCCAGTCCTGTACCTGCTGCCCCCAGCAGCATGTCCACAGAGGCTAGCACTGACAACAGGGCACACAGCTCACACCAGGCACGAGGCCACAGGCAGTGCAGGACAGACTGCAGTCGCATCTTAGGCGGCCGACAGGCAGAGCTGCACACCGCATTCCTGGAGCCCAGGCAAGGCAGCTACGAAAGGCTATTTGCAGCTCAGACATCACCAAAGAGTCAGCCCCAGTACCTGCTTTAGTGGCCAGGTATTCTGGAAACAGACATGCTCAAGAGGGGCTGATGACTCTTCTGCAGATTGTCAGCAGTTTTGCTTTTATGAATCACAAGCAAGTAGAACAGTAAATCAACCCCACCCAGTGTATGAAACAACCAGCTTGAGAATTAAGACACAAAAAGTCAAGGAATCAAGCTTGGATTCTCAGAGTGACATTAATTCTCACCACAGTCCCACAGGGTACATTTTAGTTTATGCCTTAATACAGAGCATTAATGTTGTTGCAGGAAGCTGAGCCTCTGCACATCCTGGCTTGTGCATTTTGCTCCCAGCAGCCCCTCTTCATTCTAGCAGCCAGGCTTCCACTCACACAAAGCTGTCTCAGACTAACAGGAACTCACATACGCATGAATTTTCAGTGTTTAGCCCATTGTTCATTCATTTCCTCCCTCACCCCCCCACCCAATAAAACAAAGCAAATCTGGGAAAGAAGAAAGCCCAGGTGCAGCAGCTTCTGGGCAAGAAGTGGGTGCAGCCCCAAGCTTGTTCTTGTGCACTCTCCCCACCGCACCAGCCTCTGTCCAGACAATGGCATTTTCCACCGCGTACCCCAGCTCTGCTGTCAGGTGTGCTTAGGAGCTGCCAAATTTGAGCTTTCCTCCAATGGCAGCCAGGGCTGGTGGCACAGACAGGGCTGTGACTGGCTTGCCCATGCGCACCAGACCGGTTTTCAGCAGGTGCATGGTTTCACGTAGATGCAGAGGCTCCAGCACACATACCTTCCTTATACTCTCCTTAACGCCAGAGCCTCTGCACAAATTCCACTCTGACTTACATAAAAACAGCCTTAGAAAATATCTATTAGAACAGACACAGGTCAGCCTGACAGAGACTTGGCACTTCAGTCCAGGGGCTGATCTCAGCCTGTATCACTGTGGTTCAGCAATAGTGTGTGGGGGGACTTGACTGTCCAGCTTTCCAACAAGAGCTGCACCTACCCAGCCTGTTTGTCCTTCAGCAATTTTTCATTAAACTGTGGGTACTTTACTGCATGCTTTGTGCCTTAAATACCTCTTATTAGCATTTGAGTGTCTTCCCTCCTTAGAAAGCTTGCAAGGCTCCCATTAAGGGTAATGAGAGTCACACTCCTGGGAGGCAAGGAGAATATATACCCCAACATCTCCTGGTTATGGTCTACTCTAACCAGTATGTCAGAGCATCATCTGCTAGGGATTTATTACAGGGGCATTTTACAACAGGCTCTATTATAAGTTATTAAAGAATGGAGCTGCTTCTACTGTTCTTTCATTAAATATTAATAGAACATTTATAAACTGATCCTTAATTTAAAGTGTTACCTTTAATCAAAGCCCTGGTGATAACAATGCAGCCTTTGGTAAGGCCCCTCTGGTAGTACTTAAACCTTTCACACAGAGATTTTATGCGCCTGTGGGTGCACTCCTGCTCTGGGCATAGAGCACAGAGGAGCTCTGGCCAGTGCAGGCACAGGCAGGGCACTCCGGGCTGGCAGCTGCATGGCTTGCTCCACAGTTCTGCCTGCTGCAGGCACTGCATGGAGGGAGGCAGCAGCCTGCAGGGCTGTCAAGCTTCCTCTCCACTCCCCAGTAATGCCCATGGCACGGGTACCCCAGCACCGACACCCAAGCATGGAGGTGCAGGCCTGCTAGCACACAGCCGTGCACTGAACAGATGCAGGATGCGTGGTCATGGTCTGGTCTCCTGACGCCCGACACAGACTGCCCCAGGCCAGCTGGGTGCTGCTCACCTGTTTTACTGTCCACAGTAAAGTGCTGCTCGCCCTCCAGCACACTGTAGACTACCCGGGCACTGCTCCCGTATGTGGGGTCATCAGCATCAGATGCCATCACCTGCATCACAGAGGTGCCTGCAGCAGGGACAAGGAGGAAAACAAAAAGTCAGGGAGGAAGTGAGAAAAGCAATGCAAACCTTAGGGCCAAGGGCTAGCAGAACAGGAGAGCAGGGGCCAGCACTGATCACTCGCACGTGCTGATGGAAACGAGAACAGTTGGGTGCAAACGCAGCATTGCCTCCCTGCAAAAGCCTGAGAGCCAGGACTCAACACTGCTGCAAATGCCCCTTTTGTCCCGCAGGGTGGCAGGAGGGACCAGACCTTGGGCCACCTCGGAGCTGCTGTCTAGGCAGGACCTGCTCTCCAGAAGATTACTGGTCTGAACAGGTGGGAGCTCTTCTCCCAGCAGTCTTCTGCTGGACCATCTGGGAATGGGTTTGGGGACAAGATGTTATCACCACAGCTGCCCCTTTCCTGTCAGCACCGAGCAACACTGTCACCTCCGGCCCATAGAGGGACCCTCCAGCCAGGGCCTGATCCACACTGCAGCAGCACATCTCTGCAGCAGACAGGCCTGCAAAGGGATGACAGCCATGGGAGAGGAAAGCCTTTTGCTTGCCTAGAGCCAGACACAGCACCACGTCCTCATGCTCTACACGTAGCAGGGCAGGACGACTATAAATTGGATAAAAGTCCATCAAATGTCTGCAATTAAGTTATTGATTTTCAACGCTGCCTCATTAAACTGGGTGCTTCACTCCAACTGTCCCTGTGATGGCTTTAATTTGACATCATGTTCAATTTGACAAAAGCAGGACCCAGGACATGAGAATGGGGCCAGGAGCAAAGGGGCCAAGATCTACAGAGACAACAGAAGGGAGGAAGGAGGGGAAGCCTAATCCTACCTACAGACATCTTTGAGAAAGGAGATGGTGTGACCAAAGACCTGTGAGGACAGGCTACCCAGTTCCACCTCTAGCACCAGACTCAGAGCATCCCTGCCCCGGAGGTGAAGCACTGGCACCAATCACCTCTCTGGTGGGATGAGGTGCAGGACAGGGAGAAGAGCCCTGAGCTGCTCATAGGAAAGATCAAACCAACTGGGAAACTCCCTGCTGCAAGATACTGCCAGGGCCAAGAGCTGACAAGGCTGACAGAGAAGCTGGTAATTTATAACGGACAAGATCCCCCAGCAATAATTGCAGTTAAAAGGTAGGTTTTGCTTCAGAGATGACTCCAGGGCACAAGACCAACCCAAACTGAAGGGGCCAGGAGAGAACATTTCACAGCTCACACTGCCGCATCCAGCAGCTCTGCTCTGCCTTACGCACCTCTTAGGGCTGCTGTGCCACCAGCTGAAGACCAGAGGTACCGCACTGGTCCAGAAACTCTTCTGTTCTGCAGTGCATCCATCCATATGCTGCAAAGACAATCCCACAGGCTGGTCTTGGCTAGACCCATGTTGTGAATAACCCAGAGCCAGGCTTACTACTAGTTGTCAGCATCTGAGTCTAGACTCATTACATTCTCAAACACTAGAGGTACAGACAAAGTCAGAAGCAGCCCCTGTTCCCACATCACAGTGGGCAGAAATGGAACTGGAACCATCCAGATGGAGGATGAGGAGC
>NW_008825288.1:234256-243378 GCF_000699105.1 Pygoscelis adeliae | reverse complement strand
GCCCACAACTTGCAGGCAAGCCAGGCAGCCAGGGTGCTTCTGCACCAGCCCAGCCTGGACTCAGGCAAGAGATGAGACAGTGGAGATAGCAATACTGCTGTGAGCAGCTGGGATGCACACAATCCCCCCAGTCCAGTTCGCTTCTGATCTCCTGGAAAGGGTCTTCACTGAAGAAAAGCAACCAGTTACCATGGTTGCTTTTCATTCTCCCTGGCCATCTTCTCAGAGCTGCAGCTCTGTTGATAACATGAGAATCCCCCTCATCAGTCTTCAGCAACAAGCTAGTTTGAGTTGACTTTTTATTCTTTGCTGTCTCCAGTGAAGTTATGGTGCACCCCTGCCAGGCATGTCCAGATTACACCACAGCAACATTAGCTCCCTGCCTTGCAAACAACTGTTTAAGAAATACTATTGCTGCATTTCCTTGAAAGGGTCTGTCCTGCCTCCTCCTCCTCCTCCCCCTGCCTGCCATCACACAACTCTCTCACCAGGTATGAACCAAGGCAGATCACCCCCCACATCAGCACCTGCACTGCATATTCCCTCAGGCACCCTGGCATGTTCCCTTGGGAAGGTTCTGATCAGAAAGCTGAGAAGGAAGGAATCAGAGAAGGGAAAGTACATGGCACCAGGGTCTCCAAGCACCCCTCTCCCAGCTGCAGCAGAGAAGCCCTGCTAGGGGTGCTGGAGGTGCCAAAGTCTGAGAATCACAAAAAGCAGCACCTGCCCCTCGCAACAGGTAGGGCTCCTTCTGTGCCCAGCCTGTCAGCAACCAGCTGAGAGTCCATGCCCAGTGTCCACAGGAGCACCCACTCCCGCACCTGCACCCTGTACCACCCATCATCACCACAGGCAGAAGCTGTTGACCTTGCACAAACATCCCACACTCTAAGAACCATTTGTTCTTGCCTAGGCACTTCAGAGGCAAAGGGTTAGGAGATCCAAAACTCACCCACACGTACACAAGCCCATCAGAGTTATTTGCCTGCACTTGCCCTGTATACAGTGTAACCTGCATCAGCACTGTATGCATGCAGACACAGCAAGTACCACAAGGACTAGGCCACAACGCTCTATCCCAGCCATCTCAGTGCTGTCACCCCACAGGTGCCAGCCCAGTGATCATTAAAGAGGGGGTCTAGCCACTAAAAGTTTGCATCAGGCTCTGCATCTCATGCTGCTTGTCCCCAGATGTTTTCACTCAATTGCATAATTCACCTACTAATCCACCAATATACTCTTTGTGTTCCAGTATTTACCTGAACATTGCAAAACTGCATCAGTGCCAGAGCCCAGGGGGAAGGCAGGATCCACACCCACCCAGAGGTGGGTTTTCTTTCTCCCTTTTAAGCCATGCCCTGGACAAGCCAGGCAGGTTGCTGCTCTCAGTTTTCCAATGCCAGCACAGAAGGCTCCTGGCCCATGGGGCTGCCTCTGGCTGCTAGGCACTCCCAAGTGCTGGAGCAACAGGGCTGTGGGGTGGCAGATCCAGGCTGCTAGGTGGCAAGCATGAGCCCCATGTTTGGGACCAGCGCTTTCCACTCTAGTGCAAGGGGAAAACAAGCAACATGAGGAACATTGCAGCAAGGCACCTTCAGCTCAGAGGCAGCAGGATCATGGGCATACTGCCCTTAGGCTGAAGCCAGCAACCCTGAAGGTGATGAAGGCTCTGCCCTTCCCCACCTGCTCTCACAGCATCTCATTAACAGATGAGCAACAACAGGCAGGTAGGGAATATTAACCCCACTTTGTGCCTTGACTTCTAGTCTGCAAAGATGCAATGCAGCCTGCTCAAGGTCACCTATAGGATATCAGGAATCTAGGAGTCCAACTTTCCAGCATCCTCTCTTAACCCCCACTTATCCCTTTTCCATCCTTTGCTCACCCTGTCTTTCAATCTGAAGAACAAAGGTCTTGAATTCCAGTTTAACTTGATCCCCTCCTTCCTCCAGAGGGAAGCCTAGGAACACTGTCTCACACCCCTGCTCTGATATTAGTCCCTGCTCTCCAAGCATAGCACTGCCCACAACAAGTACAGCATGTACGACTTTTACCTTTTCTGGCATATGCCTTAGCCATAAAAGATATGATAAATAAAATCTAAACATCCACCATGTACTGTATAACCCACCTCCCATAACCAGGAAGCCTGAACTCATATCCAGAGAGATAATTAGACATGTAAAATGAGGTAAAGACCTCAATTCCTCCCCTGGCCAGCTCACCCCACAGAACCAGAGGAAACCAACAATTTTACATAAAAATTAGTGAGTCAGAGTCCACCTCTTACTCTCCTGCTGCAAAGGTGCAATCCAGCACAGCAGATCAAACAAACTGTTTCCCTCCAGAGGAAAGGGGGGCCAAGACCCTCACTTCCAGAGCAATCCTCCCCCACAGCCCGCACTGGGGCTGCAGAGCACCCGGCTGACCCAGCACCCATGGGGCTGGGTGCGGGAGAGGACACAGACCCTGGCTGCCAGCCATCCTCTGGCTCCACAGGCCCTGCCTGGGCTGTCCCCATTCTGCAGCCTGAGCTGTCCTGGAGACCTGCCAGAGACATCAGCCAGCCCTTGACTCTGCAGGCCAGGGAGATTAATCCCATCTCTGCTGCGCCCAGCAGGGAGCTGGGATCAGCAGCACAGAGAGGGGCTGCCAGCACCCAGCACCGAAAGGCACTTGGGAGATGCCCCCAGGAGCCGGCAGGATCAAGGAGCTGTTTCTCTGCAAGGCCCTTTCCCGCTGACGCCATGAGCTCAGAGATCAGCTGCCCCCGCCACAGCATGCTGCCACACAGAGTGGTCCTCAAGGCTGGCCTGGCAAACAGCAGCTCAGCCCCAAGTGCCTTGGCTTGGATGGACTGGGCTCTGCAGGTCCTGGGCTCTGCAGAGCACCTTTGAAACACTAATGCAGACGCATCCTAGCATCCATCACCACCCTCCCTGCAGGACCCAGAGCCTCTGGGGCCAGTTTCAGTGATCCTGGGAGGTGCCATCTGCCTGCACACACAAGGCTAATGGCTCCAGACCACTCCCTGTGCCACTCACTCCAAACAAGTTTAGCTAAAAGAAATGTTGACAGGCAAACTCCAAACACATCCAAGAGTAAAGAGGCCCTACACTGAATCCACATGCAAGCCAAAAGGACCTGTCACTTCCCCAGGGACAGAAGTACAGCCAGGCTCCAGGCCTGCAGAGAGGTAAACAGGTAGCAGGAAAACCCAACACTTGCTAAATTTGACTGCCCCTCCTCATAGGAGCCTTCACCCCTTCCCTGGTGCAGGTAGGAGCCTCCAGCCACTCTTCAGACCAGCTCTAGGGCTGCAGCCTGCACCTCCAGCTCAGACTGAGCCTAAAGGACAACTCTCTACCCATGTTTAGAGCACCCTTCTGTGCAGATCCAGCTAGCTCCAGGACAGTACATGGTCATTTCAGCTCTGCAGGATATAAAGGACCCTGAGAGGAGTGCTTTGTCATGCAAAGCCACATGCCCTGGACTGATGCCAGAGTGCAGCACTCTCATCTCAGGGACCGGATTGCTGTGGGGGCAGGGGGCAGCTGAGATTTTATAAACAACGCAATTTACAGCTTTCGTCTTCCCCAACACATGCAGTGGCTGATGCACCCCAGAAACAAGCAGGCAGGACATCAGCGAAGAAAACAAACCAGAGGAGCTTAAAAGTTACTGAAGCAGAATTGAGTTTCTTGCAATCTCAGGAACATTCTGACTTGGTAGAAAGCCGAATCCGACCCAGAGGAGATTCACTGCAGAGCCCTCATACCCCGCAGTACAAGCCCCAGGGAGCTAACCTGGCTGTGGTGGAATTGCTCAAACATACAACTATAGAAACATCCTTTGGGGTGTCTGGCCAGAGAAACCCATTGCACAAGGCACCCCAGCCCCTGGCACCAAGCAGGTAAACATGGTGTCCTGGGGAGTAAACCAAAGCATTAAACTAAGGGGGCACAGATTCCCTGAGTGGCATAGCACATGCAGACTGGATATAGAGGGTATAGCAGGTGCTCAGATGTGCAGGGCAGAGGGCTCAGAGCTTGCACCATGATCAAGAGCGCAGTGCTGAAGCGGAAGGGGTGTTCTCACTGAGGACCAACAGGCAGGGCAAGCCCCAGCTCCCACCTACTTGCTGCCCCAGCAGCTTCCAGATGCACACAAGTGTTTTGAGCACTTTCTATTAAGGAAAGAAGATCAGACTGCCTGCAAGTGTTCTGGCTGCATGTTAAACAAAGTATTTTTCTCTGCTTCCAGCGTGGAGATTAAACAATTTCTCTTCACAATAATCACTTCTGCATTCAGCCAGCTTTGTGCTAGAGTCGGGGCTTGACCCCAAGTTTCTGTCTGTACAGCCAAATCATCTCTAATCTGGTCTTGGTGCTACACAGAGAAATAAGGAGAGCAAAATGCACCAAGAGAGAAGTGATGTTCTGATGAAAGGATGCACATTTCCTAGCACGTCCCTCACTCCAGGCTCTGCATGCTCCCCAAACAGCCCAGAAGCGAGCTCTGGGCTGCAACACCCACTCTGTGCAACCAACGGAGCTGCCTTGCAGGAGGCAGCATGTGCTGGATTTGGGCTCATGCCTGTGTGCAGCAGGCAGCTGTTAAGCCCACCCCAAGAAGCTCAGGAAGGGAGCCCAAAACACAGCTAATTTTAGCATCTCCTGTTACAAGGTGAAGCTCCTGCAGTTCCCAGGTAGTTGGCTGGGTCCCATCCTACCTTCTTCTGCAGTTCTAGATCTCTTCCTTTGGTACTAGACTCTGCTCAACTCAGGCATTTTGGAGTGATCTGCACTGGGGTACCCACGCAGAGGCTGAGCCTCAGGTGCCAGCACAGAGCAGCCTGCAAGCTCTTAGCTCACAGTTTCTTCTTGAGGTGACAGGAGAGCAATGGGGCTGCAACACAGTTTGCAGCTCAGGCCTCATCCTGCAGACAGACTGCTCCTTGGCTAGCCCATGTGCATGCATGGCAGCTGGCTGTCCTGACCTGGCAGCGGGCACAGGGGGAGTTAGTGAAAATGCTCCCCAGCAGCACCACCAGCCCCTGCCTTCCTCTGCCCAGGTGGACCCAGTGCATTGACTCCAGCAGCTACTGCCAGCCCTGGGGCAGGACAAGGCCCTGCTCCCTCTGGGGGGCTGAGCAGGGAGAGCCCTCTGCCCCGCTGCAGCTCCAGCTGTCTTCCCTGCCAGCCTCACACAGCACCAGGTTAAACCTGCCTCCTCTGCACCCAGACAGTGGCATTCAATGGCTCTGTGCCCTGCTGTCTGCAAAACAGTCCTCAGCAGCTGCACTATTTCTCCTGATGCCCCAGCAGCCCCAGACCAGATGAGGTTTCTAGAGATAAGTCATTTGAAGCCTGCTCTTGCAGCTGGTCCTGCCATGCCAAGGGAGCCTAGGTAAAACTGTTGGGTCAGCTTCCCTTCTGGATGTGCTTCCTCCAAGTGCAGGAGCTCAGTGCCAGCCTCAGGTCTGTGCTCTGTGTGCAGAAAACACTGACTTCTCCAGAAGCAGAGCACATGCTTAGTCTGGCTCTGTGGGCTGGGGTTAGCTCCAAGCACCACCTCTGCCCCTTACAAATCCCAGACTCTGGCCTTACCTTCCTGATCATCTTGCATCTGCCATTTTTGATCCATCAGATCGCAACAGCAACCCCTCTTCCTTTCCCTTTGCAGAGGTTTACAGTGAGTCTGCGTGAGTTCATGGAAGACAGACACTGAAGTTGACTAAACCCACGGAAACCACCCACAGCTGAAGAAATCCCCAGGCTGAAACTGGTTGCTGGCTAGGAGACTATTAAAGAGGAGCATCACACATGCTGTGTGCGCTGTTCCTCCTCCTCCGTAAGCATCCGCTTTGGCCACTGTCAAAACAAGATCGTGGAACAAACAGGCCTTTAGTCCACCCTGACTTATAGTCTCAAGCAGCACGTATGCTGTCACTACCAAAATGCGCTGCCCTGGCCCCAGCGCAGAGCAAGGGGCAGGTGTGTTACAAAGCACTCCCAGCTACTCTGTGAGAGTTTGTGCAGTTGTCTCATTTGTTATTCCCTCTTAGACACTAGGAAATCAAACGACTTTCCCTCCCAATTAGTACTCCTTCATTATGCAAATAATGTCCTTTGATCTGCTCCTGCTGTCACAGAGCAGATCTGACCGTATTTGTTTTATTCCTCTTTATGCCCGAGGAAGGTACCCACCTCTGGAAGCCGGGACTATGCTTTTGGCAGGGAATGGGGAGCTGCGGCTGATAGTGCCATAAGTGAGAAGAAAAACCACCCACTTGGGCAGCCCAAGGCACAAACCCCAGCGAGGTCTGGGAAGGCAGGAGCATGAGAGGAGGAAGAAGGGGGTCACCCTTCACTTTTCAGGCTGGGCCACAGAGCAAAGGCTGTCAGAGCAGCAGAGACAGGGAATGAACAGCTTCCTACAAACAAGCTCCAAGCTGGAGAGTAGCCCTGCCCCTTCCCCAGCGGAGTACAGCTGAACCAGTAACACTGGTAATCCAGGAAAACATCTGCACCCAAATGGAACAGAGACCAGGCATATGATCTGGGAAAACATCTGCACCCAAACGGAGCCAAGACCAGGCATGTTTGCCAGCAGGTCCCCAGGCTTTGACCTTGACCTTGATGTATTAATAGCCAATCCAAGCTCGCCCTAAGCTGCCCAGCCTTCCTAGCCCTGCTTGGCCAGTACAATCACCTCCATCCACATTCAGGAAGGCAGCAAGGAATGCTCCCCATTCACTCTTACGAAAATATCCCTCAGGTCTAGGGGAGACTACCTGTCCAGCTCAGAGACAGCAAACATCACTACCAATACCAACCACAAAAAAAGCCATGATCACAGCTGCACCAGGCCTTGATGCCACAAAAGGAGCACTCCCACACCAATAGGGCCTGGCAGGATATTTCCCATAAGAAAGTCCTGAACTTTACCTCCCTGGCCCAGGCAGCATCCCATGTCCTGCATCCTCAGCCCTTCCTACAGCAGCTGGAGCTGAACTTCACACACCAGGTCCATGACCAGCCCCATATCCCTCTGTGTCCAGGGCCACAGTGGAGGAGCTGGGCAGCTGCTGAACTCCAGAGGGTTGAGGAGAAAGCTACTTCTCAGGCTTGCTTGCTTGTGCTTTCACAGGATGTCTCCGTCCTGTCCTCTGGGCTACCTGTTCCTGGGCAAAGCACTGGTAAGCTGAGGGAGAGCCAGGAGAGAGCTGGGGACTTGCAGCAGCAGCATGTGGGTACCCTCTAGCTCTGCATTCATATTGCAGGGACCATGCAGCAGCGCCACTCAAAGATGCTGTGTGAAGCTCTCCCTGCCCTGTTAGCTGGACCATCTCCAGGGCTAGGCTACTACAGAGGAGCCCTTACGCTCCCTGGGATGGCCAGGCTACAGAACGCTCCAAGGTTGTTGCAGGCAGACAGACATCAGCCTGGTAAGCAGAACAGGCTCTTAGCTCCAGCTCCCCTCTCTGAGCATGCAGCTTGGAAGCACAGCCCACACCACTTCTCTTTACTTTTAACTTCTGAGTATTTTAATTTGAAGGAATCGCCTCCTTTCATGTTGTGAAACCGTGTTTCTTTCTCCCTCTGATCTCCAATTTCGCATAGAAACTGTCTCCTTTGATATGTCTTGTTCACATCAGTCTGATCAGGCAGCTCCATAATTGTTAGTGATTTTCAAAGAACTGGGATCCTTGTCTAATACTCAGAGTCGAGAATTCCTTCATTTTTAAATGTTGTTCAAGCAAAATAGATTAATTTAATTTCTTTCTTCCCTTTGGGAACAGGATGCCTCCTGCTTTGCTGCCCACATGCTGTCTTTCATTTCTCCAGGAGCACATGGCTGTGGTTCAAGGGGTCACACTCTGACTCAGGAAAGGATTTGTGCAGGTAAATGGAAGAGGAAGGAGAGCTTGTTCTCCATCCATCAACAGAAATCCAGGCGGCAGCAGCTTCTCTGGTGTGGGCAATTCCTGCACATCCGTACCTGCTGGAGGCCATACACCAGTCTCACAATATGGTGCACATTAGTTGTGGAGAGCCAGAGCTCTGTCCTGAGGCAGCACAGACCCGAGCGGCATCCCCTGCACTCTGCCTCCAGGATACCTCTTCAGCCAGACCTTCCTGCACAAACACAGCAAGACCCAGCACTTTGCCTGACCTGCTGAGCCTTGCGCGGCTCAGCCCTGCTCCCCCAGCCCTGCCCCCCGCAATGTGCTCCCTCCCGGAGTTCTGCCACTGGCACTGTCACTCTCCCCCTTGCTGACAGTGTTGGGGACCTGCCTTATCTTTGATGTCAGTCAGTCTTTTACAGGCTGTCTTCTACCTTGATGCAGCCTTTAGAGAACAGTCTTTATAGTTCCCTGTCCGCAACACATGCTGGCACACAGTCTGCTATGCACTCTGGCTAGTCAATGGGGGATAACAGATAGCCCAATGTGGATGGGGAATGGTGTGACATTCTGGGCAGTACAGCAAACCAGCCACTCTCCCTGGACTCGAGCTGTGCTCAGCAGCATGGGAACCCCCCATCAGGCCAGCACAGGGAGCAAGGAGAGGAAGGAGAGGCGGCGGGGTGGCTCTGTATGTTAGGGAGTGTTTCGATTGTATAGAGCTCAACAATTGTGATGATGATACGGTTGAGTGTTTATGGGTAAGGATGAGGGGGAAGGCCAACGAGGCAGATATCCTGCTGGGAGTCTGTTATAGACCACCCAACCAGGATGAAGAGGCAGATGAAGCGTTCTACAAGCAGCTGGCAGAGGTCTCTCGATCGCTGGCCCTTGTTCTTGTGGGGGACTTCAACTTCCCGGACATCTGCTGGAAATACAACACGGCAGAGAGGAAGCAGTCTAGGAGGTTCCTGGAGTGTGTGGAAGACAACTTCCTGACACAGCTGGTAAGTGAGCCCACCAGGGGAGGTGCCTCGCTCGACCTGCTGTTTACAAACAGAGAAGGACTGGTGGGAGATGTGGTGGTCGGAGGCCGTCTGGGGCTTAGCGACCATAAAATGGTAGAATTCTCGGTTCTTGGTGAAGTAAGGAGGGGGGTCAGCAAAACCGCAACCATGGACTTCCGAAGGGCAGACTTTGGCCTGTTCAGGAC
>NW_008825288.1:215666-232207 GCF_000699105.1 Pygoscelis adeliae | reverse complement strand
AGATGAGGCGCTTAGGGACATGGTTTAGTGGGCATGGGGGTGTTGGGTTGACGGTTGGACTCGATGATCTTGGAGGTCTCTTCCAACCCTAATGATTCTACGATTCTATGATTCTAAGGGCAGCAATACTGCATACAGCTTATGCATCACCCCTCTCGACGCTCAGGTGAGCGCAAAGCTCACTGCCATCCTCCGCCATCCCTGGAAGGATGGACTGATGCAGCCTCATGGCACACATCCCAGCTTCGCCCTCAGCACTTCAGCGAGGCTGATCACCAATGGACTTAAAAGATGCCTGGTGACAAGGGGACGGGCAGGCTAATGGTAACACAGGGAAGCCACACTTCTGTCACAGGGGACATGAATTCCCCAGTTTCAGCCAGCAAAACACCTGGCCCCTCGGAAGAAGGCCAGAAGCCAGGTGAGAGGGGCTTGGCAGTGCTGTATAGGGATGCACAAGGGGATGGCTGGGCAGCCACGGGGCTCTGGAGGGCAGCAAAGCAGCACACAGAAGATGGCCTGCGGAGGGGCTGGGGCACAGGCAGGCAGAGAGGGAGAAACCCCACTCAGGCTAATCTGAACCACAGGCAGCCGTGAGCCCCTTGGCATGCAAGGGCTCAGTCCGTCACCCCTACCCTCCCGCATTTGGGAGCAAGGGGGCTGTGCAAAACCAGGGTAAATGCACAGCAGGCAGCTGGCACTGCCATGACCTGTCTCCAGGGCACAGCTTAAGGCTGAGACTGAGTGCTCAGCCACAGCCTGGCAATCAGCTCAGAGGATTTATTCACTTGTTTTCCTTAAGCCACCTTATTTATTTTTCCCTTTTGGCTCCCTAGCTTTGGTCTCAGCTGGAATCCCTGGGATTTGCAGGTGGTTTTGCAGGGTACAGCGGGCTCAAGGTTTGACAGGAGAGGCACGCAGGTTTCCCAACCCACCTCCTCCCACCCAGGAGACCTACCGATAGGGGACAGCTCAGCCACACTGCCAATGTAGGGCCCCTCCAGGAAGCGTGGCTCGCTGTCGTTGATGTCCTGCACCTTGATGATGAACTCTGACTCAGGCTCCAGCAGTTGGTCCGTCTGCCGGTCACGGGCCTGAGCCCGCAGTGTGTAGAAGGTTTTCTGCTCCCGGTCCAGGCGCTCGGTGGCATGGATATCACCTGTGATCTCATCGATGAGGAAGATAGTCCCTGCGCCCTCCCCGGAGATAGTGTACTTGATGGAGCCGTCCCCCTCATCTGAGTCCGAGTGGATCTGCCAGGTAGGGTGGGAGCAGGCTGGGGCCATGCTTGTGCCCCCATGGCTGAGACCGCATGGGTGTGAAGCCCCTAGTGCAAGGTGCCCATAGTCCCTGCGTGATGCCCGTCTGCTCCCTCTGCTACTGCTGAACTGGAGAGCAGCACAGAGCACCACCAAGTGATGCCTGTGCATGGAGGAAGACCCAATAAACTGGAACTTCAGTCCTGCCTATGCCACCATACGCTTGGCAGACCGCAAATCCTGCCAGCACCCACCCACACCACAAACCAAGGGACAAACCCCACCACTATGAGGTTAGGAGATGCCGGAAAAGGGAAGGACAACTTAACAGCACTCCAGAAAAAGAAGCTTCCCTGTGGGCAAGGACCCAGGACCCTGTCAGTGTAGGATCCCCTCTCCCAAGCTACACAGCAGACTGGGTGTAAAGGCAGCTCACCACCAGCATCTGTCCCCATCTACCCAGCCAGCTGCCTAAAGCCCATCCTCATCTGCCAGCTCTGCTCCAGCCACAGCCACCCTCTGTTTTCTGGGCAGTCGGTGCTGACAAGTCTCCCTGCCTGAGAGCTCATGCACTCATTGCACATCTGTATTTGGTTTATACAGCAAGATAGCGGGGGGGGAAGAGGGGGGCTGTCAACCCCTCACATCACCACACCCAGAGCCCCCACCTGAGCAAAGCCTGCAGGAGAATGTTGTAAGTTACACCTGTGTTCAGGATGAAAAACAGACCCTGGGGAATATGCTTTTGTAGCCAATCCCCACTTCATTTTCTAATTAAGACAACATTTGAAAATAGGAAAAGAAAGGGTAAACAGCAGCTCCCCACGGACCAGGAGCTGACTGGAATCCAGGCCAGACGTCCAGAGATAATTTTATTGGTGGCATTAAACTGAGTTATGAGGTTTTTACAATCCAGCCACTTATGAGAAATCTATTAACAGTAACTGGACAGGCAGAATGCATCTTGACAGAGAGCAGCATGGGCATTAATTGGGACAATCTATAATGGGATAGGCCCCCGGAAAGGTTTCATCAGCTGCTTCCTACAATTTCTGCTTAGAATCAGCAAAGTTGTGTGTCGGCCCGTCCCCCCCAAAAAAAAGAAAAAACCCGTCCATTAATCGGCTAATGAAATATGAAAATGTTTATGGGCCATTCAATCTTCCAAACTGCAGTTCTATAATCCACCTTTCAGACATACAGCTCTACCAGCAAGAATTTATACCAGAGCTGCCTCTTTTTTATGACACCTTCATTATATTTGTCTTGTTAGATACAGTTTATGTATTTCATGAGTGAGGGGCCCACGCATTAGGCAATTCAATGCATTTTACACAACATGCACATATTACTGCCCATGTTGAAACACCTCCCAAGGCTTGCCTGGGAAGAAGACCTTCACTCAGCTAGCAAATGGGGCTGTGAACCCAGCAGTGCTCCGGGACCACTGCGGCAGCTTGGCTGCAGACCTGCTGGGGCAGCACCTCTCAAAGTGCCTGCAGGGATGGTCTGCAGGAGCATCCTGCCCTGGCGATCCTACCCCAGCCCTCCCCGCTGGCTGCTGGAGAGCTTGCTGCCCCCTCCACTTCATAATCTTCTCCCTAATGTTCACTACTACTCTGCTAGAGATCAAGCTTTTCAGAAAGAAAAAGGTGCACCTGGTCTGTACAGCGCAGGTAACAGAAACCTGCATTTTTCTGCTGAACACCAGGCTCACGATTAATAATTAGGCCAGAGATAAACCCCCCAGCACCTCTTCCCAGAACCACACTGAGCTCTCAAGCACATCCTTTTTACTATTTGCTCATCACTGACTGCTCGGAGCAGACACCAGAATCCCTACAAACCGGAACACTAGGAAGAAAAATGGAGCCTGGGCTCAAGGGGCTGTAGAGATTGATTTACAAGGGAAGATTAAAAGAGCTAAATCTGTGCTGCTTGACTAAACAACTAATGGGGGAGGGCCAGATAACAGACTACAGACACCTGAGGGAAGATGCCACAGGCCCAGACCACATCCCAAGGATGCTCTCTCCTGCCCAGCCTCGCCATTACAGCGGGCAGGCTCAGGGAGCACCATGCTCCCATGCAAGCTTGGGGACCCCCCCGCCACCACCAGCACGGCAGGCAAGCGAAGTTGGGCAGCCCTGGCTCGGCACAGCCCCGTGCCAGCCCCAGGGCCCAACTGCGCCTTTCCCCGAGCTCCCTCCAGCCCAGGGGCCACCCCCAGCACTGCGCCCCAGGAACAGAGGGAATCCCCCGCCTGTGGCTCAGCTCCTCTGGCCAAGGACAAGAGTGTCCACAGCAGCCAGGGCCATCCGGAAGGTAGACAAGAGGCTCTTCTGTTCAGTCTGTTAAACAGGAAAATAGTTTCCTTTTCCTAAAAGGCTACAACCAGGAATTTTACAAAGCCATTAATTACTTACTAACAATTAAATAAAAAGTAAATGTGAACAGAGATGCACATTCCTTATTAAAAGCTATTAAACAGAAAGCACAGATACACAAATAAAAAATTACTCTGGGGCTGGAAAAGAAAGAAAATCAAATAAAAACTAGCCCGTAATAAAGGCGCACTCTGTTTGCTCCAACTCATAAAGCCTGAGTTCATCAATTTTCTTTAAATATTAGCAACTTAATTAAATCTACTTTTTTTTCTCTTTAATCCTCTCCTCTATCTAAAATAGATCTGTCCATATGCAGAAGTTTGTAACTAGTGCTGACCCCATAATTCTATTTAAAAAACCCAAAGAAATCCACATCAAACTGACAGCAGCCTCAGGGGAAATTACAGTTCAGAAGGAGGATTAGCTAGAGAACCCAGATTTTATGGAAATGGTATCAGTCATTCGAAAAAGCACATGGAGGTGTGCAAGAGGCATCCACGGAGGGCAAGCCCCAGCTACACCACAGGGAGCTGGGGGTCCCCTGTGCAGGAAGGCTCCTGGACCCACAGGAAGGCTGGCACACTGCCCTGGGAAGCTGGGGGCCACCCCAGCCCTGGCCATCCCAGGCGGGCACCCCAGCTTCTCCCAGCCCCAGGGAACAGCCCGGTCCCAGGTTGCTTTCAGCCCTCGGGAGCAATATTCACAGGGAATAGTTTTCAGTGCAGGCTGGCTGTTTGTGCTGAGCTGGGGGGGGTGGGGTGGGGGGGTGGTGGTGATGCCGTGAATGGTGTGGAAAGGGGCTGTAAAATGGGTTAGTTGTAGGTTCCTGGGTTCGTTTTGGAGATGAGGCAGTTGCTAGGCTACCTCTGGAGTTTGACAGGGCCTGATGCTTCGAGTTGCTTCCCAGGGGAGCTGTGAATTAGCTGTAACTGCATTGAGTGTCGTGGCACAGGAGTGCGGCTTTGGAGTGTCTGCTGAAATGGACACAAATCACCACTGACATCCCAGACGGCCCCTAGCTAAGAAGCCCATTTCCAAGCCTCCTCCAGACTCATGACCAGACAGCTGAGGCCATCAGACAGCCCTGCTGCATGAGTTCTCAGGCATTTTCCTTTGGGGAGAGCCCATGCCCCCACAGGGGCAGCTTCAGCTGGTTTGCAGCACGCTCCTCTGACTGGTCCCAACAGCTAGCACTGCCTTCATCAATATACAAATAACACATCCTCCTGACACATGGGAGCCACAGGGCAGCTTCTCCACAGCTCCCAGAAAAGGACAAAGCCCAGCAACTCCAACGCAAAATGCTCCTTCAGCCTCAGGACATCAGGAGTGGAGGGAGCAGAGGTCCACGTTCAACCTCTCCATGCCCCAGCTCACACACCAGGGAAGCAGCAAGTTCCCAAGGACAGACCCAGTCCTGCCCAGCAAGGCACTGTTACCTGCCAGCAGCTCCAGGTTTGCTGGCACTCCTTTCTGCAGGGCGCACAAGCAACAGCAAGAGCCAGGACAGCACGAATAGCCACCCCCTTGCAAAGAAGGGAGACTGCCGGAGGGAGATCAGGGCTTTTCCAGTATGGGGAGACCAGTGTGCTCCAGTGACCGCTATCACACCTTCTCACAGCAAAGCAGGATGCACTGGTTACAACAAGCCTGAAACCTCCCAGTACTTCTCCCTGGAAGTTCATCGGTGCCACTGCCTATGCAAAGCCCAGCAAGGGTCTGGCCCTGGGAGCAGCATAGTAACACAGTGCAGCTCCCAGCCAGCACCCAGGAGCAGCCACAGTACAGGCCTGATGGGCATAGCTTCTGGCAAGCCCCAGGAAAGCTTTATCACCAGTGCTGGTCCTCAGGGTCCCTCCAAGCCCTGCACACCCACACCAAGCACCTTCCACACCACGGTGTGCAGGCCAGCCTGAGATACATAAATCCTGCAACAACCTCACTCTGGCCACAAAGAGCAGGATTTCCATGCCACAACTAGAGTTGACATCTCCTCTCCCAGCCCCAGTCTGCACAGATAATTAGCTAGGAAACAGCTGCTGTAGCCTGCAGGTCCAACAGAGCACAGTCCTTCCAGGACCAGGAGGGAGCCACAGGGAGGGGCTACAAAACAAAACCCTTATCCCCATGCAGAGCACGTTATCCCCATGCTGAAAGGGCTACAGAACCAGGAACGGACCATGTTTAGAAAGTCAGGGCTGCACCTATGGCAGCAACTGCTGGGGCAAGAAGGCCCTTGGTGCTTCAGCTCCCAAGACATGGCAGGGGCCAGCATGAGCAGATGTCCGCCCTGCCAGCCTAGCCCAGTCTGCACAGCTGCTCCAGCCCAGCAGATCCTTCCACAGAGATGGGGCTGAGCCTTCCCCACTACCCCCACAACACCCAGAGCTGCACCCCTTCTTGCACCCACTCCAAACACCACAGGAACCCAGCACACAACTGGAAGAACATAAATGTGCATTTTGGTGTGCTCCTGCCCTAGAGTCTCTGGGAGCACATTAACCTCACCACCCCCCGAACAGGGACCGACCAGGCTCCTACCATCCCAGTCCATAGAGTACTTCTCTAATCAGGCCCCCATGAGCAACCTTCATGCAGGCCCACTCTTCCCTGCCAGGCTCAACCATGCTGCCAGCGTGCCCTGCTCTGCCACTGGCTTGATCAGCCCCATGGAGACATAGGGTTACCTTACCTTCCCCACATACAGCGGCTCCGTGCCCGTGTACTCCTCCACCACAAAGAATTGATTCCAGACCCAGCCACGCTTCACTCGCCCACCGGCCAGCAGCGCAGGGTCCCCCGGCTGCCCTAGGCCAGGGCCCTCCACCGCAGTGTGCATGGCCCAGGCCCCCAGCTCCTGGATGGCGCAGAACAGCAGCAGCATGGTCCACGAGAAGCCCTGCAGACCCTTCGCCATTGCACTCTAGGAGGCTGCATGAGCAGTAGCTTTTGGACAGGCAACTAGCATCCTTTAGGGAAGAGGAGGAGGAAAGTCCATACTAGCAGCATGGGGCTCACCGGTCAATGCAGAGCATCCCCATCCCTGCTGCATACCGTGTCCTGAAGCTGGAGCACTCCTGTCCCAGCAGGATGGAGTCACATCTGTGACAACAGGTGTCCTGGATCGCCTGCTGCTAGCACAGGAGCAGTCAGTGCTGGTGCCTCACAGGCTGCTCCTGGGTCTTCAGAGAAGAGTCTCACAGCTGGCATTTGTTCCCAGGGACAGAGCTGCACGGCTCTGTGCTTGGCTGCCACCGGTCTCACTGGGGAGCAGGGTCACACACAGCCTGCTTCCCACCCTGCCAGTGGGCAGGGAGCTCCGCAGTGGTGTGTGGGGCACAGGCACCTGCAACTGTCATTCACTGGAAGTGAAGGGAAGCTTTTCCATGTACGGTTTCACAGAGAAGTTAACAGGATGAGCTGCTGTGGCCAACGTCTGCCTGTTCTGCAGTGGCCCCAGACTACTGCACGAGGGGTCTTGCAGTGCAGGCGCCTGTGCCACACATGCGGTTCACAAGCCCATTTGTAACTCCCATCTTCAGGGGGGTGACATCCCAGCATCTGGCGAAGGGTCCTTTGCCCAGCTGATGCCGATCACTTCCATCCTCTGCTGGCTCACGCAGGGAGGTGCAGGGCAGCCGGCAGCATCCCCAGGAGCCTGGAAAAGGCCAAGGTGTCAGTGCTAGTGTGAGAGCGGGGCTCCGTACCCTCCCGTGCTGCCCCTGCAGCCTTGGTCAGTATCTCCCACCCTGCCCTGACCCAGGTCCCCCCACCCAGCAGAGCCCAGACGCACAGGTCCTGCTAGAGCAGGGACCCTGGAAGGGAGGGCAGCAAGCTGCAGAGCTCTCATCACTATGGACATTTGCTCCAGCAGGGACTCTGAGACCAAGGAGCCCCACTGTTGAGGGTACTGCCTCACCACGCTGCCCTGGTTGCCGAGGGGAGTGAGGTCTGCTGTCGGCAGGGGGTAATCGCTGCCCGTGCTGGTGGAAGACATGTAGGTAGCACCCCCAGCACTGCACAGCTGCTGCTGCCTCTGCACAGGGCCAGACAACACCAGTCCTGCATGCACAGACAAGGCTCACGCTGGGGGATGCCAGCGCCTGACAGTGGGAAGTGCTGGCTGTCCAGCCACTGCTGCTAGTCTTCCCGGCAGAAGTTTTCCTGGCATCTCACTTCTGCAACCATGGGCTAGGAGAAAAGGAGAAAAGTTCAACGACTCACCACCTGGCTGACTTTAAAGCTAACAGTTTAAGAAAGGGCTCTGGAGTAAGCTTCAAGCCACCCACAAGGCACTAAGGATAAAGACATGAGACCAGTGGCCAAGGGTAGATTGCATTCAGTGAGCACCTGGGGAGAAGAGGCCTGATTAGGAGATGGGGATGGGTATGCAGCATCGATCTCTCCCTGCACCAACACTCTGAGCTTCCACCAGAGCTCTGTGACACCAGCCACAGCCAGAACTGCTCATGAAACATGCACATCTTCACCGGTTTGCAGGATTAATCTCCTGTCATCTGTTACTCTAAATAGGAGGCAGAAGAGGATGAATGGAAAGGCGAACGATCCTGGACTAGATAGCCATCTACTCCCCATAGAAGGGGAACTGTACCGTGCTCCGCACAGCCCCCTGCATGATTCTAAGCAGCCCTAGCAGTTCAGAGCAGGGGCAGCTGGCAAACATTTCCCTAGCTCTTCCTTGCACTTGCCATTCCCCTAGAGTGACTGCACCAACAGGGCAGTCTCCCAAAGCATCCAGTGAGCTACACTGACAGTTCTGCATTTGCCTGTCTGGACAAACACTTATGAGAAACATGGGGCATTAGTGCCAGGCACCATTCCACACTGCCTATTCATGGTTCACAAGCAGTGTGTCATGCAATATGCACAAATCTATTCACACAAAAGGCCTCACGCTCATATTCCATCCCATGCACAGCTAAGAGCACTCACACACTGGCACTCTCTTTTGTCCATATTTGTGTATCATTTGGGTGTACACATGTATTTTCCCCTCCATGTACACATGCTATATTCCATGCACACATGCATATGTCAGCTGTCACATGTGCAAGCCCTGTGTACTTCATGCTCCAAGGAGCACAGGGTCTATAGGGTATTTTTATGTTAGCATTCACGGTACAGAAGCACTAACATTCCTCCCCACCCGTCTTCCCTGCCAGACCATTTGTTATTAAGACATCTCTGCACCAGCCATGTAAGGTTGTTGGCAATGGCATGACTCCCTCTTGCACTCAGGCCTCCCCACGCAGAAGCCATTCCTGCCACTGCTCCTGAAGGGCCAGTTACTCTTGCTAATCTGGTGAGAGCCCCTATCATCAAACATCAAAATATTTAACATCAGAGACTATACCTAGGGGAGCGAGATGACCTGTAGATGGGTGACAGACTGAGTTGTTCCTTCCCACTGTTAGAAGTCTCACAGGGTAAAGTAACTGCAGCCTTCATCGATCAAACACAGATATAAAGGTCCCCGCTCTGGAGCAATGGAGCTGAGGCTGCCCCACCTGCAGCAGACTTCAGAGCAAGACACTCACAATGACAAGAACAGGACACATACATGCTGGTTTATCATGCTTACATAGATATACAGAAGATACATATAACAAAATACAGCATACCACTGCCACAAACAGCATCTCTCCAACTTCTCACATCTGGGAAATTTGTGGCTATTTTGGAGTAAGTTCCCCAGACAGTGGGAGATGTCAATAAACTGAACAGCACAAGCTGTGCCAGAGCAAGAGCTTCAGGCCGGCACCCAGGGCAAACAGTAAGCGCAGGAAGAACACCCTATCCAGCACCTCTGCCCTTGCCACTCTGCAGCACTTTTGCAGGCAACGCCTCCAGATGTGTCCAAAGTCCAAGTACAAATAGGTTGTACCTGGTAAATGCAACTGCCAGAAAGAGAGCTTAAAAAATAGTCCATTTGCACATGTTCTCAAGGACTACTACGTAAGCAGAGCCTTGGGGAGAGGCAGCCACCAGCTGTTGAAGTCTCCCACTCTGCCCACCCTGACACCATCTCCTTGCCATCCAGGCTACTCTACTCTGGTTTATAAAGCCCTGCCAGAAGCCTGACAAGGCAGCAATGCCACTGCCAGAGAGCAGTTCTGCAACCACTGAAGACCACCTGAACACATGGCGAGGCTGAAAGAAAGCCAGCCCAATGGCACAAATCCAGGCACTACGAGTAACGTCAGCACCCAAGGGCCCCAAGCTGGCAGGAAGGCAGCACATTGCCCCAACTGTCTCCAGCACACAGTGCTCAGGGCACACAGCATCAACACCAGCTCCGTGAGGGCTGTAGGAGCCATCCTCATTCCCCTCATCACACCATTTCACACCTGAGTGGCAGCTGCAAGCTGACGATTTCTTCCATGACCTGACGACCCAAGCCACAGACCTGAGCCAGCCCTGTATGCACGCAAGGATGACACTGCTACTCATTCAGAAAAAGGCACTTGTGCCTTCTCTTTCAGCCTTGCCAGAGTTACAGCATATAAATGGAAGTAGCTAAATCCTAAACAGTATCAATAAACCAGTAAAAGCAACAATTTAAATGCACACACTAAAGCAAGGCAGAGAAGAGGAAGCGAGGGCAAAAGATGCCGCAGTGGGCGAGCACAGCTCCAGTAGAGCTGCTCCCCAGCTGGCAGACAAGCTGGCCCACAGTTCCCAAGGCAACTTGCTCAGCCCTGTTGCATCTGAGCACTCCACAGAGCAGCTACTGCCACAGAGAGGAGAGTCCCGCTGAGCACGAATGGGCTGGGTTGCCGTTGCTGTGGGAACCACAACCTTGTGTTCAGAGTCTCAGCCATTATGCTGTTTTTTACATTTAACAGATTTCTCATCTTACTGCTACATCTGAACTAATGTGGTTTGCTGGTGGCTGTCTCACGCGTCCAAAGTTTAGCTACACTCAGCTGAGCTGTTTGCATGCTCTTCCTATGGGTAACAATGGCGGCGGGGTAACCCAATTTGCATCAATGCACCTCTAAGGCACTCAGGTCCCAGACTGCAAAGCCCATCTATACAACCTATTGCGAGCTCCAGCCCTTGGTACCCAGAGCCACCTAGAAACACTGACGCAGAGACTCATCTGTGGCAAGGCTCATTGTCACAAACGGGATTCTTCTTCCACCCATAAATTCTCAGCCTGCTTCTCTGCTGTCACAGCTTCGGGCCACAGCTAGGATCAGTGTCATGTCTCTTCTCAGTGTGCACACCTTTCTTTCTGACTGTCACATCACGGACCTCTTCCAGAGGCAGCGGACCCGAGAGCTCCAAGTCCTCCTTGTGCCCTTGCAGCAGCATGCACATGCTGCAGCAGGATTCAAAGTACCCCAGGGCTGCAAAGCACCACAGAAGGTCCCTTGCACAGGAACAAAGGCTAGCACAACATTTATTTCCCCGTGTTATTGAAGACTTTTCACCAACAGCTGGAAGTGCCACTTCTCTCTGCCACACATGAGCAGCGGAGCCATAAATAACTAGTGGGAGCTGCTGCTATTGCAGCCAGAACCAGCCCACAGCACAGCATCCCAAGCAGGCAGCAGCATGCACCTGCAGGTGCGCAGCACACATGCACCCGCATGGCAGCATGCCCAAGCACTTGCTGTGCCAGGCAGGCTTTCACACAGTGAAGCACCAGACTCTTGCACTGCCCTGGGCCCAGGGTGATGCCCTCTCTGCTGCTGCTCTGTCATTCCCACTTCCCAATTACCAGCACAACTCCCCCCCTCCACTCCCCCCAAGAGCTTGTGCAGTTTGTCGGTGTGTATTTGGCACAGTTGTACTGTACATCATGTTGACAGTAGAAATTACATCCTGAGCTTATGTTTTACACTGTGCTCTGTCAGAACCCACCGCAGCCCAGTGATCAGGACAAATTGAATAGCATCCCGTCCGTGTCAATATTTATTTCATTTTACAAATGCAGGCTGATGCAGGGGAAAGCAGGCAGGGGGAGGGGAAAGACACAGGCAGGCAACAGCACACAAAGATAGCCCTGCCCAATACATCATATTCCTACACCTCCAAACTGTACTATGCCCAACACGTCTGCAGTCCCAGAGCCAGGGCAGTAGTGCCCCAGGAGCCCAGGGAGGGGTGATCCCAGCCAGAGGCCAGGTGAGTGCCCTGGGAGCTCATGCAGTGCTCCCTGTGCCTGCAGCTCTACTGGAAGGACTGCCACACCAGTACCGTTCCTCTGAGACAAGCCCTTATAATCAGCAGAAAGTGCAGAGCTCCCCATCAGCTACAAAAGATGCAGCAGAGCGGAAGGAGAGCCCTCCCTCCTCGACCCCAGCTTGCTGCCTGAGCTAACGCAGGCCTGGATGCACTGCCTTGGCTCCTTAGCACCTCCCAGCAGAGTTGCATGAACTGCCTGCACGAGCATTGTCCCGATGTCTGGAATGGCCACAGGGATGCTACAAAAGCTGCTGGGGAGTAAAGCAAGAGTAAGGCACTGCTTGTGCCACCCTTGGGAAGGCAGAACCATGGAATGAATACCAAGAACAAGACAGGAGCTCCCTAAAGCTTGGGCCTTCTCCTGCTTTTCCATGGCATACCCACACCCCAAAGGACACAAGGAAATGGAGGCTGCAGTAGGGAGGTCGCCGGTCAGAGACAATAGCTCAGTCCTCACCCCCATGGTCCTAGGCATGGCCCTCATTGCTCAGTTAGCTATCTGCAGAATGAGTTCAAACTGGGAGTATCAGTTACCTGGCTCCAGCCCCATTACACAACAAAGACAAGGAAGGAGCAGACAGCAGCACAGCAGGAACAGTCTCTCAGTAGCTCCTCCCAGCACGTGCATGCAGAAGCCCAACCTCACAGCTGAAAACTGGGAGCTTGTGGACCCTTGTGCTGCTGGATAGTTGGTCCTCACACTGTGCTCTCCACTGGCTTCCCAAGGGCAGACCATGCAATGACAAAGAGGGGCTGGGGAAGAGCTGCGGCATGCCTGCATCCCAAGGTCTGCCTTTTTGGTCTGGAGCTGGTATCTCTCACTGCAGTCATGAGGAAGCCACACTGGTCCAGCATTGTTCTGTCAGCTTTGGCACTGAGCATAGCTACTATACAGGGAGGGTGGAGAGAAGAGCACAGGGAGATGCAAGAGGCAGGTTGGAGATGGATGCAGAGCACAGACACAGCCTTGTCAGCGGTTTGCAGTGCTGCTTCCAAGAGGCAGGACTACAGCATCTTTGGAGACGACCCAGGACAGAAGTTAGATGGACAAAAGCTCCTGCTAGGCACCCCAGTGAGCAGCCAGACATGCCTCACTGTTGGAGCGGCAAGAAGAGCACAGCTTCATACCAGCTCCTTCCCCAAACCTGCAAGTCTATCTGGAGACTCTCTCCAACTAGTGGGGCAGACCTCCAGCACCAACCAGGCCCCTCCATTCTCTGCCTAGCACCTCCTCACCCCAATGTGCCTTTACCTGAGAGCTCAGAGGGTGAGCCCGAAGGGCAGCTCTGCCATCTCCTGCATGCAGCAATAACAGCAGAGACTAAGGAGGTCAGCACAGGGTCCAGCACCATCCACACGTGCCAGCTGTGTCAGCCATAAGGGAACAGCTGAGGCCATGTGCAAGCACAACAGCAGCTCTGGGGACCACACTAGTGCCAGCTCAGAGTCTGCATCCACAGGGAGCACACCTGCCTCACACCCAAGAACGTGGGCGGCATGACAGCCCAGCCTCAGACAGACCTTGCTGGGAGATGGGGCAGCAAAAAGCCTGCAATTACTTCAACAACAGTTCTTCTCTAGTGCTGCCTATGGTGCAGCACACAGTGTGTAACCACATCTCCTCCTGTTAAACAGAATTCAAATCCACTCAATGCTCCCCTTTCTGGGAAAAGGAACAGGCTGTCTAGAGCATGCTTCCAGTATCTGTTGTATGGAGGTAATACAAGCATGACAAGGCTGCTGCAAAGCTTTAAGATGGTTCATAATCTCCAGACCTAGGGCTAAGACATAAACTCAGGCTCCCTGGAGCTCACTTTCTCTACTGGATATTGTAAGGCAAGATGAGGCAAAGATACTTTTTTTCTTTTACGAACTTCTCCTCAAAATCTAGAGACAAGGGAGGAGGCAATCTTGCCAGACATAAGATACTATCAGCTCCAGACTAGGCCACATGGCAAGCATAGCACATGCAAGCATCCAACATCCCACACACCACTGCCTCTGACAACACACCTCAGTACCACACCAACCCTGGACCACCGCACCATGGCCAAGCACCCACCTATACCCCCATAACTTCCCACAGCTCCTTCCTAGCATCCAAGAGGCATTTTACGATTACCCATTTGGGCTGGACAATGGAATAGTCAGGGCATCCAGCCCTCAGCCCTACAGGGAGTGCTCTGCAGATTTAAAACACTAGGGACCAACATCACAACCTGGCTGCTGCTCCAATTCCCTCTGCACCACTGCAGTACCCACAGGCACGATAAACAAGTGTCTTCAGCTGGAATACATTAACATGCATTGCTAATCCTGTAAGGGACATCAGCACTGGTGAGACCAAAGGTGTGGGGTGCCCACTCGCATCAAGACTGATTATGATCATAGCCACTGCACTGCAAGTTGCCATTCCATAGCAGATCCCATCAGTGATGTGGCATTTAAGGCCCAACGTTCGGATAAAGCAAAGCTGGACAATGTGTCATAATACTGTGGTGCCACAGAGAGCAACTGCCAGCTAGACAGGCTTTTGCCCTGGCAAGCTCTGGAACCTCAAAAGCATCCCTCTGCTGAAAAACATTCTGCATTAGGCATTCTCTAAATCAGTGTCCTTTCCAGAATCTCAACGCATTTTGACAATCAAGTGAGAGATAGCTAGAGATATTGATCTGGATGGCACATAGCATCACAGTGTGTACAAATGCTGGAGATAAGTGGCCAAGGGATTCAAAACTGTAGAGGCTTTTGAAAGGGGGTATTTAAATTACTTTTATTTTTACTTATGCAGTGAAAGGCTTGTGTAACCACAGTTACTGAATGAACATATCCCAAGTGCAGGTACAGACTGTGCAAAGCAATGTTTGATAGCAATCCGCTTTTCAGCAAGTCTTCAGCCCTGATACAGAGCATAGAAAACAGGTAGATAATGATAAAATCAAGTTTTCTCACTAATGGCACCCTCACCTCAACTTTGACAACAGGGCAGAAAGCCCCTTATACTTACAAAAAGTTTAGTCATGCTTGTTCTTGAAGTGAATCTCTGGGTTTCCTCTTTCTGTTTTCTTGAAATTATTCTTCCAGCAGAGGACTTCTTCCTCTGCTTTTCTTCTCAGATAAACTTGCACACAGTCCAGGTAAAGTTGTTTTTCCAGAGGAATTTCTACCTACACAATGCCCAGGACTGTATGACTAAACATCAATTTTCTCCCTTCTTTTTAAGTTGCTTTAAGTTTAATTATTATCCCCTTTGATGCTGCCTTGAGAAATTCTAATAGAAGAGTGCAGCAACTGTCAGAGCAGGAGCTATTCACAACCTTTTGACTTCTCATGTTCAGTCACTTTCTGCTATCAGACACAGTGGGAGGAACAGTATTTGTTAAAGCTCTCACACAAGCGTTGTTTGGAAAAAAGTATTTTCAAAGTTCAGGACATTTTTTCCCTCCAAATCTTCTTTGGTCCAAGTTTCAAAGAAATTTTAATTGCAAAGAAAATCTCAACGTCTGCCTTAGGGAAGAGCATTTTACAGCCATAACAGTCTCGCTCTGCAGCAATTCTTTTCCAAATATGGAATTTTCATGCCTTGTCTACGTGAATACAATACTTTTAATTCGCCTTTAAAAACAATCTCTGAGAGGAGGTGGAAGCAAAGGCATCATCCTGTGGCCCTGAACACATACACAATTCCCTTTGCCCAGGCCTGGGAGAAACCACCTCCAAGCCAAGAAGGAACAGAAAGCACAGAGCCGCTCTGAGCCTAACACATCTGCAGGCTGGAGCACAGCTAGCCACATTGGGCAGAGCAAGCTGCACCAGCAAGGCCAGCACATCTGTACCAATCCCCAGACAAGGAGCCACAGCTGGCCACAGCTCTCAGGAGGCTCTGACTAACCAGACAGAACTGGCCTCCAGGACAAACTGCTGTCCCAGCTGAGCATGCAAAAGCTCTGCCTGTAAGTGCCAAGGAGGCAAGTCAGATAGATGGGAGAAACCACAGCCCCAGAGAGGATTTTTGTCTATGTCCAGAGCCTAGGAACTGCTTGACCCCAGAGACAGCAGCCACTGCTCTGCTATGCCTTTTGTG
This sequence comes from Pygoscelis adeliae, assembly GCF_000699105.1. Taxonomy (NCBI): domain Eukaryota; kingdom Metazoa; phylum Chordata; class Aves; order Sphenisciformes; family Spheniscidae; genus Pygoscelis; species Pygoscelis adeliae. The sequence goes on along the minus strand of NW_008825288.1, from coordinate 216,263 downwards.
GTTTCCCCTTTCCGAATTTCACCCGCCAAGCCTTTGAGCACACCAGGTCCCTTCCTGCCATTCAGCACAAGGACTGCAAGTGCTTGCACTGCCCATCCATTACACACCAGCTCTGCTAGCCCCACACCAGTCCCTCCTGCTCCCTGGACATTCCTGTTGCTCCCCTCAGGATCCTGCTTGCTGCAGTTATGCATGCACACTCAGCACAGCTTCAAAGGAGTAGTAGCAGAAGGTGTTTCCCTCCTGCTTCCCAGAGGGGAGGTCTCCCTAGCCTCACAAATCCCCAGTCAGCTCCAGAGGCAGAAGCCTCTGACACCCAAGCGACAACACAGCACCAGCAGGCACTGGCCTCTTCATCCCTCTCTGCCAATTCGATGCAGTGCTAAAGCCTGGGTTATCCAGCAGCTCAGGGTACACCCATCAGCACTGGTACAGCTGGACACACAGACATTGGCATAGAGCAAAACACCTGCAGCGCAAACTCCTGCTGCCACCCCACCGAGCCCCATGCATCAGGAGTGCTGGCATCTCTAACCCAATGGGAGAGAGAAGGCTGATCCCAAGGGATGATTCAAGGGATCGCAGGCGAGTCACTCT
>NW_008825288.1:208532-215651 GCF_000699105.1 Pygoscelis adeliae | reverse complement strand
CTCTTTCCTGTGAACCTGACAAACTGCCTGAAGTGCTAGCAAAAAAGCAAAACAAAGCACTTGAGCACTCAGATCTGACAGGGCACAGCTAGTCTTTCCTTTGCATAGGAAAGCTGTACACTGCTAAGCACTGCGCATGCTAGGACCCACCAATTGCTTCAGCAGAGAAAGAAAATGCAACATATCTGTCTGGCTTCCAAAAAGGCTTGTGAACAGAATCATTAACAGAGGCAGAAGAATCAGAGTTCTCAACAGCTGAGGGGAAAAACAAGAGGAGACACACAAAAAAACCCAACCAAACAAAAAAGAGAAGCCCCATTGCCACAAGCCCAAATCTGATATAAAAACTGAAAGGGACAAAACAAGCAATGACTTCAGTTGTGACCTGGCAGAAAATGACAAGGGACCCCACGTAGGAAGCAAAATCTGTAAATTACAGGAGATTATCTTAGTCAAGGCTATTGCAAGAAACTTCTGAAGAACTGGACTGAGCCAGGGGACTGGCCAAACAGGAACTGAAAGTCAGTGCCAAACTGGCGTTAACACCCAGGTGAAGCTGAAAGAGAACACATGAAGGAGAGATTATCTCTAGCTAGGCAGGAGGACAAGGTGACGTTGCTGCTCCTCCAATGCCTGCCTGCAGCAATGGACATTGACCCAGCCACCACGCTTCCTGCACATCCTTGCCCTAGGCTTGGCACCACTGGCAAAGAGAGCATCAGAGATCCTTTGCCCCCACAGGCCAAGGGTGAGCGGTGCTGGTTATGGGGAAGATGTCTGCAGCCATCGCAGCATCTCTGTCACAACTGCTGGAGTGGACAGAGTTCCTCCTGCTGTGAGAGAAAGCTCCAGAGCTCAGAGCGTCTTTAATTTTAGGATCTGGATAGATGCTGCATCTGAAAGTCATCCCCTTACAAATGCCCCATACAGAGTCAGAAGTTGCATTCCCAACAGCCTCGCATCTTTTATGCCCCACTACCTCATGAGGAGCCAGAAATGCTCCCATACAGCAGGGCAGAGAACCCCCACAAGCCTCCACCACCACCACCAGAGCCGATCCCTGTGGCACAGACCAAGGACACACAGGAACCACCATCACTCCCCTTCTTGCCTCCTACTGCCACTTCTTTGGGCCCTGGAGGCCAGCAGAAGTGACAAGAAAGGAAAGGCATGAACACCGGACTGCCCAAAACAGGGCGAGTGGAGTCAAGGCTGATAGCCCAGACAGGTGGGCATCTGGATAGGAGTTAAAGGACAGATTAAAATAATAAAAAAAAAACCACAAAATGGAATTCTTACACTTTGACAAACGTGGAGGGAATTGAGTTCTTTTAAGCAAATGTTTGGCAGATGCATGAATTATTTCTCATTCAATATTGTGTGATTAAATGGAAAATTGAAGATCTTCACAGCTTTCTTGTCTGCAACTTTCCACCTCTTGTGAAAGTCTCCCCAAATTCCTATATTTGGTGTACTATACTGAGCCAGAAGGGTTCAAAGAAACTTCCTTCAATTTGCTGCTCAGGGTTCAAGGTCAGGCTCAGCTCTATCCTCTGGTTAAATAAATACTATGGCAGGCACACATTGTTTTCAGGAAGGTCTCGCTGCTGCTCACTCTTCTTCCCTATACATTTTAATCCTCTTGGCAATTTTGTCCCTGGAAATCTCTCAGTCCTCATGATAGAAGACATGTGACCCCTCTTTACAGAACTCATGAGACCAAGGAAATCTCCTCCTGTGGCAGCGCACTGTCATTTTGAGACTAAGACCGAGTCAGCATAGGATCACCCACACTGAAGTGGGGAGGTCACGAGGGAGGACAAGAGAGCAGTGAAAAGCAGGACAAGACCTGCGGGAGTTGCACCACAGGTCTCACACCTGCAGCTTTAGCAGTACTTTTTTCCAGTGTAACAGGACGATCAAGTTGTGCACAGCCCAGATTAGAAGCAGGCACCAACTTTCTGTTGCAGGTACCTTAGGCCAAAAGCAGCCTGAGGAGGCAAGTGGCTTCCTCAGCACCTCAGGACAAGGTGTGCAGCAATAAACAGCTGTCAGAAAGGTGGAAGAATGAGAGTAATTAGTCTCTTTAATGCCAATTTCAGCCTGATCTTTCACACTTAAGAAAATGGTTACAATGATTTTCTTATTTTCAGAGGAGCTCATTAAGTAAGAATTAGAAACAAGATAGTATAACGGATAAAAAAATTATTTCTGCAACAATATCCTGCCAAAATCCACTGCTCTGCATCTGCACTCCTCAGCCACCCAGGCTACCAGACTTTCCCCTGTAGCATCCGTGCGGCAGCCAGAGCACCACACCAGCACATGTCACTCCCAAATGCACTGTCATCACCATCAACCACCACCACCTGAGCAATACTGTCCTGCCTAAACACAGGCTTTTCTGGCATGTGGAAGAAGAGGCTCCAGCCCCAAACCTTCCCACTCGCCAGAAATTCCTGAGCAAACACACTGTGGAGAAAGGAAGGAATCCTGGTACCACAGAAATTCAGGAACCTGAAGCTGAATGTTGCACAGCCTCATCCCCCACATAGGAAGCAAATATGCTTTGCTAGGATACAGCATTGCTCAGAAAAATCCACCACAGTTGGCAGAAATCCCTGATAGCCGAGTCTCCTACACAGGTAGCACATTTTGGCCAAGTCTATTTGAAAGTCTGTCTCCAAGAGGAGCACAGCAAGAACTGAGCCACTGCACATCCCTCAGGGCTGCCCCAGGCGATCAGAGCCTTGCTCGGTCCCTCCTTGGGTCCCTAAGGCTGCACGTTGAGCAGAAACAGGCCAGTAATGAGCAGGTGTTCTTGAGAAAGGGCACCAGAGCTTCACAGACCCAAAAGGGCCTCTGGATAGTCACCCAGGTAGAGACTCATTCAAAGCCCACCTCCCCCTCACAAAGCACAACCAGGAGGAATTTGACCCTCTTGCTGGGCTGGGGACCTACATGCTGGAGCAGATGGGCCAGGTCTCTGAGGAAGCAATCCTCACAGCACACTGTTCACCCATGAGCTATAGACAAAGGCTTTCTTAGCTTATAACAGACCAAAAGATTACGACCTCCTTGTAGGCAACTTGTAGACAACAGCAATAGGCTAAATTTTGTATTAGATCATTAATGATAGATGCATTATTTATTTGGAATCATTTGCTTCATTCTACTAATTACATCACCACTACTAGCTTCTGATGATGCACAGCACTTGGAGTCATGTCCCAGGAGTCAGACCCTGTCCAGAGCAACACAAACCACAACTGCCAGCACCACAACTCAGCAGTCTAAGTGCTATTTTATTTCCCCAGGAAAAACAGGCAGGTTTTGCCAAAAGCTGCTCACTGTCTTGCAGATACCACAAAGTCATGTATACTCTCGATGGCCAACATTTGGCACTCCTTCTGCACACTGCCAGATGTCCAGAGGGAGCTGGTGAAACCAACTGTTGTCCCCCAAGGGCTTGCTTGGCAGATTCAGAAGAAACTGGCACAGCTCTCTCACATTCCTCCCACCCCAAGCCCTTCTTGCATCTGCAACCCAACCTCCCTGCTGCAGGAAGAGGTAAACATCACGAGTTTCTGCCAAATCCATCAGCCAGGTCAGTGCTGGCCCAGCGCTCACGGCTCCAACAAGCAGTCCTCACTGACACTGCCAAAGCAAACAGCCCAGTGAAGAGAATCTGCATGGAAACTGGCCTCCCTCCAGAGCAGAGTGGCCCCTTCTCCCCCTCCTTGCCACAGCCCTGAACAGTTCATCTTCATCCCTCCAGGCACACAGCTGAGGGCAGAGGTGCCCCAACAGCTAGCCTTTGCTAGCTGTGCAAGCAAAAACCAAGCAATGGACAGAAGGCGGCAGGAACCCCTTTCCTTGGAGGGACCAGTCCGTCAGGAATGGGGCTGAGTCAGGATGGGAACCCCTGAAGACAAGGATGGGGAGGCTGTCTCCCCCGGGGCCTTGTGCAGAAGAACAGCTACACATGGCTGCACTACAGACAAAGCTTCACTTTAATGCAAAACCAGAAGCTTTTAGCATCCTGTCTGGTAGAATCAAATTTTTATATCCTTCCATGCCCGGTAAATTCTGTTCACAAAGAACAAGAAAAAAGGAAGTAAAAGCCTTAATAAATGCTGGAAGAGCAGGGAGCTCACACCAACTCCCAGCCCAGCATAGCTCCCGGATAATCTAGGCAATAGTTTATTTTTCTCTCCAGTATCATTTTCCCAGCTTGATCTCTACTGTCACAGTATGATGGTTTCACCCCATTAGCCTTGCTTAAAAAAGTGATCCCAGGACTGAGTGTTATTGCCCACATAAATCAGGAGGCTGTGAATACAGAGCACCTTTAAATAAACAGCTGATGGAAGTGAAGTTCCGGGATCATTATTAATAGCTTTTCATTTCTGTGTCCGCTGTGCTGTGACATTCTCTCCCAGTAGAAGGCCTCCGCTTCCTATCCCCAGTACATCTGATCCCATGAGTCCTCCAGTCAGAATGAATGACTGTACCTTTGTGTTAATTGCATAGCCCATTCCACAAACTGAATACTAATATTAACTAGCAAGAGGAGAAGAGTTTACAGACCAGGATCGATGGGACAGCTTGAAGAGAGGCACGCCAGCCCCACTGCCTTCCCCTGTGCACAGAGGTGAGGAGTGCTGGTCCTCTCGCCTCCCCTTAAGGAGGGGCAGATCCTGGCTCTTCCAACACACACCAGTAAACGCTGCAACACATGACAAGGCCCTGCTGCACTTCTGTCCTGTCTGCCCAGGGAGTGTGCCCTGTACTGGCCAGACAGACCCAGGCTTTCCCTGCTCTGCCAGCTCCATCACATTTCTCACATACCCCTGCAAGTAGAATGATGCCTGCCACTCTCCGCATTGCAAACAACTCCTGGCTGAGTCCAAAGGGACACAGAACCTTGGGGAGGCAGCCACCTCAGAGCAGCCCCATTAGTACTTATAGGTGCTGTTCAAAGACTTTACCTGGCCAGATCCAGTTTATTTTTCACTAGCATGCCTTGCCCAGGGAGGAATCACACTCCTCCTCCACCTTCAGCTATTAAGGGGCTCTCCTGAGAGCTGTAGGCAGGTGCATAGCAGCCCAGAGCAGATGAGAGCTCTAAATGCCATGGGCAGATCTAAGGGCAGCAACAGCTAACACCGGAGAAAGGCAAATCACCCATTCCCCTCTCCAAGGGTGGTAAGCCTGGGATGGAACTAGACACCTCATCAAGAGGGACCTTGGCCACCTGCTCTGGGAGCCCCCCGCTCTGCTGTCTTCTGCCAGCACTGACATACAGGCACTCCCAGTCTGGGTTCCCAAAATCTTCATGCCTAGGACCCAAGCAGAGTTGCCAATGCTGCTGCTGTGTCAGCAAGTGACATCATCCCCCAGGTCTGTGGCTCAGAAGAGAGACCAAGTTTCTCCTTTGTGCAGATACATCAGGAAAGACCCTTCAAAGCCCAGAAGATGAGGAGATGGTTCTGCTGGCAGCTGGTCCCAATACAGGCACCAATGTAAGTGCAAGCAAAAAGGCTCCACAGTGGCAACAATGCCCAAGAAGAGGCTGGCATGGGCTTTATGGCCTCCCTGCTCTTTCTGCCCTTTACTGCAGAGAGACAAGAACTGAGGGTCCTGCTGCTACACCCCACCCCCAGTTTCATTTTACTATTCTTGAGTAATGACACCACATACAGGTCACGGTGCTCAAAGAGACCGGGTAAGCAAGTATGCCAAAATGGCCTGTTGCTTCAGTGACCTTTGCTGTGTATAAATCAAAAGGGCTGCAGACAGCAGCAAACTCCAGGAACAGGTGATGGCTTTTGGTTTTACTGCCTGCTGCTTGCTCTTTCCCAAATCCAGTTCTCAGCAAGGAGATTCAGGACGCAAGCACCAACACAGGCATAACAAAAGGTTCACCTATGAGAGCGCCAAGTGGAAGCAAGAATCAGAAAACTGTGGACTGTGGCTGAACAAAGCTGAAAGAGACCACTATAGACAGGATGCACATTTCTTGGAGGACTTTAAGAGGAAAAAAATTAAAGTGTTAAATCTGTCTCCTGATTTCAGAGTCCTTCCCTAGCTAGAGTCTGAATCATTGATATCATGATGGACTAGTAAGGCAGAGCCATGTCCTTTTGACAAAACAAGAACACCCTAGGTTTCTGGATATGATTCTGCAAGCCAGATACAGTACTAGCCTTTCCTCTGCAAGAAACTCCAACCACTTTGTCAGGTGAAAAAAAAAGAATTTTATTTCTCCTCCACCCCCTCCAGCCTTGTATTTGCAGACTGTGGACCAGCATCCAGCAGTCACATAGAACCTTTCAGCAAGGGAAATGTAGCGGACACCACATATGCAAAACAAGACAGCCTCAGTGTATCACTAGAAATGCTGCTTTCCAACCACCAGACTTCAGCATCCTGTTGAAACATCAGCAATGTGCAAATTGCAGTTGAAAAGGAGAACATTTCCAAAAGCTCAAAGCACATGAACACAGCAGACTAGAACGGAATCTACAACTAGCTTCACTTTAATGTCACTACCAAACCAATGGCACAATGAGGAAGGGACAGACTGGGAGCTCTGGGAACGACTCTGCTCAGCACAAGTGATAAAGGGGGATTAATTGGCCAATTCCTCAATCAGGCATAAGGGTTCAGGGCTTTAGTGTAAAACTCCATCAAACAAGACTGGCATCTTCACTTCTGACATTCCAGGATGGACACAGTGTGGGGTTTTGTGAAATATGACCTGTGCAATCAGGTCCTCTGCCTCTGCCAGTCCTGGCAATAGTGAGACTATGAGAATCTTCTCTCTCAAGCGCACAGGCTTTGAAGGGTCTTTCCTGATGTATCTGCACAAAGCAGAGACCTTGGGGCCTTGTATGTAGGTTCTAATGTTATTATTATCAAAAGGAATAAAGAGGGATATGGTGAAGTAAGAGGCAGAAAAGCAGCCCAGGGAACAAAGGGAGAAAGAGCGAGAGAGAGAGATTACAGTAGCAACAGGGAGGACAGAAAAGCAAATGGACAAAGTGCATGTGAAAGAATAGAGCCAAGGAGAGAGATGCATACACGTGAGCAAGTAGGATCATGCTGGAACACGTG
>NW_008825288.1:197222-208494 GCF_000699105.1 Pygoscelis adeliae | reverse complement strand
GGCAGGTATAGACATTTGCAGCTCTGAGTCCTTCAGACCTACTGCACATTTGCAGCCTTTCACTGCTTCAGCAAGGGGCCTGCCCTAGAATGCCCCCGTGCACATGCAGGACTCCTGTGACCTAATTCACTCCATCCAGCACACAGTCCAACAGCCACTCAGTACTGGTGACAGTGAAAGATCTTCACAGCCAAAAAAATGGAAAGAAGCTGGCTCTGAGCACCCTCAGCAGGAGTGCCCGCCCTTTCCCCAAAGCATTCCATGCTTGAGAGGGGGAGAACTGGCAGCACATACGTACAGACACACTCCCACTTTCCCACATGCAAACATGGCTTTCTCTGGCTTTGTCATCCTCACACACGTGGTCCATTTGCATCCTGCTCTCTCTATCACTACATTGCAGACCCTTGTTGTCTCTCCCCTTATTCCCTGGGCTGTTTCACTTCCTCCTCCCTCTCCACACTCCTCTTCAGCTCATCTGATGACAGTCACATTAGAACTCATGCACATAGCCCCAAAGTCCCTAGTGTGCATCCGAGCAGGAACAGGTCCATTCAGAGCCCACCATCCCCAACCCAAGCAGCCAGATGTAAAAGTGCTGAAATCCTGAATTGCACAGGCACCTTTACTGCAGCCATGCTGTGCTATTCCCCTGCATGCTGCTACATCAGCCTCCAGACTCCCATCACTCCCAACACCACAGGAGGTAAACACTGGACTGGCTGAAGCCGACTGCGCTGAAGTCAACTGGGAGCACTGCAACGCAGACAAACATGCTCCTTCGTGTCCTCCCCTCCAAATAACCACCCTTCTCAGGCTGCTGGGCTGGCAGCAGCCTCAGGCAGAGTCTGGGTGTCCAAAGCCAAGCAGTGTCCAGCCGAAAAGCCATTCTCCCCCATGTTGGACTCAGAGCTGTACACATCTCTTGCCACGCACCTCTCCCATCAGGCCTCACAGTGAATTGACACCAAAACTCACACCTGAACATGCAGTCACTGTGATTCAAAAACAGAATAACAAGACACAGCTGCCCTGAGCAAGGCTGATACCAAACTTTTGAGAGGTTTAGGACTGAGCCAGACACAAGCACTGCGTCTGTCCAGTCCTCAGCCCCCCACAGTGGGGTGCACCAAAAGCATTAGCTCATGAGACAGCTTTCCTCATCTTGGTGCACAGACACAGACAGACGTCACAAAAACATATAAAACATACAAACTTATCAAACACTTCACGTGCCAGCTAGAAAAGGAGAAAGAAAAAATGTCATTACTGTTTCTAAATATACTTGTGAGGCACCAGATAGCACAGTGATGGACTAGATATAAAAAAGATAGAGATGGGTCTCAGTACCAGCCTTTGGTGGCTCACAGGGGAAACGCACATGCCGCCTTGTGGAAGCCAGGACCAGACATTGCATCCTACCTCTGTCCAAGCCCAGCTCAGCTGTGGTCTAAAGAAAAGGCCTTCCAGCCTAGTGCTTCATGGTATCTCCCACTCATTTCTATTTCACAGCAGACAGCTTTTCACAACCAGGACGGTGCTTGATACAAGCAATGCAGACTCAGCTGCAGGATTTTCTGGTTCTGGGACAGCCTAAGGTTTGGAAAAGGCCTCCCTAGAAGCACCAAACCTGACTGGAGCCTGTGCCCAGGAACTGAAGGGAGCTATTCAGCAGCAGCCACAGCCCCCTGAGAGTGGTCGCAGGTCAGATCCTGTCCTGCCAGCTCCACCACTGTGATGGACTGAGGCTAATTTACACCAGCTGAGCTAGCAAGCTCACTCCACGCATGCAGCCCTGCTCCATGAGGCTTGCTTTCTGGCACTCAGTTGTCTCTCTAGCTTCTCACAACAGAAAGCATGCCCGGCAGCATCACAGGTAGTGGCATGCCTCTGCCCAGGACAGTTTGAGTGTGCCTTTGCCATCAGATCCGCAGGGCAGAGACCACATCTCCCACTGCACTGCCCAGGTCTAACAAGGCCTCTTTTGCAAAGGGCACCAGGCACCTTCCTACAGTGCAGGCACCCCAAAGGGGCATGCAATAAAAGGCGTTTAACAGTCCCTGTACTGAGTCTGGCTAGGATGGAGTTAACTTACTTCATAGCAGCTTGTTTTGTTTTGTGACCAAAATAACGCTGATAACACATTAATGTTTTACCTATTGCTGAACAGTGTTTCCACAGCATCAAGGCCTTCTCTGTCTCTCACTCTTCTCTCCCCCCCTCCTCCCCCCAGTAAATAGACTGGGGGTGCACAAGAGCTTGGGAGGGGACACAACCAGGCAGATGACCCAAACTAACCAAAGAGATATCCCATGCCATCTAATGTCATGTTCAGCAATAAAAAGGGAGAGGAGGGAGCTCAGGGGGGGTTAGCCACCTTTTGCTCAGGAACTGGCTGGGCATTGATCTACCCATGGAAGGTGGTGAGTGTTTGCCTTTGCATCCCTTGTTTTGTTTTCTTCCTCTCTTCTTCCACTTCTCCTTCACTTATTAAACCATTTTTATCTCAACCCACAAGTTTTCTTACCTTTACTCTTCCTTTCCTCTTCCCTTGTCCCATTTGGAAGTGGGGGAGGGAGTAAGCAGGCAGCTGTGGGTGCTTAGCTACTTACTGGGGTTAACCCACAACAGTCCCAAAACACTTGGCAGCACCACTGCTGGCCACATTCACTGCCAGAGCAGAGGAAGTCAGACTGATGCTGTTCCGAATTCATTAACCAGAAAGCAGCAGCCACGACACAGTGAGAAGCTGCCACTCTCCTTGTACAATGCTTTGAGTCTCTCAGTCCTGCGATGTGAGCTCGCATCTCCTGTCCTGGAGCAGCCCAGCACCACCAGCTCATCCGGCTGCCATCACCTCCCAGTGAAGCACCCCCAGCCATCTCTAATTCACCAAAGCATGTCAGCACTCTAGACGCAAAACCAATTCAAGCCTGAACTGATGGTTCCAGCATCCTTCCCAGCCAGACATGAATCTCCCATTGCACAAAAATGTAAACAGCTTTTTCAGACAAAGTCCATAAATGCTCACCTGTGGTTGCTACTCCAGCTAGGGAAGGTTCAGTGCTTGCATTTCACTTCACGCCTCAATCGTTTTGTGGTACCAAGGAAGGGAGCAGCAGCATCTGCCAGCACAACAGTCAGTCCTCTAGGCAGGACTAACAATGTCACACTCCACAACCCCAGCTCCAGCTCACAAGCTCTTGTCTGCCTTAGCTAATCCATTGCCAAGTCCTGGGCAAGGCAAAGCAAGGCCATGTCTGCATCTGCAGGGTCAGCCACAGTCCCTGGTCACTCATCCCATAGTCTGTGGAGGCTCACAGTTGCAGCCCTGGTCCATTGCATGCCTGTGGCTTGCCCACTGCCCACACCCCCAGCTGACCAAGGTGCTGGCATCAACTTCCACCATACCCGCCATGGAGGCTGTTCATGTCTTGCACAGCCACCAGAAGCTGGGGCAGATCAAACCCACCCAAGGGTTCACCTCAGAGATGAACTTGGGTGGCAATGCAGAGAGGAGGGATTTGGGAAGGACACGGTCACTTCTTAGCCTCAGTGAGACTAGCTGAGCCATTGCCCAGTGGAGGATCCTGGTTCTAACCTCATCTCTCACAGCACCTTTCAAATTAATTTGTTAATTGGCATGTCAGGCTGTGCATATGAAACGAGGATGCATGGCTCCCTCTGCCGGCACGTGGCCCGAGGAGGAGCCCCACGCCTTCTCTCCTCTCCAGAAGTCAGGGAAAAGCCAGACCACTGCCTGCTTGCTGCCTGCCTGCAGCTGCTTCAGGCACCGAGGGCTCGGGGCCAGGCCCTGGGGACCAGCCCAGCCACGCACCAGCCGGCAGGCAGAGCTGACCTCACACCTCAGCAGTGGGCACCACCACAGCAAGTCTGAGATCTGGTACGGGAAGATTCCCTATCTCCTGCACTGTGGTGCAGGTGAGGATGCCCAGCGAAGGTGTGCCTTGCCTTTGGACAGTATTACTGGAGCAGGAGTTTTACTGCGAAAAATATCATGCCATTGGGGAACAGCCCAGGAGGGCTGTAACAAACAGGTGTTCAGCTGACTTTTAAAAGTTTAAGCAGGGATGTAATTTCTTAAGGACTCTGCTGATGCTCAGCTATTCCTACCTGCCTGCTATCAAAAGGTTCAGCTGTATTTCATAAGCGGGAAGGCAGCCAAGCTCAGAAAACTGGTAAAGTCCAGCTCCTGAAGGAACCCCTCATCTGCACGTCCTTGACCTTCTAGACTCCAGTGACAGAGGAAACAATTCCCTCTCCCACACATGCACAACACCATCACCAACAGCCACGTGCTTTGTCAGGGCCGCAACAACAGGGGAGGAAATATGTTTTCACACTGTTAAAAAACAGACTAGTGAAAATCCAGAAGGATCCAAGGCCAAGGATAACTCTGGAGTTTGGTACCAGGTGGGGGGGACAGTGTCCTGTCCCAGGTTAACAAGCTCATTTGCTCACTTTTAGTACATGCCCACCTCAAACTGCTCCTCTCTAGAGAGGGTGACAGGGTGCTGGCTGTAGAGAGGAGGAGATGCTCTGAGCTTAGGAGCCACTTTTAATGACAAGGATTACTGGAGAAACAGCATGTTGGGGATTTGGGATTCCAGGAAGCAGCTGCAGTAGGAGCAGAGGGAGATAATCCCAGTGTGACAGACAGAGATACAAGGAAGCAGGGCTGGAGAAGGGAGTGCAGCATCCCCATGCACACACAGAAGCTACTGTCTTGCACAGGGCATGCCACACAGGGAGAACAGCCGTCCCACGGCAGAAAGAGGCTGCCTGAACGAGGGCCTGGTCCAGGGCTCCCAGCACCCTTCCATCCTGGGATGGCCAGACCACGAGGGTTTCTAAGCCTCTGGAGCAGCCAAACCTTTATCTGTCCTTCCTGACTCTGGCCCATGTGGGGACTCAGGCCCAGAGGAGCAATCCGTCCCACAGCCTGCGATCAGGAAGCCCAGGCTCCCCAGCTAGCTTGCAGCCTCCAAGTGATCTGTGAGTGAACAGCCAGCAAGGGGAATCCAGGCTCTGCCAGGGAAGGCAGCAGGGGGGCACTGGGAGGAGCAGACCCAGGAGAGGGCCTGGGGTGGAGGATGCATGCCCCAGGGTACCCAACTCCAATGCCTCTTGGGTGGGCATAGGGCCTCAGACCCTCCATAAGCTGGGGTCTGCCTGCACACAGCTCCTGAGTGCCAAACCATAAGGAAGGGCAGCAGTGGTCAAGAAAGAGGATCAGAGACAGACAGGTGCCACCTGCAGAGTCTGTGCTGAGTTCCCAAGTGCTGCTGTGCAGAGCACTGGGGGACAAGGCTTCCCTGGCTGCCCCCACAAGCCTGTGGCTGCAGCGCACAGAAGGGCTGTGTACTGTAAGGCATTGGATACAGCTCATCTGCAAGAATGAGCTCTCTCCTGCCAGACCAGTATCAGGACCATATCACACACTCCTGCTCTCACTCAGTTTTGCAATCAAAATCTCAGGGAAATGCTAGCTTACCAAAGCAGTGTTTAAATCCTGTGCTTGCTCCCACAGCTGCTGTTTCCAAATGTCTCACATCCTTGCTCTGCTAGGTGTACACACCTTTCCCCCTCCACATACACACTACTACCTGCCTGTGCCCACATTCATGCATAGGCTTCTGCTAAAAGGAGTTCAAAGCTTTTGACGCTCCATTTATTGCCCAAAATGTTTCTATGGTGACTCCCTTCAGATCCCATCATTGGCTGCAGAAAGCTTCTGGCCATTAACAGCTTCAGGTGAGTTGAGGGCCTCAAGCTTCAAGTCATCTGCAGTTGTTAATGCCACCAGCTACTGTTAATTAGGAAGTTAATTGCTACCTGAAGTAGCAATGGTGAGTGAGGCAATGCCAGCAAGTAAAGATGAGTGATCCCATGTCTCCTTTCCCTCAGTGTTCTCTGGAGTACTGTAGCAGGGAGGAGCAACAAAGAGGAGTAGGGGGTATCTGCAAAAGGGTGCTGGACAAACAGTTCTGCTTTCATGATTCCCTGGAAGGACTTCCCAATCAGCAAGGTTCACACAGCCGCTGTAGCCAGAGCACAGGACCACTTCACCCTATGCAGTGGCTGGCCCTGACACACCACTTCCCAAACCAGGGGCAAGATGCTCTCAGCTCTGCTTGGTAAGCAGCTGGCTAAACGATTCTACAGGGCAGCTGTGGATCTGTGGCTGTTGCTGACAAGCACCAGGTCCAGCATCACCTCCATCGCACCCACAGCTTCCATCATCAGGCAGTCAGGGCCAAATTCAGCACGGACAACAGCAGGGACAGAGCGTGTGAGACAGGCAAGGTTGCTATCCATTTGTGGAGCACACCATGCACACAACAATTTGATAGTAGTGTTCATAGGCACTTTGCCCAGAGTCTTGGTCCTGCAGTGTGTGAGCTAAGGCACAGCTCTCTCACAAGAGATCCGAAATTAGGAAGTGTAGCACTGAGTAAAGTCAAAACTGAATGAGCTCTGTTTGGCTTATTTTTCCAGGCTCATTGATGGCACTGCCAGAGCCAGAGTGAGGGGCAAGGACGTGAGTAAAAGCAGGGCAGCAGAATGGGGCACAGCACACAGAGTGGAGGCAAGTGCAGATTTCCCACAGACAAGAGAAGCAGGGCAGGACTGGGAATCCGGAGAAGAGCTGCCATTTGCTGAAAAAATGTCATTAGGTTGCAATGAGTATTATAACCTTCACTTGTGTTTAGTGAGCTGTCCTGAGATGGGGCACCCAGCTGAAAGGAGACACTTTCTGAAAAGCACCTTGATTTTCAGCACTGCTTGTAGGTTTAGCAGCAGTGAATGATCCAGTCCAAACCCAACCCTTGGGCTGTCTGCCTTTCCTATGCCCAAGGGCACGACTACCCCCATTCTCAAGAACAATGTGGGGGCCTCAGCTTAGCAGGGTTTGTCCTCCACCTTTTGTTCAAAGAGGCATTATAGGACCTCTGGGGAGAAATGCCTGACAGCACCGGGGCTGCCTCTATCCCCAGCTGGTACCAGTGCCCACACTCATCACCACAGCACTTCCCCATGCTGGAGCGGGGGCAGCAGGGCACTGGCAGAGAGGCTGGGTCAGCTCAGCGAGGAGGCGGCAGAGCAGGCACTCTGAAACCCAAAGTTTGAAGATAAAAGCCATGCCCAGCCCACTGAGGCACAGGCAGCCCCAGACCAACCCATGCACTGTGAACAGTCTCTCCTCATGCTCCCACCTCCTAGTAGTGTCGTGTATCCCCATTGTGCACCAGGTAATGTTAACAGCAAAGGGTCCTCTGCAGCGGCAGTGTGCTCCATGCCCGGCTGCCACCTACTACATGCCACTGCCCACGGTGTCTCACAGGCCCTCAAAGGAAAAAAGAGAAGGTGCTGTAATGCTGTCAAAGAGCCGGAGACATCCATCTACAGGGAGAACTCAAACCACACTGCAAGAGGATCAGAGGAACAGCATCACCAAGAAGAAAACCCACAGCTTCCGTAGGAAAAGAAAGAACATACACCCTCTGCAGGCGTCCTGGCCAGCCTTGTGGGATTAGGGAAGGCACAGACTGCTGAAGAAGACATCCACTTTTGCTACCCAGACATTGCACTGTAGAACCAGCACTAAAGTGCCATCCAACAACCCTTCCCCAACAGGATAACACAGAACTATCTCTCCTCAGCCACAGCACAAAAGGCAATGAAAAGAAAGAAAAATGAAGGAAACACAGAGCCAGACTAAAGTAAAGTCTGGACTAGTCTCTGTAAACAGGGTTGTTGCAAAGGATAAGATTGAAAATTACTGTAATGTACTGTATTCCTTTTACGGAATTTGCAAATAATAGAAAGTGATGATTAAATGAAAAAGAAATTGTGAACCGGGAGGACGGGTCTCTGCAGTGGCTACTGGCAGGAACAGAGAGCCCCTCCACAGCTCTCTGAAGCAGAAACCAACCCACAAACTGGATGCAACTGCAGATACAGATGCCCCACAGGGCTGAGCAGGTAGTGGGCACCCAACCCATGCTAGGTGAACGGGTGAGTCCTGGTCCAAACCCCTGAAATGAGCTCCCCATATACCAGGTCTGCATGGGAGCAGGGAAGGCTGATAGGCAGGAATTTGCTGCCCAAACCCAGCCACAAGCCCCAGCTTTTCTACTGGGGTGGAGCAGGGACTGTGCTTCACAAGCAACATGGCTCACAGGGACATGCAGGCGTGAGCGCTGCAAATGCTAGAGTAGCCAAATCCAAGGGGCAGAGCTCTGCACCCTCACCTGCAGCCCAGGGCACAGCTGCACATAGACATCACCCAAGGACAAGGTAAAATGGGGGGAGCCCTGCTAGCTGGAAAACAAACAGCTGGCAAGTGCCAAGGGTGCAGGGCAGGATGCTCTCAGGGCTACAAACAGGGTCCAAGGCAAAGCTGGTTACATCCCTCCCCATCAGCCACCCTTCCCTGCAACAAAATGCCATGGAATAAACTGGTGGTAGAGACAAAAGAGATCCAGCGAACAGCAAGGCACTGTACACGATGTCCACCTACCACCTCAGGCAAGGAATCTTGTTGGGACTCACACCCACCTAATCTTTACATGTAATTTTTCAAAAAAGCAGATCACTCAAAATGGCCCGTGACTCAGGATACGTATGGACTTATCTGAAGAGAAGTGTCATTGCTTGTAAACCCAAACACAGTTGCATAACCACATGGTTAAAAGATAACAACACAAATTCATACATGGTTGTATTCTTACATACAAATACTGTTTAGCGACCTGATGTCAAAAGAACACAAGTATCACCACACTATTTCTTCTTCAATCTGTTTTTCTTTACTTTTCAAATATGGGCTTTCAGAATATAAAAATAATTATTTGAAAAATATGTAATTATACTTTAAAGGAATAATATCAGATCAAATCCCACCTAAAGTCCAGTTTCGTTTCAAAGCTTCCATGGACAATCTAATCCTTCTAACGAAATAAAGTCCATGGGTAGCAAAAGGGGTTTCAAACAAACAAACAAACAAACAGTCCCCCACAACAATTTGGTTGCACAAAATTTGCAACCAAATTTTACTACTATGGGCTAGCGATTAGGAGCATGAAAGTAAAACTTGCTAGGAAAAAAGCCTGCTAGCTCAATACCATTTTCAAAGTGCAAAGAACCAAAAAGCTGATCAGACAATATACACAACAAACAGTAAATTATGACCCTATTCTGAGAATCCTTACACACAAGCAAGGGACTATAGATTTTTCAAATATGCTATTGCATTTTAAATCATGAAAATATCATATTATTTGATACAGACCTAGGAAAAAATGGGATTTTAACTGTTATTTTTAACCCGACAGCCTTTTCTTTTTTTTTTTTTCTGGAGACCAGCTAGCTTCTTTTGAAGAAGAGTTTTAAAATTGACCTTGTTTCAGTAGCCACTTCTCTGTCCTAGGTATGAAATCACCATATCATGTTATAAAGTGTCAATGCACCAAAAAGCAAAGGGCATTTTTTTTTTTTAGGCAGGAACAAAGCTGGCTTTTTTTACCTATGAAACAGCACATACTTTTTCTTTCACAAGCCCACCAATTTCAACGTTGTATTATTCAGCAAGCAGCATTTCATACGGAGACCAAGCCTCCCTTGCTCTGACCCCCACCTCACTAGAGCAAAGAGGTGTACATGATACAAAAGTCAGCACAGAATCTGGGCCATCTTATTCAGATTTTAGTGGGCTCTACCCTGTGCTGCACTCAGAGTGCTGTCAACATTTTCAGGGATTTCATCAATGAGACGCAGAACCACCCTTTGGCCTCGAACACAAACAAAACACTGTATCAGTGCAGGAAAACCGTTTCAGACTCTTGTTTCCATTTCCCCCTGCTATGTGATACCCAAAGCCAGAGAGCAATTTATTTTCAGCATTTGAAAACTGACGTACCAGGATCATGATCTCCAACCCTGGTAATTGTTTGCTGCAAATACTTCTTACCCAGTGCTCATGAAAGAGGTTGAGAGCATTCACCAGTCTCACAAGGGAAAACCTGGCAAAGCCCGGGCGCTGTCTGAGCTGGGCACAAGACCTACAAGTACAGAGCCTGCAGGCTTCAGCCATTCTCTGAGAATATTCATCAGAGATACAAACAGGTCCCAAAGAAACAGTCATCATCTGAGATTTCCTTGGTGGCGTGCAAGACTATGGTATTGGCTGTGGTTGCAACGCATGGTTTTTAACAGCATAGTAGCAGGGACAAAGAAGCACATCTCCCCATTTATTTCCTCGGGCCATGCAAGCAAGCTCTGGAGAACCAGAGCTCTGGTGGAGCCACCCTTCTTAGCCCTCTCAGGTCCAAAGGCTTCCCTGAGATGCACTGCACTGTCTTATGAAGTTATGTTTGAACTCTGAGCCTGCCTCTCCCTGCTGCTATCTACACCATCATCCCTGTACCTGGTCTTGTTCATGCATAAAATGAGGCTAGAAGAAAAGACAACACAGATCTTCCCAGATTGTAAGGGATGTTACAACTGTCAGAAATCAAACAAAAAAAGAGAACAGAGACATCTACTGCATCCCTCCTTCCTCTGCCAGCACGACGAGTGACCACAGGAGCCTGGCTGCCCCAGGATGTGCTCCCAGGACGTTCAGCAAGATGCACTTGGTGCTGGCAGCTCTGGGCCTGGACAAGCTGCTGTAGCTGGGCATGCAGGAGGAGCAGACGTGGCTGCAGCACTTGCTCCCAGAAGGCCTGTGCACAGCCATTTGGGAACCACATTTTAAATGAGGAAAGTGCTAGGTTTAGCACAGTTATTTTTAGTTTGTTGTTAGAAAAATGTGGCTCTGTAAAGAGATGTTACCCTGCCTGCTAAAAGGGCTCGGGCAGGACTCCTCAGGCATCTCAGCTGCACATTCACAAACATCCCCGAGCAAAGCCGCTGTGGTAACTAGCATGAAGGGCTCTTGTCTCAGTAAGAAAAACGGGTAGATAGCTCTTGGGTAGGAAGGAGCCCAAAGAGGATGTTTTAAGATACCGCTGGTTTAAAAAAGAACTGCAGCTCTTTAAGCACCCGAGCGCTTTAATTGAAGGGTATGCTGAAACCCTGCTGCTGACAGAGCCGGTGCTGGAAACCCGGGTACCACACGCTAAGCACCCCGGCAGCGATGCCCAAAGGGGCATAAAATCTCCGGCTTCACCTGCCCTCCAACACTGAAGCGACCCAACGGTCACAGCCCGCGGCCCCGGGGCGGCCAGGGGCAGGGCCGCCCGCACTC
>NW_008825288.1:195129-196411 GCF_000699105.1 Pygoscelis adeliae | reverse complement strand
GCGGCCAGGGCCACCCTGGAGGCAGGGAGAGAGGTGCGGTGCTGGTCGCAGGGAGCAGACCTTGCCTCCCCTGGCTCAGGCAGGCCTGGCCCCTGCGAGCACCAACGCCAGGCGATGCCCGGGGCTGAGAATGCACAATCTCTGTGCGTGGGAGCACAGCACTGGGCCGGGGAGTTGGGGCATCCAGCAGGTCAGGAAGACCCCGGTCCACTCTTCCCCAGCCCTTGAATAGGACCAGATCCTGATGGCCCAGTGACAACTTGGCAGGGGCTGCGGTAGGGGCTCTGAGCATGATGGGTAGGCTCTGGGCACCACAGGGGCTGGGGCAGACCCCTTCCTGATGTGCACCTGGATGGCCATGGGCATCCTCAGTGCCCACCTCAGGTCTCAGGTGCCTCCTCCAGAGCCCTGCTTGAACCATGGCGGCCACCATCCAGGCTCAGCAGCACTCTGGGGTTGCAGGGGCAGAAATGGCTGCACAGCTTGCTGCCTGCAGTAGTCACATGCCAGCAGGTTCCACAGCAGGGGGGCCAAGTTTACAGACCACTCTGGGCATGATCACAGGTGGAAGCTACGAGCAGGGAAGAAACTCAAGGCTGGTGAGGCTGCAATATCATTTTGAGACAGATAAATCTGATCATGCAAGTCAGGGTTTAGCCACAACTCAGGCAAACAGCCCCCAGTAGGACATTTTCCAGTCTCCACTGTCCAGGGTCTCACATCTTACCTGGAGAAAATGCTCTCCCGCTTCCACAGCAATCTCTGGTATTGGGCCTTGGAGTTTGGCCCTGGAACAAACAGGAGGGAACACCAGAGAAGTGAATGCCCTGTTGTTCCATGTGTGTAGCACCTTGCACAAGGCAAACAAATCCTCTGCTTGGCCAACACCAGCCAAGAAACAGTGGCAACCCAACGGCAGATTATCCACAAACCTGGCCTGCAGGTCAGGGAGAGGTGGATGGAAAGCAAAAGAGAGCAGTTTATAACCACAGCATGAATCCAGGAGGAGTGACTCCTCCTTTCCAGGACCAAGAGATGAGCAGGGCACAGATCCAGCAGCAGGCTCAGGCAGCTGTCCTCCTCACCTTTGCATTGGTTGGCACAAGGCTTCCCATCCTCATACTACTGCATGACTCCCACCCTCAAAGGCCAATGGGGCCCTGAAGAAGACCTAGGAAATGCTCCATATCAGTCCCTTCAGACACAGAAGCATCTAGAAATGTCCTCAATTGCATTGTGAGAGCGAGAAACCTCCCAGCTGCAAGCACTGCTGCCAAAGTAG
>NW_008825288.1:192005-195083 GCF_000699105.1 Pygoscelis adeliae | reverse complement strand
CAGAGCCTGGAGCACAGCTGCTCCACCGTTAACACTGTCTGCAAACAGAGACCTTGCTCAATGCCAATCTAGCCCTAGGACAGCTGCTAGGCTTTTGTGCCAACATTGACACAGGCACTGGGAACACCCAGATCCTTTCCCTGGGACAGCCAAGAGGCTGCCTCTCACAGTGCAGTGACGGTGCAGATGGAGCTGAGCCCACCTGGCAGAAAGCATCCAATAAGCTGGTGTGATACTGGGTGGAGACAGTTCCAGCCCTTGTCTGTAGTTGTGGTGCCCTTTTCCAATCTGTTTTTGCTAAGACCCCCTTACCGTGGAGCCAGGGAAGGTTTGTCTTTCCTGCCATCACCCCCTCCCGTGTGTCACAGCTGCTCCATGCCTGATATAGTTGAGGATGTCCCTGCTCATTGCAGGGGAGGGGTGGACTAGATGACCTTTAAAGGTCCCTTCCCACCCAAACTATTCTATGATTCTATGCCCTCTTGCTGCTGCCCTGCAGGGTGCTGGTAAGGTCAGCCAGGCCTGTCCCAGCCTAGCTCCCAAACAAGCCGCAGAGAGCACTGTAATGAGGCATGTTATGACAGTCCTTCTGTGAGACCTGAAATCAACAATGTTTCAGAGTATGCCCAGGTCACACAGTAGCACAGGCCAGGAGCCGCCCCATGCACTGTGGGGAAGGGATGACAGAGGATGCAAAGCAGGAGAACAAGGACCACCTGTGACATGATCACTCCCTTTGGGAGCGTGGCTCCCCACATGTGCGAATACTGAATGCAGCCTCCCCAGCTCTGTCCCGCAGCCTCTCTCAAAAGTCGATGTCACTTTCATGTGATGTCTTGTATTTTCAGTGACAGAAGGATGGATGGGTTATCCTTTGACTTTGCTGCCATCCCCTTAATCTCCATGGGAATCTAGTCTTCATCTGGCTACTCCTTTACTCTTATTCCCATCATTGCTTTATCCCAGCATTCAAATAGCCCTTTTGTATTTCTCAGCTCTCCTCTACCTGCAGCATTCTTCCCTTATTCTGATATATTCTCCCCATCTCATTGAGCTCCAGGCCCCTTTGCTTTGTTCTCTCCTTCTCTCTCCCTTTCTTTCTGCTAGTGACTTGTTCCTTTTCTTGTTGTGATTTGTCTTCTCTGCTCTGTCCCTTTCACTCATCTATTCTCCTTATCTTTTTTTTGCTCCTTCCTCTTCCTTTTCCCAGTCTTTGCACTCCTTCCCCCCTTCCTCTGTGTGCCTTTGTCTGTAAGGAGTTGAAAGTTAAAAGCTTTTCCAACTTGATACTGAGCAGCTTTCCTGGTGCTTTCATCTCCACAACACATTTGTAAAACTGCTCAGACTGAAGAGCCATGACATGAACAACTAAAGAAATATCAGAAAGAAACAGGACTCCCAACATGGGGTGGAAATTTGCCTTCTGCAAGAAAATCTCCCTGGTTCACTAGCACTGAGGTTCTCTCTCCACAGTTCCTGTAAACACAGCATAAAAACTATTTACCAAGATTTCCTCTTCCTGGCCTCATCCTCCTCCGTGGTGAGTTCAGTGCTGGGAGGGGCAAACACAGGGGTGCCCAAGAGCTCCCCACCACCTCCTGCCAAAAAGTAGCCATGACCAACCTGCTCTCCCTCCCCTCTTCACCAGCAGCCACCAGCAGCTCCTGCCAGGTTTGTCATGCCTGCTGTACCACAAACTGCTAGCCAGAGGGAAGAGTTGATCACACCAGGAAAGATGCTCTGGCTCTTGTCCAGTCCTGCTCCCTGCTCCTCCTTCATGCAAAGATGGCAGAGACCTGGCAAGCTCTCCCAGGTGATGTGTCACCAACCCCTCTCAGCTGCCAAAAGGAGTTCTGTCTTACCACTTTCTCATGTGTTCTGTGCAGGGTCCAGCGTTGTTTGGGGTAGAGCAGCTGCAGACAATGACTTCAGGAAAATTCAGGGAAGAAGTACTTTCGAGCCACTGCTTTTTTGGTGCTTCTGTGCAGCCTGTGCTTTGCAGAGTTCATGTGTGAGCACAGAAGTATGGTCAATCATCTTACCTGTGACCAGTGGCAGGGAATTCCAGAGTTACCAGTACAGATCTGTGCTGTGTCACATGGAGCAAGTCAAAGTGCTGTCTGCTTACTTGGAAATTTGTTGCTGAGAAGCCCATGAATCCTGGCTATTCTCACAACTCTACGAGAGATTAATCTTGCTAAATCCTCCTACTTCCTTCCTATTGGAGAAACGGATTCAGCACAGGACAAGCTCTGTGACTCACCTCTCTGTTGGCAGAGCCAGCTCCCATTAATCTAACTCCCTGTCTAATGTCCACATTTGGCTGGCAGGCAATCCATCTCCAGTCCAGCTCTCTGTCCAGGATCCAGTTCCCCTGTCAGTCAGAGCCTACCTAATGTGGGGTGCCCTGCAGGGCTTCTCCTTGGCAGGACAGGGGCAGTCTGCAGCCCACTGCCCAGGATGACAGCAGGGGACAGAATCTGGGATGGATGGGTGCTTGGCTAGGCAAAGCAATATCTGGCTGCAGTGGCAGCTGGGCTCAGCATCTGCCCAGCAGACCTCTTTTCATTCTCTGACTTCACCCTGCCTCATCTCAGCAGAACAAACAGAGATTCACATAGCTCAGTCCCACCAGATTCGCTCTTCATGGGGTGTGGGATTCAGTCTGCTGCCCTCCAAGATCACCCTGAAAGGAGCTGAACACTGGGTGTTAGGACTGGCAGAGGGCTTTGCTCCCAGAGCTGCAGCTCAGGATGCCATGAAGGCTGCATGCAAGCAAGTCCCCCTGCCAAACTCCCTGCAGAGGGTCCCTGGGTGGTCACATTTGCTCCTGCTGTGCTTAGCAGCCACCTCTTGCAAGCAGCGTGTCCTTGCCTCACACTGCCTGTCCCCTGGGGGCTGCAATGTGGGATGTCACATTACATGCCCGTATTGCCTCCTGCCTTTTCCTGGATGCTGCTCTGGCACAGGTCTAGAAAGATGGACCCCACAGGCTGGTTGCACCACATGACTTTCTTCATACCCCACGGCTAGGGGAGAGGGCTCTGCACCCACTAAAAGGCCCGGCCCTGTGATTCC
>NW_008825288.1:190688-191932 GCF_000699105.1 Pygoscelis adeliae | reverse complement strand
TAGGGGCAAGAGCTGAAGGCAGCAATTCTGTGTTCATGCAGGTCCTGCAGAGTTGGGGCCACTCCTTAACACACCACAGAGCGTGCCCACACAAAGCCAGACCTGACATAACATGGTTGGGAGGGGCACAGCCCAGCGCTGCCCTAAGTTTGCTGGGCACACATGGGCCAAACCCCCCAGTCTATCACCCAGAGCCATTTCTCACATGCCACCCCACTTACTCCTGCCAGCCAGACGGCCCTGCCTTGCTGAGGCTCTTTGGTGCTGCTTCAAGTCTTTTCCTGGGAGCATTACCACTGTCCTACACATTTAGGCACTGCCTGTCACCAGAGCCTGGCAGCTCCCCCCCATCTTTATTCTCCCCAAGTACTGTGTCATTTGCAGACTCCACGGTGTCAGCCTCGTGATTAGATTCCAGTGCCTTTATGAATAATTTGTTGCGCAATTATAAAGCAAATATTTAATTGAACTTTATGTAAAATTGCTTCTGCCTCTGAGCACTGAACCACTGGTTTGGGATAGGGCATCATGTGACCACGTCAGGCCCCAGGACCCCTGTGAAGAGGCTAGCAGCAACATGTCAGACCCCTTCCCCAGCAGCCTGTGGCCTGCATGCAGACAGCTGGCCCCAGCTGAGCCTGTAGAGGGGAGTGCTAGAGGATGGCTCTGCACTGGCCCCAGAGACTGCCGCAGATGCACCAGCTGCAACATTGCAGTGCAGCTCCCTTCCCTTGGGAGCATGTCCTCAGGCACTAGCAGGAGAATGTGTCTTTCTCAGCTGAGCAGCAGAACGAACCAGCTGGAGCATTCCCACAGTGTGACCAGTGCTATGTTGGAAGAGCTCAGCATGAAGTATGTCACTGTAGAAAACATCTTTGTGACAAGTTGTTGGCAGTCAGGTTTCAGCACAAGGATAAGGACAGATGCAAAGACACTGGCTTTCCTTCTTTCCAGTCCTTTTCCTTCCAGGACCAGATTGGAGTATGGGAAACTTGCACTGCAGCTGACTCTTTAAGGGAAGGAATGCCTTTGCTCACTGGCCACATCTCAACAACACGAGACACCAGTCTGAATTGATAACAAGAGCTTTGGCACTAGGGTGCCTATCCCGGGAGACGCTCCTCAGCACACACTAGGGCCACCAGTCTGTGCAGAAATACTCTTGTGTACCATGACATCACCTGCAGGCTCAGCTGGAAGAGTTTGAATGGAGGGGGTCTGGACACACCTCAGATTGGCCATGG
>NW_008825288.1:183611-190648 GCF_000699105.1 Pygoscelis adeliae | reverse complement strand
ATCTGTATCAGCAAAACCAACAGAACTGGTCGAAATCCTAATTTACCGTGGTCTGTAAAAGAGGCTGAAGTGCCTATTTCCAGCGAGGCGAATTTGAAATTGAAAGAGGAAAACGAGTGCATTGAAGAGATCAGAAGCTCCTTTCCAAGCGCATATCTGGTGCAGGTAATTGCTAACTGACCTGGAGGGGCTCTTGAAATCGACCTAATGCAGCAGATTCTGCTGCTCAGAGTGACTCCGGGGCTGGGGACAGGCATGCACAGGCAATACCTGAGAGGCTGGCATGACAGGGCAGGCTGCTGTGCCGTCGGGGGGCTAGCGAGGGAAAATGCTAGACCTGAGGCTAGGGAGGTGTTGCAGAAGAAGGTAACAGTGGCCTGTGTGGTGCTCACCCCCATAAGTATCCTAAGCCTAGCCAGAGTATGTACGGCTGGAAGAAAGGGACTGATTAGCTGTTGGAAGCTAGAAACTTGCCCTTGCATGGGGCAGGCCTATTTGCAGTGATGGGGAAGGAGGGCTCAGGGCCTAGCCTGGAGTGGCTGTGCTGATACACTGGGAAGGGATGGATGGGGAGTCTGCTCAGATGAGCTCAGCAGCTGAGGCACTGCATCTGGACCACGAGGTGGGAGCTGGAGTCCCTGCTCCGGTGCTGAAGGGTACAGAAATGCAACATACCCTGCTGACAGGAGTGCATGGTTATTAGTTTCTCCGCACAGACCATAGTAAAGAACAGCAGTTCCCCATGGGAGCCTGGGGATATCCCCTTCCCCAGCAGCACTTTCTTGCCTCTCAGCTCAGCTTGGGCAGCCCCTTCGCTCAGCTCTTGCTTTTAAGACTACCGATGAAGCAGTGCAACTTACCCTTTGGCTCCCAGCCACATGCTCCCGGCTGCCAGCTCACCCCAGGACCAGCTCCATTAGCTGTTGCCTCTGGCAGCTCCCCTTGCTTCCCAGCCCTTGTTGCTTTTCACTCACAAGTGTTAAAGGTTCCTTTCAAGATGCACCTTTCTGCTTCCTCTGCAATCCAGGCATTTCTTTGATAAATAGCATTTGTACTGGCTCTGTGATGTCTATTTGGCTTCGAGCTTTCATCTCCACTGCTGGTTGTGCCCAGCGTGAAATGCTGCCCCACAGCCCATAAAAATTAATGGTTGGGGCAGTTATTTGTAGCAGTCATCCAGCATTTGCCTTGCTGGTCCAGTCCCAGACTATGGCCTGAAGAAAGCCTAATGGCAAGCATTAGGCTCTGCTAGTGGGCAGGCAGACAGTGTGACTGAGAGGTGAGCCAGGGAGAATGACCCCCTACTGTGGGACGTGTTCCCACAATATCCTTCTGTCAGTGTCACAGGCATTCATTCCAAGTTGTTTGCTCCCAAGACCTACAGCTAGATGTATGGCTCACCACCTAGGTGTTGCAAGAGAGTGGATAACTGAAGCTATGCCCTAGAAATGCAGTACAACAAACGAGCAAAGAAAATGGAGGAAAGGCAGAGGTTTGGCCTATCAGGTCTGGGCTGCATCCAAGGGTCCCAGCTAGATGGAAAGCTTAGGACAGGGCTAACAGGCAGGAGGAGCATGATAAAGCCTCCTTTTGTCATTCTCTCCATAGTAAACACACATGCACGCACACTTACTCTCTCTCACACACACAGACTCACACACACTCTTCTGTGGCCCTGACACCAGCCAAGAGCAGAGAGAAACAGGGCTGAAAGCAATCATAATCTTCCCATAACAATGGTAGGAGAACTATGGTGCACTGAAAGCCACAAACTGGCTGCAAAAAGCTGTGGAGAGGATGTAAGCTGGAAAATAGTTGTTTATTTCTGGTACTAGGATGGTCTTTGGACTCACATCTCAGAAAGGCAGAGTGATCTGACCACTTCTGGAGTACACTAGTGCTGAGTCCAGCACTCTGAAGGATATGCACTTTGGATTGGGAAGACCACCATAATGTGGTTGGGAGGGACCAGCAAAGCCCCCCTACACCAGAGGGAAAGGAAGCCCTACCCAGTGCCTACGTCTGGAAGGTGCAGCATCAGACCCAGCTCTGCTTATCTTTCATCATGCCCAGTCCCTTCTGACTCAAATCCTGCTCGGCCACCACCACTATTAGATCCACTGCTTTTAACAGACAGTGTATGTGCATATCCAGTCAATCCCCCAGCTTCCTTCATCGCCCTGGCAGCCCCTGTTGTACTGCGTTCTCTTTAAAGTTATGCTTTCCTTGTGCCATTTATTGTTCTGCTGTTGCCAGTAGCAGGCTTCTCTGCGTATATGATAAGCTTCTATAGCTTTTCCAAAGTGCAACTGCAGAAATCTGAACCTCCCAAAAGACATGTTGTAAGTGCATCATGTTGAGCTCCTCTGCTCACTCAATTACCAGGATCCAGAGAATGATCCTAACTTTCTAAAAATGTTAGTATTTCTAAACTGTGCAATTGTGTCTTCCCTACTACTTTTCAAATGGCCCAGTATAGGTATTTTTAGAGTAGATTCAAACATAGTCCATCACGCTCTTTCTGCACATAACTAAGTATTCACCTGTTTAGCTGTTGTACGCCTGCCTTTCCTTTTTCCAGGGATACCATCCTGCTAACCTACCTTGAAATTGTCTTTGTCTTGAAGTTAGCTGTGGCATAGAATCAAAGAATGGCATCTTTTGACTGTTTTCACCACTTCACAGGGTAAAGTCTATGAGATGCTCTTACTGGCCGAAAATCCTCCACAGCCATGGCTATGGCTGCAGCTTTTATGAACACACATTCTGAATCACATTTTGCAGGCTTTTACAAGGATATGGTTTAGGGCCACATTTGTTGTAACTTGGAGTTTTCTGGGAAATACTCCTACTTTCTGTAGGTGCTCCATATTCGTTGCCAGTGATGGTTCCTCCTCTCCAATGGGTGCTCCTCTGGGTTGGGAGAGGAGTCCTCTTGCCCAGCAGACTTCTGCTGTTGAACCTTCTGGCTCTTGTACATACATTTGCCTTTCGTTTTATGCTGTATGCAGAATTCTGCAGATTAGTCTGTGTTCACAGTTCTCACAGATCCTCAGCTCCAAGGTTTTACTGCAGGTCTTTAATTCTGTCACATATTGATCGACTGTTTCTGCTTGCATGAAAAGGATTGGAAATGTTAAAATGATTCATTGTTTTGTGGGATACACAGCCACATTTTGTCATGTTTACATTTTCTCCTACACATTCCTTTCCTCCTCCCACCTGAGGCACAGAGACTGGGGCCTTCTCGTTAGTGCTTCTTTCATCTGCACTAATTGCTGTTAAGTGGATCTCAAACTGCCTGACAGTTTCCATTCTCTACTGCATCCCAGCAGGGAAGGATTTAACGCTGGACCCTGTGATATGCTTTTTAGTGCTTCCAAGAACTCCTGGAAACCACTAAAGTTCATACTTAAATTTTGTCAGAGCCACCTTGCAAAGAGAATTATATGTATGAGGAAAAGATTGCCTCCATTGGGGCTGCTACTGAACCAGCCCTGACAAAAGTGACTTAGCTTTCTGAACAGTGAATTTCAGGGGGGTAAAAATAATTTCCCAGAGTATCTTTCTGTGCTCCATGTCCTGAGAACTAGCAACACTTGACATTGTGCAAGCACAGACCAGAGAGACCACTGATGGCAGCACATACCCCCTGGGACATGGGGAGGGAAGTCTCATCTGCTTCCGGAGTTCAATGCACGCAGGAAGTTCCACTTCCTGTGGAGTTCAATGCACCCTGGGAGAGTCAAGCAGTGGTGTGCTCTGCACTCAGCAAAGATGAGCAAGCCAGCCAAAAGCTCTGCATTGCCATTGTTCAGCACACTGCAAGTCCATCCCTCCTCCACCAGTATCTGGAGACAATAGCCTGGTGACCCTAGAGGCACCTCCTTTCACCCAGCAGCAGCTAGCCCATAAGTCAGCTCTCCAGCGGGTCATGTTTGCCCATTGCCTTCTTCACTATGCTTCAGAGCTGCCAAGACACACACACTGGTTTGGCATTTAACCCCTCCTGGCCCTGGGCTGGCAAGACCCCGAGTCCCTCACACAGGCACAGTGCTGTGGTTCAGTCCATGGAGCACACAGCGATCCTCCAGTGCTGGTGCTGGGGAGCTGCCTCCTTGCAGAGCAGCAGCCTGTAAGGGCAGCTGTGTGAAAACAAGCCCATTGCCCCTGTGGTGTTCTAGGAGCCTTGGTCTCCAGGCTGCCAGGATCTGGAAGGCCATGCCTGAGTAGGGCCATGCAATGTTCAGAGTGTGGCTCCTTAGGGAATCCTTGAAATTGCCTTTGGAGAAACAGCAACAGCCTGCACCATGGCCCGGGGCAGGCATGAGGAGCAGGCTACACATGCCACTTCCTTCTCTTAAACTTCAAATGCACCATCAGACCTAAATTATTCACTTGTAATCCCTGGAGCTGGCAGCAGCTCAGAGAGGATCCAGCTCAGGTGATAAGAAGGAAGAAAGAAAAAAAAGAACCCATTAAATTAAAAAACCTCTGAGAGTCATAAAATGTAAAAATACATTCAGGACAGGAGCCAGGCCAGGATGGGGAAGCTCGGTGCAAGCAGGGTCTGACACTGGAAGCTCTCTGAGCATAAGGGGGGTACCACAAAAGATGAGGGAACCTGAGGCTAAGGCTGGTGGGGCTTGGTGGTCCTGGGTGCTCAGCTCTGTTACCTCTTCTAACTCCTCACGATCCTTTGTCCTCTCTCTGTGGTGTAGATGGAGTGAGAAAAGAGCAGGAAACACACGCAGAGGGAGTAGAGCTGTGCTAAGAGTGTCCAACCCAGGCTGAGAGCAGAGTCCTGCTCTCCAAGGGGGCAGTCAGGGGACTGCCCTCTCCCTCTCCGCAGCCAGACCCCTGGCTCAGTCTCCCCAGATAAGGTGTTGGGGATCCCCAAAGCCAACGTGTGGAGCAGCTGTGTCACTGTGCCAGCAGCACCTAGCAGCCCTATCCCCAGGGACATGACCAAGATGCCCACAGCTGCCTTGGCTCCTGCAACATACTTGGAAAGCTTTTGTTTACTGGGATCTAACGCAGTTACAAAGCTAACTGAAAACAGAGAGCAACTCCTGGCAAGGCACGGGCTGCAGAGAGCTGGAATGAAAAGCATTTAAAATGTCTTGCTTCACCAGCCTGGCTGCCCCTGTGCCCACCAGCTTCGGTCTGCTCCTGCAGTGAGTGCTCCATCACCTCTGAAACAAACTGCGTCGATCAGGGAGAAACACTCCCATCTCAGGCCTGGAAACATGTCCTGGCACAGCTCCCCAGGAGCCAGCACCCCTCCCCATCTGCCAGGGACAGAGCAAGCAGCACGCACTTGAGGGTACCGCTGCTTTGCCCTATGCCATGCAGAAGCATCTGCAGCCAGTGGCACAGCTGCAGCCCAGTCAATCTCCACATCACAGCGAGCCCAAGCCCCACACCTCTGCCTCAGGCCAGGCTACTCAAAAGCAAGAGGGTTTCACAACAGGGTGGTGGGCACCCACTAGCTCAGCCCTTCCCAGAAACTCTGGCGATACCTTCAGGAGATACAGGAGAGATGACAATGTCCTGGCTCAGTCTCAGTGGCTCTGCAGTCACAGAGCTTGACAACACCACAGGGAAGGTCTTCAGTCTGAGCTCCTTCCAGGCAGGTGGGCAGCTCTCCCTTCACCTTCACCTGCTGCCAGTGGCACATTGCAAATTGCTGTGGGGAGGACAGACAGAAAGCAGCAATGCAGACACTTGACCATGTCTGCCAGCAGATCCCTGATCCCAGGTGTTCAGTGCCCTGGCAGCCCTCCGCAGGGTAGAGGGGAGGACTCAGAGAGGACTGCGCCTCACAGCAGTTGGGAGACTGGTGGCTTCAGAGTCTCAAGGGCCTTATGCATCCTCTTGTTGCAGCCCACTGGCTCTCCATCCCCAATGCTCTGGACCCAGACCCAGGTTGAGCTTTGTGTTTCCAGCCTCTTGCAACATAGCTCAAGCTGCCTGAGCCGACTCAAATCCCAGGGCTCCCTATCAGCTCCCATCTGTGTATCTGAGATGAGAAAAGTGGCTGCAGGCACTGCCGGGGTTGCACCAACCTGGCTTGGAGGGGGCAGGCCGAGACTGTTACTCACCAAGACTCTGCAGACAGCGCAGCTGCACCTCCTGCCTTGGCTGCACCTCCCAGCGAAGGCTGCCCGGCACCTGCAGCCAGGATCACTCCTCAGAAGAGCAGCCAGATGGGAAGGTCTGTGTGAGCCTGATAACAGCTGCTGCTTGGCTCCTCTCCCTGGCAGGCCTGCATGGGGCACACAAGTGCCAGTGTCTGGGGCTCCAGGAAAAGCAGGGGCACATGCCCCAAGGCCAGGCTGGCATCTCTGTCCTTGAGAGTCCCCAACACAGCTCCTCCTGCTAGAACCTCCCTAGGGAGTGCAGAGTGAATGCTCACACCCATGGCATAAGGGTAGGTGGGAAGTGCATACCCTTGGTGCGGTCAGACACTTTGCAAATACTGAGCCAGGCTCCTCGTGCCTACGGCAAGCACAGAACTGGGTGCTGTGGCGCAGAGTGAGAAACCAGCATCTCTTCCCTACCAGGGCTCAAGGAATTTGTCCCTGCCCTAAGGCGGACTGAAGGACATGGAGTGGCTGGCTCTGGACCACCAGCAAGTGTGGCTGGCTCTGGACCACCCAGGGCAGGATGGGAGCCCAAGGCCAGGCAAGTGCTTCGCTTGCACTGAGATGCCAGCAGAGAAGCTGTGGATGCAAGGGGTAAAGAGAGAAGAGCAAGGTGAAAGAGAAGAGCAAGGCCTGGCTGTTAATAGCAGGAGTGCTGAAATTTACTATTTAACTACATTCTAAACTGATTTTTAAAGTTCTCTTTCCTCTGGAGATGGTGAAAACACAGTGCCAAGCAAGCTGCCCCCACTTTTCTGCACAGCAATCAATAACCCATCATTGCATCAAACCAGATAGAAGTGGGCACCTTCACCCAGCACACACTGATTCCAATTCATTCACCCTCCACCAAAGGCATCTCAACAAGTAAAGCAGCTCTATGCTTCTTCA
>NW_008825288.1:174846-183558 GCF_000699105.1 Pygoscelis adeliae | reverse complement strand
CCAGAGCAAGGCCACGGTCCTGAGCAGTCTGGGGCAAGTAAGCAAGGATGGAGGATGTTTCCTGGGTGTGGAAAGGAGAGGAAAGCCTAGAAAAGGTCTCCTGATGCCTGGGGACCATGGAAGTCACAGGCAACAGGACAAACAGGAGGGTCACCAGTTCAGCAAAAGTTTATGCATGCTTCTGCATCAGAACTTGCTGCCTCAGTCCTGGCAGTCTTGCAATTTAGATGGAGAATTGATGTGATGGCAAAGACAAAACCTGGGCTTTTCAACCCATTTTCACACTCAGTGCCTGTGAGATGGGCTAGACTTGTTAGGTAGGTGAAGAGACCAGACAATGAATGTACTGGGGAAGGAGGCAGAAAACAAGGCAGAGAGAGTGAAGATTGTGATCTGTCACAAAACAATCAAAAACTAAAGCCCAAGGTCCAGCACTTGGCTTTTTCTCATGCAAACCTCTCTGCACCCTTGTTATCAGCAAATCCGGAATCAACCTCCATCCCCTGCAGGTAAGGAGGGAGATGAGAGGGATCAGCAAGGCATTGCAAAATTGGTTTTATTTTTACATGCATAGGGGGCCTTTGAAGGAACAAGGGACTGCCCATCACCTCTATTTTCACCTGACAAAGGTACTAGCAGTTCCTGGGCCAGCACTGCCCAAACTCTTGGGAGGTACTGTCCTTGGCTGTAGAGGCAGTACAGGCCTTTCTTTGGGCATCTTGACACTTTAGGGCCATGAATGTCCCAGGCAGGCTCGCCCCTACCTGCTGAGACCCTCCCCACCTCTTCCTGGCTTTTTCAGGAGATCTGTGCAACAGGGCTGCAGTTCCTGGTCTGGCTCCATGGTAGAGGCCGTGCTCAACTCCTGCCCCGCAGCACCAGGGAAAGGCAGGAGCAGCAGCAAGGAGTGCATGATGCTGAGGCAGGCAGCACCCTCACCCTGAAGATGGCTGCAGGTGCCACTTTTGCACCAGTTGGAGAGACTTTTCTTCTGCAGCAGCCCTATGCTGACATCCAGACCCCAGCAGAGCTGCAAAAACAGCCTCCCCACTGGTGTTACACCCCACTGACCCCACCCTTTGCTAGTGCTTTGTGGCCTGAGGGAGTACAGATCCCAGCACCCCATCCCACCCCAGCTGCTCGCTGCTGCAGAGCAGAGCCAGGCAAACAACTCGTCAGGAACAAAGTCCTTTCCCCGAGTGGGCTGGGCTGCCTTGCCTGCGACTAAATATTCAGAGGCACTGTGCACTAGCCCTTTGATCAGCGATTTATCTCTCTGTGCCACAAGTTTCCTGGAGCCTGGCATTTCCGCCCCATGCTCAGCCTAGGTCCCAGGAGCCTGGGAGACAGGTGTGAGGAATTAGCTATAGGGACTAATGCTCTGACAGGAACCAGCACCAAAAGCAGGGGACAGAGTGTAATGTTTATTACATTTGAAGCAAAGCAAATGTGGCCTACTTATGTATCTAGAGAGAATTAATTGGGGAGCTCCACAAAGCAGCAGATTATAAATTAGAATCGTTTTCACCAACTTCAGACCATTCATCTTATTTCACACCAGGCCTGTCAGCTCAGCCTGATGCAGCCGTGCGCAGCCCCAGACCCACAGGCTGCTGTGGGGTGGCACAGGGGGACTTGTCAGCAGCCAGCCTCATGGGCACTGCGTGCCTAAACCCACAGGAAGCATGTGAGGTCGAGCCGAGGCACACGAGGCACACGCCTTGAATGGAACGCAAACTCAGAGCCTTGAGGATGGCTCCAGAGGTGCTGAGTGCCACCACCTGTCATTTGCAGGGCTATCCACAGTGCTCTGCTCCAGGGACTGGCCCCAGAGACAGCAGAGATGCCGGGTGCCTGCCCTGTGCTCCTCCATCCCCCTTCATTCGCTGGCAGCCAGCAGAGTGGTGGGGGGCCAGCAGGGCTGTGCATGCACCTCCTTACCCTCCCTGCCCTGGTTAGGATCCCAGATTAGGGACCAGGCTTTGCTCATGTGACATAACAGGCAACCTCAGGCCACGGTCAGGTGGAGACTCCCTTTGCACAGCTTAGAGGTCACTCCTGGGGATGCCGCCCATGATGTGCAGGTGCCTACCCTGAGCTGCTGGGAGTGTAATGCTCTGCATGCCCAAGGCACTGGGGGCCTTGGACTCACACCTCACAGAGAGGCAACCCATTCACAGACAGATTCCTATGCAAGGAGCAGTAGTGGCCAGAAACTGGCAAAGCAGCTTGTGCCCGAGGCATGGTAGCCCTCAACAGCCCAGGGCCCAGTAGGTGTCCCTGAGGGGCAATTCAAGAAATGCCCCTGAGGCATTTCAGGGATTCTGGCCTGGAGCCAAAACACCCAGAGCAGCCACTGCCTCCCAGATGGTGGGATCGTGCTGGCACCTCTCAAAGCAGAAGATCAGAATAACTATGATTTTGCTTATACTTATAGATCCCAAGGGGACAGCACGCAAAATACCATATTGATGCTGGGATCATTTCTCTCCAAAAGGTGACCTGCTGCCTTGCTGGAATGAGCATTAAAAAAGCCAGTGGAGATGGCTGGGCAACACCTGAAAAGGAGGATCTACTCCTGAAAATGCAGTTCGGGTCAGACCACAGCCACCATGATCTCAACTCTCCTGCCCTTCATGGTGATCAGAGGTGGACAGAACCAGAGGTGGGATCAGAGCCTCACAGCACCCACCTGTGCAAATGAGAGCACTCCCAGGAGGGTGTCTGCAGGGCTCCAGACACAAAATGGTTTCCACAGGGAGCAGCAAAAGTCTGGCCCAAGAGTCCTTCTAGCCCATGTTGTGTCTCCAGAGTGGCCAGGAGCAACTGCCTGAAGCAGAACAGGGACAGAGCAAGCAGGTATGATGCTCTTCCTGACACTCTCTCAGACTCCAACAATTTTCAGCTCAAAGAGACACATGCCAATTTGTACTCGGTCTTTTCCACAAAACTATCCAGAAGCAGGATGCCCCAGGAGCTAGTGTTCTGCCAAGGCCTTCAGAGATGCACATAACAGCCTTGCCTCAGCTGACAGGGCCAGACAAGCTTCATCCCACGGCAGGGACTCCCGTCAACCTGTTTTTAGCAGCTGTAGCAACCTGCATTGACATACGAGCCATCTGGTTCAGCAAGCCCACAAGAGTCCACACTGTTTAAGTGTGTGTGATCAGGGCAGAGCACACCAGATACCCTAGCCCAGATGCGTCAGACCCCACATACCGGGTCCCAGCCAGCTGCTGCCTTGTCCCTCCTGGCTCTGACTTGCGCGGGGAAGCCCAGGGCTTCCGGATGGGCACCAGGTGAGGAGTGCCTGCCACAGCCTGGTCCCATGCCAGAGTAGCTTTCTACCCCTCCACTGCCGCTCTCTGTGTGTCAGCTGCAGCCCCCACTCTGCACCTGGCCAGCTGATAATTTGTGTCATAGAGTTTGTTCAAATGGAATTACTAATTAGTATAGAAATACTATTAGCATCATTAATGCATTTCAAACAGTTCTGCATGCTGGCACGTGAAAGCAACACTGGGGCAGAGACCAAGGTGGCAAAGCCCAGCTCAGTTCTGCTGACGCTGAGCAGTGAAACAGCATTGTTTCTACCCCAGCACTGGTCTCCCTGGTACAGCAATCAGTAAAAGTTGGACCGGGACAGATTTGTGCTGTGTGTGTGTACAAGCACACACATGTGTGTGGTAGGGAATCACAATGACAGAAACTACCCAGCATGGGAATTTCAGGACAAGAGAGGGAAACTGATAGAAAGGAACCAAGGCAGGGGCATGGGGGTAGCAATAAAACCAAATGTAAAGTGGATTTATTATTTACTGCAAGAAACAATTGTGAAGTCACTTATTCTGGCTCTGTGCATCCTAAATGGGGTCTGCAGCGTTTCTCACATCTCCCTAGTGTGCTGAGTGATTTTTTTTACAATTGGATGCATGAGGCTGGGGTAATCTTATAAGAGACTCCAGAAGATCAGTTTAGTATTGAACATGTGCTGAATTTAAAGGCTTTCCACATCCATCTGCTGCTGCTACTCAGGTGACAGCTCAGCTGGGACCTGGGTGCTCACTGGGTGCCTGCACCCCAGAGCCACCTCATTTGGCTGCACCCTGTGGCTGGGCTGATGCACAGCAGCATGGGGGGGGCAACGCATCACACTGGAGCTCAGTTTATGAGCCAGCAGTCACATGGCTGCTCCCCACTGAGCCTTTTGATGAAGTCCCCCAATGGATCAGTCTGCTGTGCTTCTCTCATCGCTGGGGCCAGCTGGTTGTGGATTGTAGCAGATCATACACTCATCTAACAGGGGCAGCAGCTGCCAGAGACCAACAGAAAAAGGGTGACGGTATAGAGAGCAGTTTGCACAGACCAGCACCTAATGCCAACACCCTGCACTAGAGTGACAGCACCTGGCACCGTTCCCAAGGAGGTGCCAGCTGCGAGAAGGTGAGAGCACCCTCCCCTCCCCCCCCGCGCGCGCCCCCCCGCCCCCCCCCAGCCATAGCACCTAGACCTCTTCAGCATAGCCCCTCACCAGCTCTCACACAGGTGCTGCCAGGAGCCATTGCCTCCTGCATGAGCAAAGAACCGGCCTTGGGCATGGAGGAGGGGGCTCCGAGCACCTGGTGCTTCTCTGGATGCTGCAGACAGGACTATAAACTGAACAAACCTTCCTGAGCAGGCAAAGGCCCCTGCAGCCCCCTTATCTGGCAGGGTGTGACTGGAGCACAGCTGAAGCACAAAGGGCCCTATCACAGGGAGACCATGCCAGCAAGAGCCTGGAACAGCTCCAACCCTGGGGAGACAGGGTGATGGGAAAAGGCACACAGAGAGACACTGTGCAGGGAGGAATACACATGGAACAGGACCTCTGCCTGTGTCTTGAAAGAAGTGTCTCCTGGTGTTTGCCTTGGACTCTGCAGGTCGTCTAGGCACGGGAGTGCAAAGGGTGAGGCCAGACTCCAGAAACAATGGCCTGGCAGCAGGATAGTTGCTGTGACATGCCCACAGATTTGACAGGAAGAGGGAATTCAGGCATTATGGGACTGTTAAACATTTTGCATCATGATGAGGTTTTAGTTTTTTCTTTTAATAATACGCATATTGGAAATTGTTATGAAGTCATGAAAGCTGTGAGCCATGCTGTCCAAAAGGCAACCTGCTTTATGATGTGAAAATGTAAACTTACAAAGAGTTTTTCGCAAAACAAGTTAAATATATGAAAAATCTACTGATTTACTGAAACAGGAGATGTGCGGGGTAGAAAAAAATTACTCTTCCAGGTCCATATTTACTCAACAGAAGACCTATATTCAAATAACTCTTAGAGTAGGTCACTGGCATTCTCACAGAGGTTGAGTGGCTGAAAGTAAGGCTACAACATAAAGAGGCCCTCTTAATCAGCAGAGAGAGCAGAAATTGCATGGACATGCTTTAAAACATCAGGCGCTTCTTCAAAATCCCCAGGCAAAAATTTGAGTCCAAACATCCATTTTGCACAGCTGTCAACTGGGGTGAAGTGCGGCCGAGCTGTTGCATAGCTGCCCACAGGTGAAAAAAATGCTGAGAGGCAGTGCTCTCAACACAGGGCACTGTCCAGTGAGGACCTCAGTGCACTGTACCTGGTAGGTGCTTAGATGCAGATCTTAAATCTAGACATTCATAAGGCATCCAATTCATTTGCTGCTGTTGTTGCTGCTGCTGCTGCTGTTGCTTTGTTTTCAATAGCTGCAGCTAAACTTTTAACCTTTACATTGATGGAATGACCTAAACATGTTCTTCCAGGCTCGTCAGCAGCAAGGCTGTCTCAGAGCAAGCAGAGAAATGCCTTTCCTTTCAGCCTGGCAAATCAATACGCTGTGTGGCTGGCAGACTTGGAGGTATCCCCCTTTTAGAACACATGGAAGGGCCTCAGAGGTGGGATACAAGCATTTCTCCAGACTGCCAGGTCTAACAGAGAGGTGGGCACGAACCTCCATCTTCTTGGCAAGCAGGAGAAGAGCAGCTCACAATTTGGAAACCATGTAGTTGTTCCAGCTGGGAGGCTGGCTCTGGCTGTTGCTGTCCCAAGCCTGTGGCTCTGCCAGCAGCTGAGGCACTTATTCAGCATCCTAGGATTTCAGATGGCACAGAAAGAGTTACAGGAAGGAGAAGATTAATCGCGAGTTAATATGGTCCCATGTTTTTTATTACTCTCAGAGTATTAAATTGATAGCCTGGTACCAAAGGCCAGAAGTGTCACCTCTCAACAAGATGAAATCTATGTAGCCTGTGGACAGGGGAAAGCCACAAGATTTATAAAGGCATCCATAAAAATTAACATTTGGATGAGCATGTGCAAGAACAGAGACCGTGAACTGCAGCAGCAGGTTGGCAAGTAGGTGCCACCCCTGCATTTAGAGCCCAGCAGAGATCGTTGACTGGGTGCATCCTCCTGCACCAATGCCTGGCTGAGCGGGGCCCCAGAGCTGCTCTATTGCCAGGAATAGGCTGCCAGGGAGCTTTTGGAAGATGGTGGCATTTTGGTAGTGTTTTGGGGAGTAAGTGACAAAGACAGGAACAGGCCACATCCCAGATCTCCTCGGGGGATCAGTCCCTGACCCTAGTGGTGGAAGCACCTCCCCTCGGTTTGGCTTAGACCAGACAGGAAGGCTCAGACTCTCTCTCCACCCTCAGCTTTCTGCATGGCTCAGTCTGTGCTGTCTGAGCAAGCACCGAATCTGGCAAGGCAATGGAACCTGGGGAACATGCTTTTCCACAGGTAACAGATCAGGGAGCCCAAAATATGTACTGTCATGCCAGGAGCCATGAAACAGTGACCACAGGCACACCCCATTGCCCCAGAGAGGCCGAGGCCCTGGGAAGACCTTGCCTCTCCCTTGCTGCCTCAGGACTCCATCCCACCATCCAGGTGCCCGAGGGCTGTCCCTCAGCACAGCAGAGACACTGGACACCCAGGACCCTGGCAGATTTCAGGGTGCACAGCAAGGTGATTATGTCTGTGTGCATGTCACAGTGCAGGCACAGGGCAAAGAGACTGCTGACACATGGGCCCATTCAATGTTCTCTTACCACTGCTTGTAGAGTCAGGGTCTTGGCACCTCTGGGCCTCTGCCCTTCCTCTGCACAGTGAGGGCAATACTCCAGCCCTACCACAGAACTAGGGACACCACAGACCTGCTGGGATAGCATGGTGCTCAGGGCCACACACTTATCCAGACTGGCTGATCCTGCATCGCACAGCACACACTTCTACATGTAGAAACCATGGCATGTCATAACTGTGTGTGCACTCAGCCACGTGCCATGCATACTGTGCTGCAGGCTCACACACCTGGTGCACTGTCTCAACACCCAGTGCAAATGGAGCCATTACCACTGCTGCCTGCAGTATGACTGCTTTGCAATTAAAGGAATGAAATGTTTATACAGGAATAAATCTGTGTTAATGAGGTGAATCCTGCTCCTGCCCTGACAGGCTCCAAAACAAGGCTAGGAACTTGGGGGAAGGAAGAAGGTTCAAACATGCGCTGCTCCCAGCCAGCAGCTAGGCCTGGGAAGGGAAGTGGGGAGGGTAAGTGGAGCAAACTCAGGCAGCTGGCTGGTTGCGCGCAGGAGCCACCCATTCTTTGATTTCCCTATCTGGTCCCCCCACATGGAGTTAGCAGGAGA
Organism: Pygoscelis adeliae; assembly: GCF_000699105.1. Lineage (NCBI taxonomy): Eukaryota > Metazoa > Chordata > Aves > Sphenisciformes > Spheniscidae > Pygoscelis > Pygoscelis adeliae. The sequence goes on along the minus strand of NW_008825288.1, from coordinate 175,890 downwards.
GACCAGAACATTGTCAGGCTTGCTCAGGCTCAGGAGGTCTTTGAGCTGTTTCCTTCCCTGCGAAGAAGTCTGCACCTGGCTCAAAGATTTAGGGAGAGCACAAGCTATTTAGACAGTGATGCTGCCAGAGTGGGGACACACTGCTTTGGGCCCTTCCACCTCGACAGCCTGTCTAAAAAAGTCCTTTGCTGAAGCTAGCAGCAGGGGCTCTGCAGGAAGAAATCCCTATGCAGGTCATCCTCGCTCTCCTCTATTCCTCAGAAACACTGCACTAATCCCTGTCGCCTGCCTACACTGGAAACCACGGAGACACAGAATCCAATTAGCTTGAAATCTTGCTCTGGCTTCCGCACAGCATCTCCCTCAGATAGAGCTGTGGAGCTGCAGAGATAAATGGTGCATTAGGATTCCAGTGGGGTCTGGCAGGCAAGGATGGCTTTGGAACTGCAGCACCAGCCCAGGGAACGAGTGAGGCACCAGTGCACCTTTCCCAAGCCTCTCTCTCCACCTCTGCCTCATACCAACTCTTTCTCCTTGCTTGTCCTGCAGCACCATTCCCTCTGCTGAGCCTGGCTGTGGACTGGGGTTAGAGCCAGCAGGTCTCCAGGCTGGCTTACCAACCACAGGGCCTTCACTCTTTGCAGGGGGAAGAAAACCTCTTAGGGGCTGAATGGCATCAAAGCCGCTTGGCTGCTGGGGTGGTCAATGTGGCATGAAGTGCAGTGCCAGGGCCCATCTCCTCACCACTGCAACCCCTCAGGGCACCTCTGTGCCCAGAGGTCCCTTCAGCACCAGCATGATGCATGTCACCCTCAGCTCCCTTGTCCCTCCTCCAGCAGGGACTGGCCCTGTGAGGCTGACTCTCCAGGACAATCTGGGGGACAAAGCAGGTCACAACCCAGGAGACAGCGGGAAAGGGGCTGAAACAGGTAAACCTCCCCCGCACAAGCTCAGCACAGCCTCTAGCCACAGCCAAGCAGAGCACAAGGGGTAACTTGCTGATTCTGTGCTACACCCTGGCTGTGCCTGTGGCAACTAGTCTCT
>NW_008825288.1:172956-174798 GCF_000699105.1 Pygoscelis adeliae | reverse complement strand
AAATTACCTGCTTTGCATTTTGCAGCAGCCACTTAACAGTATTAATTCATTGTGTTCTGTCTTTAACAAACACCATTATCATATCACCAGCCAGGATTATGCAAATCCTGTGAAAGGAATTATTTCTCTCCCCAAAGTCACCTTGATTTATCAGTTTTAGCCCAAAATGAAATAGAAGTTGCTTTGGATAAACTGTTTAAAAACATGACCACACCCAGGGGGCTGTGATGGCCCCATAGAGCGGAACACACATCCAGGCCAGGCACAGCTGCGCCCAGCTAGGTGACCCTGGGCAGCTCTGTGCTGGACCCCACCAAGACCGCTCCTGTGCCAGGGTGCAGGTGGACCTGGACACTAAGGAACTGGGCAGTGGACCAAGAGCTGGGGAAACAACCCCCTTGCAAAATACTCCTGGGATAACTCCATGGCTCCATTCCCCAGGCACACGGCCATGGGGCAGGTCTGAGGCCATGCAGAAGCATGTGGGGCTGGAAACAAGGAAACTTTCCGAAATTGCATTAAGGATTGCTCTGTGGCTGCCACTAGTCTGCCCCCATCCCTGTCCCTGCTTTCCAGGCCACCACTTCAGGTTGAGCCTGCGTCACACATAACAAACCGGTATGTCCTCCCATGCAAGTGTGGATGCTTCTAGGGATCAACGAGCAAATCTGCATCCCACTCCAGGAATTAGCTCTTTAACAGGGTCCTCAAATTACATAATGCCTTTGTCCATAATTTCCTTTGCTGCAGAGGTAAAGGCTCCCCACCCCTCTGATGCAGCTAGACCTGGCTGCAGTTGCCCCATAGCATGTAAGGAAGCACTTGTATGATTAAAGGTAACCTTTTTCCCATTATTTGTCAGCAATTTGAGTCAGTCCTTCAGCAGAAGGCAAGAACAGCACCCTAGTAAGAAGGGAGGACTTCTACTCTTTCGCAGGGCAGACAGCAAGCCTCTGCAACCTGAGCACAGCCTGCTCTTGCAAGAGGAACCAGGCCCTTGGCTAGGGCTTTGCCCTGATGGCCAGCAATTACTTTATGCATTCTGGCTCAGTGCAGAGGGGCTATTCTGAAAGAGGGTTCTGCTTCAGATTCCATTAAGCATGGATGGTAGCTCTATAAGAGCAGCAAAAAACTCCCCAATTAGTCCTAAGTATTTTTTATTTTCAAACTCAGCGTGTTCTGGCAGACAAAGAATCAAGGGCAGCAACCATGTGTTGGAGCAGCACCATGACTGCAGGTTGGTGCACTGAAAAGCCATTGACAGGTGTACACTCAGCACCTCTTGTGCTTATGGCTCACACCTAACTCTTAACAGAGATGGGAAATTCCTCCAAAAAACCATACTGTGACAGAGACAAGGATGAAATCAGGCACTGGCAACCTATGGTAAAATACAGCTCAGTAAAACAGAATTATCCCCAAAGCAAAACCTGGAAACAAAAACCTTAAAAGAAATCCCTAGCACTACGCCTGGACACCCACAGCCAGCACACCCACACCCCTGGCTGTGGTCTGCAGTCCGCAGAGTGAGAAAGTGTTCAGTCTGCATTCAGCCTAACCTGCTCTGGGCCTGGGGAGTGGAAAACCACCCAGGCTCTGTGGGGACAGACACCTGGGGCCAACGCAGCGCTGGGTATAGCTGGCTGGTGCTTGTGGTGTGGGATGTTTCAAACCACGAACAGACACTGTGAGGAGGAACTGAAAGAGCCACCTTGGCCATCCCAGAACAGAGCCTGAGCGCTGATGGGAGAGAGATGCCTCCACCTGGCACAGCAAAGACCCAGGGTTCAGGCTGCTCCTAGTGTCACAGAGAGTAATTCTCAGTCCTGCTCTGATGTGTTT
>NW_008825288.1:169954-172926 GCF_000699105.1 Pygoscelis adeliae | reverse complement strand
ATTCCTGCTCTGATGTGTTTAACCTGGTCTCTCCTTGATCTGTTCCAAGTACTCTCATCTTCCCCTCTGCCTCTCCCCTGCCCTGCCCCCAGCTCCTCATCACCAGCTCTCATTTCCAGTTGTGCCTGATGTCTTCTGATCATTTCACACCTTCAGGCCACCACTGTCCTCGCAAGGTTAGAGGGAAGCTTGGAAAGAAGGACTACATCCTCCTGGCCTTGAGAATCCGAAGGATGAAATCTTCCCAGATGTAGCCAGTCCTGCCCACCTTCCAGCTGGGACAGTCCCTCTCCACCAACATGCACCCTCTCAGAGGCAGCCCCTGCTCTGCTGACGATGGGGACAAGGAAGGCCAGAGGCTGGGAAGGCGGGTGCAAAGCTAGAGCACAGGAGGGATGCAATGGCAGAGACAGAAACAGGGAAGGCAATTCAATTTTCAGAGGCTGTCCCACCAATTCAGCTCAGAGAGACGATAAGAAACCCATTTCCAGCGATAGGCACCCTAATCCCCAGCCATCCTGCATTTCCATTTCCGAGAGGCGCTATTTCCAACAGGGAGGCATTTTCCCATCTAGGTTTGCTAGAAGGGACAGCAATGGATTAAATACCAATTTTTCCAGCACTGTTTAACTCCTTCTGTGCCTACTCCTGCCACTTAACGCAAGCGCTGGAGGTACAGGGCAGCAGAATGGCTGCTACACTGTGCCCCGGAGCAGGAGAACAGAGCTGGGGGCCTGCAGCCCCAGTGGCCTGCAGCCTGAAGAGACAGGGAAGAGGGGAAAAACTGAAATGCATCAGCAGTGCAGGCAGAGCAGCTTAGATCAGGAATTTATTATTGCTCAAGGCAGGACTCTAAGACTCAACTGTGGGACTAAAGTCACGCAGCAAAGCTTACATCCAGTGTTAAAACCATTAGACAGGTCCAAAGTGCTGCAAGACTGACTTAAAATGACATTTGCAAGAACACAGGCACAAAGAGAAAGAAGGAGGCAAACTATGCAGTGATGGCCATGCCCCCCACATGCCCCACATCCCCACCGTTTAAGCACTGTGGTGCAGGTGAAGCCTTTGCCTCCAGGTTACTGGCGAGAAGAAAGGCAAAAGCAGCACAGATGCAGCGAAGAGTGCATTGGCTGAAGAGGGACCAACTGGCACAGAAACACATACAGATCAATGGTAAATAACCTCACTGTCTTCAGGAGGGCCATTCTCAGCACTGGGCAACAGCTGCCATCTCAAACATGTTGTGTCTTCCCCCATCGCTGTATGCTGGGGTTGCTCAGGGCCAGCCTCCCCAAGGATGGTTGGTGCCTGTTCCCAGCAGTCCTGGACCTCGCTATTAGCAATGGCTATCTTACAAGAGCCACCTAACTTCCAGCATCAAGCAGGACTTCTCCCACCACTGGGAGGCCACTAAGCTACAGCATTCCTTTGATGCCAGCACAGTCTTTCCCCAGATGCCTGTAGCCAGCCTTCTGCACTTCCGCCACCCATCCCAGCCCTCTTCCTCATTCCACTGCCCTCACTTTGTGCTAAGGATCTCCATTTATCCCTGTTTCCTGATGTTAGGGCTCCTACCCACTATCTTAATCAGTCCTTCAGGCAGCTGAAGGGCCCGAGACTCCCAGCCCTGCTTCTGTAGCACAACCGATTGCCCTGGCATCCCACACAGCAGCTCCTCCCCCCTCCCAGACATCAGACATAAAACTCTCCCCACAGGACAGGAATAAAGCCCGAATGTTCTGATTTAGCCCCTCCAAATCCCTGCCTTGACCCCTATTATGAACTGAACCAGGGAGTTTTGTTGGAAAGGGGAGCCCTGGACAGCTGTTGCCACTCAAACTGATAAGGTCCCTGGTGCAAAGCTTGCGGGAGGGAGCACTAGTCGCTCTGTAGTCAGAGCTCTCCCACCTCTCCGCATGGCTCCAGCACCAGCCACAACTGTACATTCATCACCCACTAAACAAATGGAAATTTAAGGGCTCATGGCTCTAAAACACAGAAAACAATTCCCTGTGCATTTTAACGGTACTGTAATATATTGGATCAGAAATGATGAAAGGCAGCAGAAGGGGGCTGGGCCCAGCGCACAGGGGAGTGCTGATGCAGTGGAAGCCAGAGAGATGTATAGCTGAGGGGAAACTCTGGGAAAGCTCCCAAGATTGTTATTGCATGGGGCTGGGGGAACACCACCATCTACAAAGACCAATTCGCTCCCACACCTTGCTACCGCACCATTCAGTGTAGGATTTGTAGTAGAGGCTTCTGTAAGAAACATCCATGTGAGGAAGAATAGAGTTGAGCACTGTGCCAGGTATGCCTGTTCTCTGTGCTCCTGAGAGGCACACAGTTCTGCTTCCCATGCAGCTCTTGCTGGTGGTTTTGCAGATTCAAGGCACGAGCAAGAAATGCAAAAAATGCTTCATCCCTGGGGGAAGAGGAACACCTGGTGGAAAGACAGAGAGTAAACATGAGCATTACCGCTCCTCCCCCATGTAATCTCCCAGCTCTGGAGTTTGAGCTGCATTCAGCAGTAATTGAAACCAGGCTTTTTAACACAGGTGCCAATTACTGCCTGTTAATGCAAGGAGCTCTGATAGATAAAGCAATTACCCAGCTCTGCTAGGCTGGAAAGCAAAAGATGAGATGGTGGAGCTACTTATGCTTGTGTGGGTCTTGTAGGACAGCTCTGTGCCCCCGCAAACCATCTTGCAGTGCTAGACAGGGCAAGTTCTTGCACTCATGCCCTCTAGCTGCATACCCCCTGCATATTCATGTGAGCTAGCAATGTGCCCTTGCTGCAAAGAAGGGTAATCATAGAATCGTTTAGGTTGGAAAAGACCTTTAAGATCATCAAGTCCAACCGTTAACCTAGCACTGCCAAGTCCACCACTAAACCATGTCCCTAAGCACCACATCTACACGTCTTTTAAATACCTCCAGGGATGGTGACTCAACCACTTCCCTGGGCA
>NW_008825288.1:164521-169333 GCF_000699105.1 Pygoscelis adeliae | reverse complement strand
ATCCAGCCTGTCCAGATCCCTCTGTAGAGCCTTCCTACCCTCAAGCAGATCAACACTCCCACCCAACTTGGTATCATTTGCAAACTTACTGAGGGTGCACTCGATCCCCTCATCCAGATCATTGATAAAGATATTAAACAGAACTGGCCCCGATACTGAGCCCTGGGGAACACCACTTGTGACTGGCCACCAACTGGATTTAACTCCATTCACCACCACTCTTTGGGCCCAGCCATACAGCCAGTTTTTTACCCAGCGAAGAGTACGCCCGTCCAAGCCATGAGCAGTTTTCTCCAGGAGAATGCTGTGGGAAACGGTGTCAAAGGCTTTACTAAAGTTTAGATAGACAACATCTACAGCCATTCCCTCATCCACTAAGCAGGTCACCTTGTCATAGAAGGAGATCAGGTTAGTCAAGCAGGACCTGCCTTTCATAAATCCTTGGTCTTTTATCCTCCAGTAACTGCTGACCTGGAGGGACAGTGCCTTGGGAGAAACTCAGTGGGTGATGACAAAAGGGTTGACCTACCTTGGCCAGCATCAAGTAGAGGGGAAATTAGTCTTTCATGGGACCACATCAGAGTCCTTTTTGCTCTACACAGAGCACCCTTTGCCTCTTGTACACCCTCAGTAGGGGATGTGCGGGTAGCAAGCTCAGAGACATGGATGGGGAGCAACGAGTGGGAGCAGGCTGGCAAGGTTCCTCCCTGCACGGCGCTGCGAGTCAGATATGGTGCCCACATCTCTAAAAGGATTTTGAAAAAATGGAGGATGCGCAGAATAATTACAAATGTGGTTTGGAGGCTGGAGAAAACACTTGCCAGTGACAGAATGAAAGAGTTCAGTCTGTTATCTCACCAAAAAGGGAGCCTGAGAAGTTATTTGATTATAAGCACTTCACACAGAAAAAATATCTTGTGTGAAAGAGCTCTTTAGCTTTGTTAATAAAGGAGGCTGGAGCCTGTAGTCAAGCAAAGTGTAAATAGGAAACACGGCACTGGGCCATGCTACCTGAGAAGCGCCAGCTGCTCTGCCTTCTTGCATCCTCTACCCTGTCATGGAAGATACATCAGCTGAGAGACGCTGGGTTCATTACAGGAAAAACAGAATAATGGTATTTCTTACTTGGAGCTACACAGGGGCCCTAGATAAATGCATGGTCACTTCAGGCCTTAAAAATCTATGAAACTGCAGGCACAAACTACAGACAGTACTGCATAAGGAGGCATCCTTGATGCCTGCAAGAAACAGGGAACTTCTCTGCACGATGTCCCCATGTGACTGGACTGCAGCAGGAACAACCGCAGGTATCCCAGGTCTACTAGCAGCCACTGGTCTCACCTCGCACCTGGGGACAGACCCAGGAACGTCAGTGCTTCCCAGTTTGGGCCTGCCTCTGCCCAAACCCACACTACTACATAGGATGGCTGCTGGCTTGGCCAGGGTCACCCCTGACTGTAGCAATGCCTCCCTTCCCTGTGAGGCTGGTGCAAGGACAGATATCAAGAATATTCCCCCAAGTCCTCTCCCCACATACTCTTTTCTCATTGCACTGTCCCTACTGCCCACACCAAAGTCCATCTGACTGCCAGTGCCTAATTGCCTCCTCTGGCTGGCTGCACCACTGGCTGGGGAGTGCAGCTGCAGCCTCTGATTCAAGTATGACTGGAAGAGTGAGGCTGCCGAATGAATCAAAGAGAACAAATGTACAGGAGTATCAGAGCTACAAGAGGAATCCAACCCCACCCTGCAGATATGGGGTCAGATGCTGCGACCACTGAGGGAGGCACTGGCAGGTTAAGGACAGGTGGCCGGGGCGAGACAGGGCGTGTGGGGAGAACTTTAGCAGCGTCAGAAGGAAGCCAAAGACCTGTGTCCCAGGGAAGAAATTATGTTGTGTTTGCAGGATTCATACTCCCACAGGAAATTACTCTGACAGAGAGAGTGCTGGGCAGAAGCAGTATCTATCTCCGTAGGATATGCAGAGGCTAAGAGGTTCAGGACCTGCTGTACAAAACCCAAAACTTGGGAGCAGTCCTTGCCTGCAAAGCTTACTAGCAAGACCAGCCTGAGCCTGTCTCACAGTCTGGACAACCAACCATCAGCCCTGTTAGCACAGTGACAGAGCAGTGCACTGTATGGTCTTGCAGCCAAGCCCTCCTGTTTCAGTCCTGGCTCCAATGTCGCCAGCCCTAACTTACCAAATATTGCAAGTCAAATCCTCCAAAACTGCATGAATTTTCTAAAACCATGCCCATTTTCTTTCCTCCCTAGGGGACTTAAAGCCTTCAAGATCATTGGGATCTCCAGTCCCTGTTTTTCCCCACAACCTGGTTTCTAGAGCCCAGGATCTTCATTCCTGACCTACCTCAAAGCTGACACTCTCTGTGGATACCAAACTCCAGCACCTGGGGCTTGGATGGTATCACTGAAGGTTCACGAGCAGGCTGCAGTTCCTCCTCTGGGGGAAACACCCCTGCAGCGTTTGTGCCAAGGCAGTAGACTGAAACATGTACTGGGGCACCCTAGGGCCCTGCCCAAGTGCCTCCAGGACCACCCTTGGCCCTCCCACTCTTCATCTGAAAAGAACCTGGGCATCTTGGTAAGACAGCACATTGAACATTGTGTGCACTGGCAGTAAAGGCAGCGAGGAGCGTCCTACACTGTATTAGAGGAACACAGCCAGTAGATCAAGGGACGCGACCATCCCTTTATACCGGTACTTGTTAGTCCCCATGAAGTAATACCGCATGCAGTTTCCACCCCCAATACAGGAAAGACATGGACAAATTAGTGGTAGTTCAGTAAAGGACCACCAAGGTACTTGGCTTGAAGCACTTGTCCTGTAAGGAAAGACAGAAGGAGGGAGGCTTGTTCAGCTTGGAGAAGAAATTGTTTCAGGGGGACCTCATAGCAATCTGTCAGTACCTTATTTGAGAAGACAGAGCCAGGCTCTTATCAGTGGTGCTGGGAGGATGAGAGACAATGGGCATAACTACAAAGACATGTTTAGACTAGGTAAGGAAAAACCTCTTCCTCATGAGGACAGTCAAGCATTGAAGCAGGGGTGCAGAAAGGCTACGCAGTCTCCCACCTTGGAGGTTATCAAGACCTGCCTGGATGAAGTCCTGAGCAACCTGGTCTGATCTCATAGTTGACCCTGCCTGCGTAGAGAACTGCTGAGGTCCCTTCCCACCTGAATTATCCTGTGATCTCTAACTCAACATAGGACGAGAAAGAGTCTCTTAGCTTCAAACTCACAGGGCAGGATGAGGCAAAATGTCAGCTGCCTGCATCAGCTACACGGTCCCCTCCCAACACACACTTTCCTGCCCCCCCCAGACCCTGCCAGTCAGGGCAGCTGAACACTTGCTTCCCCACTTCATACCTTCAGAGTCCAGGAAGCTCCTGCTTGCCCAAGGCTGATCCATCTTGCCTTCTGACACAGAGGGAGAATTCAAGGCTGCAAGCAAAGTGCTGTGCAGCACACAGCCTCCAACACCTGGCACCAGCTCCACTTCATTCTCCCTGGGGAGTTCCACTGAAGACCTTCAACATCTAGAAACAAAGCAGCAGCTCCACAGGACAAGGGACACACCACCTTCCAACTCCCTTTATACAGTGAATTGTGTCCACATGGCAGGTGGGTCTGCCTTGTGCAGGGTGGTGGAGGAGGTGCTGAAACATGAAGTTAGAAGAATTACTAGGCTGAGACCAAGAGAGCAGCTCTTAGCACATTCATGACAATGGCTCCAATTAGTGCAATTACAGGGCATGGCTGCATCTTCCTGCTTGTGATTTTCATTAACAATCACATGGTCAATTCTGCTACTTTTCACTGGGCAAGCAGCCAGAAGCTGGCAGCAGCCTCTGCTCCTGGCAAGGTGCAGAGGAAGGGCAGGTACAGACTGCTCCCCTGGGAGGCCAGGCTGGCCACAAGGGCCCAGCCAGGCATTCAGACATCCTGGCTCCTGGCAACAAGAAGACCTTTTGGGAGAAGGGAGGTGAGTGGCACAGCTACCTGTCCTGCTGGAAGAGCACACTCCTTACAGGAGGCTTAACTGCACTCAGCACAGCTGGTCCCTTAGCAGGAAATACCACCACAAACACCACCACTCTCCCGAGTCCCAGACGCAGCTCAGTTTTGGCTGCATCACCTTTCCCAATGCAAAGCAAGACAAACAGTTCACCCCCCAAAATATGACTCCCCAAGCAACTGCAGGGCACAAAACCTCTCAGGTTAGCATGACTCCAGAAAAGTGAGTCATTTCCAAGCACAGGGTGCAGACTAGGAGCAAAGGTTCTTTCAACTTCCTTGGACTGCAGAGGCCCAAGGCTGTGAACATCAAAACCTGCATACCCCAATGATGAAAAAAAAAAGAGCCTTAGTGCAGAAGCAGGGGTATAGAGTTAAGGGCAATTATTTGCCACTGCAAAGATTGCAGACGAACGTGAGCCCTTTACAGCCCTAGGTGGGGTGGTAACCAGCCTTCCAGCCATCTGCACCCCAAGTTCCCCTTTCCCCACCTCACTAAGCACCAACCACAAACCACGTAATGAAAACTACAGAGATACTCAGCTGAAACAAGAAATGAAGCACAGCTTGAGGCAGCCCTACTGCTGGGCACCAGGTCCTGTGTTGCTGCTCTGCCTTGCTACTCCTGTGTGTTTTGGAGCCAGGCTGGCTTTCCCACAGTAAGCTTGCTGATGATACCTTGTCTGCTGGGCAGAGCACTGGAGGAGCGCAGAAGGGTTTGCAGGGACACTTTCTCCTTGCACTCAGGATGTTTACTGTATTGAAATTTCAGCAGG
>NW_008825288.1:161162-164492 GCF_000699105.1 Pygoscelis adeliae | reverse complement strand
CAAGCATCTGTTCTTCAAACGAAGAGGTCTCCCAGGGGAATGGGTAGGGGGGCAAAATCAGCACACTGTAAACACCTGGTCCTACAGGCAAGAACAGTTTGCGGAAGGAGTGCAGCACCTCTGAAATTCATTCAGCTTTGCTTCCGCCAGTTAATTAGTTCAAACACCATCAATATTCAGTCACAGTCCTCTATTTCCTGTGTATGGCTGTGTGTCAGTGTGTGCACGTGGGCCCACACAGACGGGGGAAGGCTTGCACAGTATGAACTTAGGTGTGCGTGCTCTCCCCAGCAAAGGGGCTCGTGTGTCTGTGCTGCTGCATGCACATGCAGGTCTCCCCAACACTGCAGTACTCAGGATTGGTTCCAGCATGTTCAGCCTTCATACTCTTCCTTTCAGGAAGGGGGGCAGAACCAAACTGTGTCACACAATGACTGACTGTACAGAAGACTACTTCTCCCATTCCCTAAAGCGGCCCCTGACTTGGGGCTCATCAGAAAACAGTCTACACGACCAATGAGCTTCATCACTCCTCTCAGAAGACTGCAGAGACCACTCTGTGGCACAGGCGAAGGGACCTCTTAAAGGCAGGAGACCTCACAGCTCTGTGCCTGCACACAGGGTTAGGTTTACCCAGTGTTTCCAATCCCAAGCCCACTGCGTCGATCCAAGTCGGGGGTTGTTTAGCCTGGAGAAAAGGAGGCTGAGGGGAGACCTCATCGCTCTCTACAACTACCTGAAAGGAGGTTGTAGCAAGGTGGGTGTCGGTCTCTTCTCCCAAGTAACAAGCAATAGGACGAGAGGAAATGGCCTCAAGTTGTGCCAGGGGAGGTTTAGATTGGACGTGAGGAAAAATTTCTTTACTGAAAGAGTGGTTAAACATTGGAACAGGCTGCCCAGGGAAGTGGTTGAGTCACCATCCCTGGACGTATTTAAAAGATGTGTAGATGAGGCGCTTAGGGACATGGTTTAGTGGGCATGGTGGTGTTGGGTTGACGGTTGGACTCGATCTTAGAGGTCTCTTCCAACCTTAATGATTCTATGATTCTAAGTCTGAAACAGCTTCAGCAACGACAAGAGGCCTTGACTACCTCTGTACAAGGCCAAAGAGCTGCACAGCCACCCAGGCTTATTTCCAGAGGCAAACAGGATCCTACTGGTACTCCCAGCTCCCATTCCCTACTACCATCCTGTCTCCTCAGTAGACTCCAACCCTACCTCTTCATGCCTAGAGTCTGCACTTCACTGCTATCACTACAAGATTGTGCCCTCTCATTTTCTTTGTGCCACTGCTTGCAGCACTCCTGTCTCCTCCTTTAAGTCCTTCATCCTTGCCTCTTTTTCCGTTTCTGGCATTTTCAATGCACAGTAGGGGTTTTTCCTTATATGAAAGAGGGTGGGCAGGGGTTCCTTCTTCCTTTCATTAAACGTTAGTGCCCATTCAAGTGAGACAGACAGTGTTCAACAGACAAGCTGTGCTGCTGCTTTAACACTCTGCTGCACTACCCTGCACCAGCATACAGTCCCACCCCACCCCTCCTGAGCTTGCCCACAACTCTGCCATATTCCCTAGAAGCCACCCAGCGCACCCTAGTCCTGCTCCTGAGCGAGACCACATCCAGGTGCAGGGTGACTCAGCTTGAAGGCAGGACTACAATTTCAGCAAAAGTGAGGATGAGGCCCACCAACTTCCTTTAAAGACCTATTCCAGGAATTGACCCTAGGAGGTAGGTAGTGAGCTCTCACCTAGGACCCATACCCTCAACCCCTGAGGCTTCTGGGGAGGGGAGCCAGGGAATACATGGACAGAAAGGAGCCCCGCACCATGCCCCAGTGGAGTTGCCTTGAGAGGAACACTGCCATTTTCCCAAAGAATCACGAAGCTTTTACCCCTTCCTTCTTGCCAGTTCCTGCATGGACCCCTGCCAAAGCCTTTTTACTTTGCTCACTGATCCCCTACACTAAACTCACTGCTTGCACTAGCTGAGCCTGCAAAATCAGGTAAACCTAACTAGCAATCAAGATTTGCTCTGAGAGCTCCAGGGCAGAGCTGGAGTACCAAGACTTCTCAGGCTCTCAGGGAGTCAGAGTCCCAGGAAGAGGGCACTCAGGAGAGCATCAGGCCCTTCAAACAGAAGAGCATCCCTATCAGCTTCATGGTGGATTCAAATGGGCTCTCCTGCGGCTCTCCATACAGCCAATGCTTCCACTTTGTTTCCAAAACATTTCTTGCTGAGAGTGAATACTAAAGCAGCCAACAACAGTGTTCTGCCCTGCGCCATATGACACTCTCCACTAGAAGTCCTCACCAGGTGAGCCTCAGAGCCAACATAGCCGAGGCCTGGTGAAGCTCTGGAGTACAGAGGAGCCTTGCAGACACAGCAGTCAGTGAAAGTAAAAGCAGAGTGGAACAAGCAGCAGGGAAGGTCAAAAAGTGATAGGAGAGCATTCATCACAGACACTCTATCCCTAACTTGTTGCTTTTCCAAATGTAGGGAACGGAAGTGCTTCTGGAAGGCTCAGAGGTACAATGGATTGGGGAAGGGAGCTGAGAAAGACAGCTCTGGCCAACAGAACGGCTGCGCCTCGCTGCTTTAAAGTCAATCTTTGTCCATTTCCCCAAAGTACCAACACCACTTCCCCATTTTGTCATCTCTATGCCTCACCTCTGCATCTGCTTTAATCAGAACCTGGAAATTTGTGATGGAGAACTGCTCTCGGGTCACTGAGAGGGGCAAGTTCCACTCACCACAAATCACAGGATTTGCCCATCCTCCATCATGGTGCTCCTGCCAGTGCTGAAGGAGTGATGCAGAGCAGACAGAGACAGTGGACATGGGTGAACAAAAGCAGAGCAAGCAGATCTTGGACCAAGAACAGCAACACTGGCACAGGGGGTGTGGGGAGTGGGGAATATACACACTGTGCTCCCTCCCTTGCAAAGTTTAGGCTCTCACCAGAAGCTGTTACAAAAGCAAGATAAACCCACAAACAATAGGATCCTTTCATTTTCCTTCTACGTTTCCCAGGCAACACCAAGCACTCAACAACAGTTTAGAGTGCAAAAGACCCCGTTTGGTCAGTTAATGGCAGGAAGACGAAGAGACTTAAGCAGCGCTGCTCACTGCTTATTGTTTGCTAACCCCAGTCAGGCACCTGCAGCAATGACATTTATACCCAACACTACACTGTTTTTAAATTAAAAATTCTATGCTGGAGCTCTGAAACTCCAGTGAAGGAGGTGCATTTCCATTCTTAAATTACAGATCTACAGCTACCCCTGCACACATGGCTGGGAGCGCATGACAGCACCCTGAAGGTAGGTGCACA
>NW_008825288.1:160923-161126 GCF_000699105.1 Pygoscelis adeliae | reverse complement strand
CCAGGCTACAGAAAGCAATTTAGATCCAGGACTGCTGCTCAGACAAACACGCTGATGCACAGATGCTTAAGGAACCCCCAGCTGTGGCAGAGAGGTCTCAGTAGACCCTCAAAATTGGTCAAGCTGCATCGTTCCCGATAGGACCCCAAGAAGATCCTGTCTTCACCCAAAGGGCAGGACCATGTCTTTAATGCATAACTGGG
>NW_008825288.1:154328-160910 GCF_000699105.1 Pygoscelis adeliae | reverse complement strand
CTGGGCACATGGTTCTGTTAGCTATTCCTGCTTTGGTCACTTGTGGAATGAGGTGCTGAAGGGTTACCAGTATCTATTCTCACCTCTTTGTAGCATGCTGGGGCCAGCCCATGAGCCTTCACCTCACAGAGACCTGACTCAAGGCTAGTACACAGATGGACCTCTGCTTGTCATACATTCTTGATGTAGCTGTTCAAGTAGAAGCTAAAGGAACAGAGATTCAGTGGCTAAATCATATGCAAGGTGACTTGAAGACTCCTAGCACTAGAAGACTCCCAAAACTATCAGGGCTCAAGAAGAAATTGCATTTTCCAATTATGCCCATCCAGGGGCTTGTGCCTTCTCTCTCTGATGAGTTATCATGCAAATTTTTCCATGCCGCAAATGAGTCCTGAAGATGCTGTGAAAGAGCTGCCCCTTCCCACCTTATTCTAGCAAGCCTGACTGAATCTAGACCGTGTGATTCTAACATTCTGGAGCTTTGGCCAGCAGGGAACATGCTGTCCCAAATGATGTTATTAAATCAATGTGCCATTTCATCTGAATGGTAGGAGTAGTTCTAGCATAAAACAGACAAAAAAGGACTTTCAAAGCAGTAGAAAAGCCATGTACACAGTAAGTTAATCTCCCACAGGTATGCAGGAAAGCGTAACTTCTTCAGGTTCCCCATCAGGCTATCTGTCCCCAGATTTTCCAAACACAACAGTTATTTAGAGTGTAAACATCCTTTGGATATGCTGATTGTAAGTTTTGTATCTCGGCCAGTTTCACAGGAACAGCTCTTCACTGCTAGTTCCTCATATGGTATCCCTTACAGCCTGAGAAGTTTACCGTGAGATATTTGATGCAGACTACTATCCAACCTTTCTACATTGTTCTTCCTGAACATCTGCTATTGAACTCATCACCTACATCTAGCAATTAACCTGGTACCCAGCACCACTAATTTACAAACATACCCCACAAAAGCTAAAACATCCATCAATACAGAGATCTAGTTGCTATTTTTCTTCCCCTAAATCATCTCCAATAGGGAGATCAGAGTGCCAGTGTATGTTCTCTCTCCTTTCTTTTTATGAAAAGAATGCAGAAACCAATCCTCAGGAATAAAAAAATTCCCATGCTCTACCAATGGAGAAGGCTGGAGGTGCACAAGAAGCCGAGAGGGGGCACAGCCAGGACAGCTGACCCAAACTGGCCAAGGGGATATTCCATACCATGTGATGTCATGCTCAGTACATAAACTGGGGGAAAGCTGGCCGGGGGGGCCACTGCTCAGGGACTGGCTGAGCATCGGTCGGCAGGTGGTGAGCAATTGCATCATGCATCACTTGCTTTGTATATTCTTATTATTATTACTATTATTATTTTTATTTTATTTCAATTATTAAACTGTTTTTATCTCAACCCACGAGTTTTCTCAGTTTTACTCTTCAGATTCTCTCCCTCATCCTACCGGGGTGGGGGGAGGGAGTGAGCAAGTGGCTGCGTGGTACTCAGTTTCCGGCTGAGGTTAAACCACGATAAGCACATCATAATTTAAAATCCCGACTCTAAGTGCAAAGGCAACGACCCAAAGTCCCTGTCCCTGCAAGCTCTTAAGCTCCACCCACTGGGTAGAATGAAAAGATAAAGTAAAAAGTGGAATTGAGAAGATGGGAAGCATCACTGCAGTTTTCGGAAACCCTTAGAGCATTCTCTCTCCTGGGATTCCCAAGTCCTGTCACCTCTACTCCATAAGCCTGTGTAGAAGCATCTACCATGCTGAGCAGAAGTATTAAGCATGACTACTGGTATCTGCTGGGGTGCTGTAGCACCTTCATTTTACACATATTGCAGCAGGAGTAAGAGGGATATTGGTGACACAGCTAGCTGTTCAGCCATGTCATTTCTTCGGTCCAGGACACAGTAGGTGCTTGGTCAGAAAGAACCACGTTTACACACAGTCTAATTAACATCTGATTTGTTTGATACTGGGTCTGCTCTAGTCCTGACCTTCTGATTGCATTTTGGGGATAAAGGCAGAGTCCCAGGTAAAGCCTTCAGATTGGTGACAGCACTGCTGCTGCCAGCAGTCCTGCCAGAAAAGACATTTTAAAGAAGAGGTCCCCACAGGAGCTACTGGGTGCTTACTGGGAGCTAAGAAGCATTCCTGGGCTACTTCTAAAAGAAGCTGGGACGTATTAAGTCAAGTGTTGGAGGGATGAAGGGAGAGAGGAGTGGCAAAAATATGGATCCTGCCTGTTCTGCACACAAGCAGTCATAGCATAGTCAACTGTACCCCAGTGAGGTTCCTGTAGAGAGAACTGCACAGGGAAAAGTCATATAAAGACTGTAAAACAGCAGTGCTTTCCCAGAAGCAGAGGACCTTGTGAATTAGAGTCCCAGGCAGGAATCCTTCAGCAAGTCCCAACCTGCCATTGAGTGAAAAACCTTTCCCTTCCTAGCTCAGCAGACCCAGAAAAGCAGCAGCAGTACTTCAGCATGAGCTGGATTAGGGCCTCCTTGCTGTGTGGTCACAGAAGCACCTGCAGAACGTGCCCTACCATGAACCTCCTTGCACCACAAGATCCCTACCTGGATTTATGAAGCTTGGGAGAAAACTTCTTCCTCCACTGAATCTCAAGAAGAAATTAAGTATTAATTATCACCAAGGTCTGCATAAGGGCTTTTTAAATTCACAGGCAGGAATAGGACAGAGATCCTCTGCCATTCCTATCTGGATACTAGAAGGAACTAGAATAGGATTCTTTCTAAGACAGATGAATGATACCAGTTTCACAAGCAAACTGGACTGACTACCTGTACCATATGCTGTGGCAAAATCATGAAGCAGTAGACACTTTTATGTTCTTATTTCCAAGTTTCTCTTATCTCTGAAAAGAACAAAATTTTACTGAACAATGAAACAGACATCTACCTAGCCTCACTGGAAGCAAGCAGCTGGCAACTTTCCAGGAAAAGTGCAGAACTAACTGCTTGTTCCAAAAGCTGTTCTGAGCACACTTCACTGGAGTGAATGACAGTGTCCTCCTATCTGTCACCAAAAAGTTGTGTCTAGATCAGAAATGCTAAGTGTGGACATGAGGTTCTATGGCATTCCCTCTACCTTAAAGAGGAAATGAGACGTGAAGCAACAGACTCCAGGGTTCTACAGTTCACAAGCCCTTGCATTGGCACAATCAAATTTCATCTTCAAGCACCATATGTGGTGCAAATCCTGGCCTGTGAACAACTTTGTCGTACCTTGGATTTACAGGGACCTGAAATCCCAGTCTGAGAGTTACACAGCAGAAGGATGCCCGAGGTTCAGTTCTAGGAGAGTGGAAAGCGAAATGCAAAGAGCAGCTGTGGTATTGCTAAACATAGATCATGTGCAGAAAGCATCACTGCCCCACATCAAGTACAGAGTACTTAGTGCTTGTGGTTTACACCTATCAGTAGGGTAAACAGGGTGAATCCTGTTGGAAGCATCACAAGTCCCAGCTATTGGAAAATCCAGCTAGTGACAGACCAAGCCATTCTCAGCTCCAGGCATCCTACTTGATGCACAAGATCTCTTGGTGTGCCAGCCTGGCCTGGAACTGCTGGTCAGTAGCTTTAGGTGAGGTAGTTGCACCACCTGCTGTCTGCTCCGAAGCAAGTTACCAGTGTCTATTAGAACATCATTAAAGATGATCATTATTAACAAAAGTTTTCTTCTTCAGAACCAGTTGGAATAATCTCCCCAGGGAAGTGGTGAATTCCCCAACATAGGACACTTCTAAGATTCAGCTGGACAGGGTGCTGGGCCATCTTGTCTAGACCGTGCTTTTGCCAAGAAAGGTTGGACCAGATGATCCTTGAGGTCCCTTCTGACCTGGTATTCTATGATTCTGTGATTCAGTTTTTTGCAGGACATACTCTTGATTAAAGTAATCAAGAAAGACTTCGTATCTGAAAACTATGAAGCAGGATCAACAGAGGGACAGTCTAGTCAAAATGGTTCAGGTTCTCAAACAGAACATGAGAAGTTCTCTTTAATACCCAGCTCCTCTCAGGAGAAAGATCGCACTGTTATCCCTTTGGGAAGCTCTCTCAAGTTATTTCCACTCCAAAAACACCAAAAGCTAGCACTAAACAAAACTTTCAAAGAGGTGAAAATTCTGCCATGCAAAAAACCAGCCACCTGCCCAACACCACTTGTGGCTTAGCAGAAAGGAAAAAGACACATCTTAAATTCTGCACCATTCCCCTTTCCTGGACGAGGCTGCAGAACAAACTGATCCAATCCAACGGGGCAAAGAGATTAAGATTCCTACAAAAAGCCACAATACTAGAAGTCTTCTTACAGTACGGTGTCTTGTTCACCCATGAAGGCAGACAAGTCAGTATGCTCTCTTGGCTGGCACAAATATGACAGGTTGCAGAAAGATCCCCCTAGCCCTAAAGATCAAGGATCCTGTTCACGGACAAGTATTCTGTGTGCCAGGCCTCAAAAATAGTTCGGCACGCAGTAGCAAGGTCAGCGTGGCTCTAAAAGGAAAGGAGTTCAGTAGACAAATGACCTCTGCTTAATGAAGCATAGGTGCATAATGTGCAGACAAAAGGGAATCAGAAAAACAGTTTATTTAAAAAACAAAAAATCCCCCCCTCAAATACCCACATACTTTCTGATAAGCTTATTGCTCAGGCTAGATCTTCTGTGATACTGCTTTCTCTCCCCTTGGCCTGTAGAGCCAGAAGTACTCATGCAACTTCAGTCCTTCCTCCAACCAACATCATTTGGCTATGTTCAATTGGTCCCAAATACCAGCATTTAATTTTCTCCTTACTATGCACACAGAACACAGAGGTCACCAGGCTCAAAGGCTCCTTCTCACTGGGACAAGTCTACAGATTTATATATAGTCATCTGCTCCCACCAAGATAGGAGTTCCTACTTAGCAGAACCATAAAGAAAGTATGGGAAGGTGTATCTACCTTCTCTTTTGAAGCCAAAGCCTAAACAACTCTAAAATCATCCCTGAACCACTCAGTCTGCAGTCCACAAATGTCCATGCTCATTCTACAGTTCATGGTCTATACTTTCAATATACAGCCTTCAGGATTCCCTAATAAGCTTTCTGTAGCGTTTCCCAGTCTCACCACGCCATTCTACTTCCACTGAACCAGGGCTCATCTTCCAGGTTTGCTCTCTGTGAAAGGGGTATTGCCTGTTTCTTGTGTAGCATCTACACATCCACACTGTAGTAGAACAGCACGACTTTCTCACTAGGCCCTGGCTCTTCCTTGGGGTGGTCACAGACAGAGGCTCTTGGACCTTCCTTCTAGATAGCTGTCAGGCAGGTTTGGTAAGAACAGAGCGGGGGCTTTGCGTTTCATGTTCAGTCAGTGTTGTTGTGGGGTTTCAACATCCTCTTCCTCCTTCTCACCATGTTCAGTGTGGCGCAGAAGCAGCTCCAGGTCAGGGTCGGAGCTGGCCTCTTTGTGTAGCTTCAGTGCTTTTTCACCTGCATGCAGACAGCCCATTTAGTGACAAACTCACTAGAGTACCCATCAAACCTGGTGTTGGCAAGGAGCTGGAAATAGACACAGCTCCTAGTGACGCTATAAGAATGCCTACAGAGAAATAGAAAGGGATTTAAAACAGAATCACCTTTGGAATTCATGGCTTTGAGAATGACATGAAGGGAGATTCCTGACAGACAGACAGCAAAGCCCAGCCAGTTCAAAAGACTGAGGCGGTCTCCCAGCAAATGTGTGGCGAGGAATAAAATGCAGATTTCCTGTGGAAACAAAAAACATGAAAAGTGGCAAGGCAGGACCTGAGGAGATATGCATGAGACATTTTACAGCCTAAGCCTAGATCAAGATGCCAGGCTGCTAATTTCCATCAGCACATTCTTCCATGTGCAGAGAGTTCTAAAAACAGTTTCTAGAAACAGAACAACCTGTTAAACTGGGATGTGGGATTTTAAGTCCTCTGACTGCATAGCCTGGTTACATGGGAATCCTGCGACTTTTGGATCAGACAAATTTCACATGTCACCATTCAGCTCAAAAGTATGTGTGCTGGATTCCTCAAAGGAGGGGACACTGTGCCAAACTAGGTTAAAGAGATAGCTCAAATCAGTCGTTTGTTCATATCCAGGTCTGATGCAAGAGCATGCCCTTCTTACCCCTCCTCCCTCCTCCACCATCCATTGCTCATGAGGCCCACGTGTTTTAGCCTATCCCAGATGCCACCAAACTTTGGACCTTAATAGTATTGTTTATAAAACAGCCACTAGTCTCTGCCCCTTGGTGTCAGGGACCAAGGGATTTCACTGCAGAGACTGCAACGCAAAGCATCAAGCTCCTGTGCAAGGAGAACAAAAATAACAGGAGATGATTTCTAAGGCTCTAAGGAAGTTCTGACTACATGAGGCCCATCAGGGATGACTCAGTACTTGCCTTCTAGTATTAGTACAGGAACCATGCCTTACCTTAAAAATGCCAGCAATGGAAAGGGTGAGGCTAGATGTTCTGGAAACCAAGAGGAACTCAGAAAAGCCTAGACCAAAGGCAAGAATTCCACCCAAGAACAGCTTCCCTACCAGA
>NW_008825288.1:151562-154313 GCF_000699105.1 Pygoscelis adeliae | reverse complement strand
AAGAACAGCTGCCCTACCAGAGAGAACAGCATGCCTGCTTCGTGGAAATGGAAGCGCTTCTCTGATATGGACAAAGGCAGGCCTAGGAACAAGACAGTGAGTAGCAGAGTACCTTTCCCAACTCCCAGGACTCCTCACAACAAGATGGGGATGGGCTGCTCACAGTCCAATATCAGGATGTGGAGCCAGTTCTTCATAGCCCTTACTTCCACAAGTGTGGCAGGCCACTATTCCTATGCACTCTTTAATGTTCTGCCAGCATAAGGTATATCTGGGTCCTTATAATTCCAGGTCTCTAACTACTTTGTAAAGTTCATCGCTGTTCACTTATCTAAATGAATCATATCAAACAACAAACTGCTAAGCAATCTCCCCAACCACTCTATAAAGCTACCCCTGCTTTCTCTAATTAACTCACGCACCCTCAAACACCGCAAAGAGTGGGAAGAGCCCCAGGAACATGAGCGGCTGCAGGTGAAACATGATATCAATGGGGTTCTGGAGCCCTGAAAGAGGAGAATCAATAACAGACCAGGTAGCAACAAGCCAGGGAACAACATAGCTCCTAGAGCCTTTATTAGTACCATTCCTAGACATACACCTTAGTTGTAATGCCCATACCTGTGCTGCTGCAGAGGCCAAGCCACCTTCATTACCCATCAACAGCTAACCCCTGCCCAGGTTTCAAACACCGCCCCTTACACAAGATGCTTTGTTTCTGCAGCAAGGGCTACCACGTCCTTATTCTCCTCCCCGTTACCAGCATCACCACCCACTTCCTAGCACCCTACATACCCAGGTCAGCCTTCTGCATAAGTATCTGCGTGAGAGTCCAGCGAATACCCCCAAGGAAAGAGGCACACAGCACCAGCACGAACCCCTGTGCGTTGAACTGTGTGGACTTGTAGGTGAACATGAAGAGCCCCCCAGCGATGAGCAGAACCACCAGCAGCAATGCCACCCTCTAGATGAGAGCAAACACAAAGTCACTGCAGACTCCTGAAGCTGAACAAAGAGACACCTCCTCTCTTTCAGATTCATCCACATAATTGCATTCTTCCTCTACTTACATGTTTCTTGTACATGTACTGCCTATTTCCCTAGGCCTGACCTTTTCCCTCCCTAAAGCATTGCATGGGACCCTTACCACTTCCTCCAGCTTGAAAAGCAGTGAAAAAAGCAGGATGAAGAGAATGGCAGAGGATTTGGTCATCGTGTAGCTGTAAGGACCAAAATACACTGTCAGTCTCCTCCAATATAGTTCTTCCCAGCAAAGTACTATTAGGAACCAGATCACCCACTTCTACATTGCTACCACCAAGCCACCATAGACCCTGCATGCCAACCCCACCAAGCCACCATAGACCCTGCGTGCCAACCCCACCAAGCCATACACCCATTCAAGAAACTGACGCTGACAAAGCACTTTCTAAACCCCACCAGAGGGCTCCCAGGGAAGATGGCGTTTGTACTCACAGGGAGACAGTGACGTATAGGAAGCTCCAGTTACTCAGCCCAATATCCAAGGAAGTTGACAGAGCTAAAGAATCAAAGAAAAAATCCTGAAGTTAACTATCTTCCACTACATTAAAAAAAAAACAAAAAAAATCCTGCTACTTGACCATGAACATAGAGAGCAGAGCAGACCCAATAAAAACCCCCACATTTTCCTCAGGTTAACTCTTCAGTACCAACGTAGTTCAGATATCCTCAGCTCTTTATGTTTCTGTCCTGTTCGCTGTGATTTAAGCTGGGCTCAGCACTGCGCTCACTGAACATACACTATGCAAAAGTGCAGAAATAATCCTTGCCCTCCCTATGAATGAAAGCCATCACAGATTTGTACAAAGTCTTTTTTGAATGTATCAGAGCATGATAACTGGTAAGTATGAGGGCCATTGCAAGAAGCCTGAAGAAGCAAGTCTGGCAACAATCCTTAATCCTGGTGCAGCTCTTGTTACAGTCTATTCTCCCTTGTATATAAGCTTCCTACCACAGGAAACAGTTTTACTGATGCAGTGGCATGCTATGCTGAAAGGCAGTATTGCTACAGATGTGGAGAAAGCATTTTTCAAGAAACCATAGGACATGTTATGTAAGATATTGCAAACCTTGCCAGAGATCTTAGACTAGATGCTGTTCTGTGGGAGACAGTATGACGACAACTGAACCAAGATAACACAGAGCCAAAGAACTGCTGAAGTAGCTAGAGTTCTGTGCTCTGAGTAAGAGCTTCACTCCTTGGTCTCAGCTACAGCAGTTTCGTGGATCATGTGTGATGAACTTCTCTATCATAAAGACCAAGTTCCAACCAGGGAAAACTCCTGAAAGAACATAAACGCATGGCTTGATTCCAACATTAAAGAAAAAAAGTAACTTGCAGAGACAACTTATGGAGGTACTGTACGAGATTCTCATTGTATGTTCTCACATGCCAGTGGCTCCTTCATAAAAATACATTCAGTGTGGCCTCTCCATATTCTAACTAGTTTTTGTTATGACCAATAGAGATAGCATGTCTAAACCTAAAGCTTTAAGTAACACCTACTCCTCCCCTGCACCTGGTAAGGAAACGCACGGGACGCCCGCAGTGCTGGGCGCCCGCGGGAGCGATGCTTGCCGCTGCCCCCGCTCCACGCCTACCCCAAGGGAGGCGGCAGACGTCCCGCTTGCTCCGGGCGCCGCGGCCCGCCCAGCCCTGAAGACCACCCCAGGACCCCGGCCCGAGAGCCGCAATCAAACGCGGCTCCG
>NW_008825288.1:149947-150657 GCF_000699105.1 Pygoscelis adeliae | reverse complement strand
GGGCTCCGTGCAAGTAACAACGGTGCCAGCCTCCCGCCGCGGGCCGAGGCTGCCTGGAGCAGCCCGTGCAGCTCAGTCCCCATCAGCCGTAGTGGTACACGAAGTCATAGCTGCTCGGCTCCTTGGGGATGGGCGGCGGTGCTTCGGGGATCTGGATGTTCTCCAAGTCCAGGAGTCTCAACTTCATTTCCATGCTCAGCAATGTGTCCAGGTCACTTTTAGTCAGCTCACTGGACATGTCCTTCCCCAAGAGAGCATTAAGCCCATCAATCCAGATACAGTACTGTGGAAAAAAAGGATCATTCACAACTCCAGGCATAAGTGATAGGTTATGCTGAATCCATGCAACAATTGGAGATACTCCTACACAGCTCCAAAATAGGAAACATGGGAGTTAACCTATGGGGGGGGGGGAACCCTCAACCCCAGAACAGTGCCCACAGAGATTTCCAATGGAAGTTAGAAGCCTAGAGGTAAGCATGACACCGTGGCTCTAGGAGAGGGCCAAGAAACAAGAGTTTCTATTGTGGCATAACAGAAAAAGCAAAAAGCTATTTTGCTTTTTGCAATAGCAAAAGCTATTTTAGATATCAGTGTTCTATAGAACAGGGAAAAGGGAACAACTGACTGCACAGGAGGAAAGAAAGTAGCAGTCCAGACTAAGGAAAATTAGAGTAGGAATTTTTTTTTTTTTAAAGAGAGAAAGATAA
>NW_008825288.1:126277-149893 GCF_000699105.1 Pygoscelis adeliae | reverse complement strand
TCACACTAAGCATTGGCAACATTTTCTAAGAATTAACCTGGTGGGAGACATCCTGCACAAGCCTTTAATGAGAAGCAACTGATCCTTCTTAATCTCTGAAGTTATTTGCTTTATATTCTACTGCTTAACTGCTGTGTTTCTTACCTCATATTTATTAGGTGCAATGAAGTTCAAGGTCTCATCAGGATCATATAATATCGAGAAGGCCAATTCTAACACTTCCTGAATGGAAAAGAATCTTTCATTCATTGACTGAACAAAACATCACAGCACCTTCCGCCTGCTAACCCAACAAGAGAAGCTGCCTTGCTGCAGCTCAGTGAACTTTCCCGTATCACTATTCTGAGCAACTCTGAGCAGCCTATAGCACAACCAGACTATGCTCACGGCACCTAGCTACCACAAATGAGTACTAGGAAAAGGCCCAGATATTAGATGGGTTTTGTAAACAATACACCTGCAATGTGAAAAGCCATTTGCTCCTGTTGCTTGCTTTCAGTCTTCAACTCTACAGCACTGGATATTAATTACAGGTTAAAAGGGAGCAGTTACCTTGTTCTGTTTCAGTGCACTTTTCTCCTTCATGTGTGGACAATCCTTCCCTGTGACAATGGCTTTGATGTCTGCAACTGGAACTAACAGTGAAAAAGTAAAACTCACAAACAAGAAATCCTAACCACGAAAAGACAGAACTTTGTTTTGTCTTTGCAATTGAGCGTTGTTCCTGTTCTTGTAGCTCATTACTGCAGTTTTCCAAAACACATTACCAGTAACACATCCCTACAGCTGGCTGTTATAAGAAATACCAAGCAATTCCAAGACTCAGAGGATTTGGGCAAGGACCAAAAGTTGATCTCATCTCAGTCAGGGCTTCAGCCACAGCTCTTTTTCTCTCATCTCTAGGATGGTACTCCTAACAGCCTCTAGACGGCAGAGCACAGAACATTGGACAGTGTGCTCAGAGCAGTAATCGGGACTTACTTTTTTCCTGTAGAGATTCAAAGGTCACTTCCCCCTGGGCATTGTCTTCCAGATCTCCATAGTGTAGCACCTTGTGATTCAGAGCCAGGCGACAATACCAAAATCTTTCTGGAACACACATCAAGTAGAGTAAGCTGAGCAAGATCATTCCCATAAGGTCTTACAGCCACTACATTATAGTCACCCCACCCAATCCCTCTACTCCCCAAATTCCTCAGCACTGCTTCCTGTTCATGAGGGGATGGCAGTAATCTAAGAAATGCACATATGTTCCATCCCAAACCACTGGCTGGTATAAACAGCCCAGTAACCAGCTTTCCTTTCTGGCAACATGCCTGCTGACAGGTTAATCCATTCAATCTTACTTGCCTACAGTTCTTCACATGAAAAAATGCAGTAGACATTGTCACCTCACCTTGTCTTCTGCGATTTCCAATTTTTCGAAAGCTACTTCCCTCACAAAGCCTGTTCAGGCGCTGTTGCTTTATCAGCTCCAAGATCTCAGGTTGGATTTTCTCTCTCAGCTCCCTGGAAATCAAATACAGAAGCGTAAGCAGAAAATGGAGATAACAGCAAGCACAGAAGGCAACTGGTTTTGTTAGGCACTTACACAATAGGTGGTGACTGGAAGTCATCTTGGCTCATTCTCTCAGACTGGCGTAGTCGCAGAATCTCAGAATAGCTCAGGCTGCGTAGTTTGCTCTTGAACTGGTCCAAGGAGTTTGGTTTAGAGGGGAGAGCCCGTGTGATCTGTTCCCTCACAACCTGCATAACCTAAAGAGGTTGGGCAGGGAGAAAAGCAAGTCACATTCTTGCTGCTTAACGGCAGCAGAGAACCAAGGCACAGCTCAGTGGCAGCAAAGAACTGACATAGAATAACTGGGGCCAGGAGTGTCAATGTACTAGTGACTTTGGAGATCCAGAAGAGCAAAGAATGACCTCAAGTCATACCAAATAAAAGTTGGACCACCCTCCCTTACAGCCCACGTCAATGCCCTGTCATACCTTCTGCACCCTACTCTTTAACCAAGGGTACAGGCTGAGTGAACATGTGCTGTTCTGCAAAAGATTCTACAAAAATACCTCTTCTCCACTCTGACCTTATTAAAATCTTCTGCTGTCGCCCTCATTTCTTTCCAGGTCTTGTTCAACAGCTGGATGCAGATGGCAAATAGCTCCTCAAAAGCACGGTCATGGGTGAAAAACATGGGGTGATAGTCATTCCGGCCTTCATTGGCTTCAGGAAGAAACAGAAACCACAACCTGTGAGCATATTGCACAAGAGCTACTAAGAGTAACTAAAATCCACTACAGTGACAGAAACCTGATGGCGTACAGTAGTACTAACTCAAAGAGATTAAGACAGTTCAATGCTTCGTCTCCCCGTAGACAGTCTATATTGGGAATGGCAACTATCCCCACGCTTCACCATGCAAGCCTCTGTGACACATGCGCCCTTTTCATACTAGTCCCCCCAAATGACTGCTTGCAGTTGTTTCCCACTCTCCTCTGGTAGAATTTCTTAGTGGTTAATTGTCTCAGAATGCTGTTTTGAGACTATCAGAGCTACTAAACTTTAGTCAAGTTCATGATGGTTTCTAGAGTGGTTTTTTTATACAGCACCCTGCTGAAGCTTCAGGAAGTTGAAGCGTTCCGCTTGTGTCAGTTTTTCAGGAGAACCAGAGTGCACACAACAAAATTTCTTACTTTACTTCGATACTGGTATTATCACTGGGACACTGATAGTGTAACTCCAAGCTTCCCCTGTCCTTACATGGCAGAAGTGAGATTAAGGTACAAATGCTTGTGAATATTGGTCAGCCTGTAAGCTACTTCCAGAAGCATCAGCCCAGCAACTTGGAAAACTGGGTAATAAACGGTACTTACGGAGTTCCCCAACTTGCAGGATCTCACAGAGCATCCTGGTAAGCTCAATAGCACTGCGCCCAAAGGGACACTCATGCTTATCTTCTCGACTGCTGTTCTCCAGAACAATCTACAAGAAGAGGATGCAACGCACACTAAGAAGAGCTGCTGAGGTGTTGGTATCTGCAAAAAACAGCAGTTTCACTTACCCTGATATAGGTGTCCTGATGAAATTTGGCCAAGTAGAGCATGTTGTCCAATGCTAGCATCCCTGGAGGAGTCTGAGTAAAATCCATGGCTGGATTGATGTGATTCTGTGAAAAGAGTTTGTAGAAAGAACCCAAACAAATTAGCTCAAAGTAATTGTGTGAGAACCTTTTCTGAATGAATTTTACAACCACCTGTCTATCAAACACTCCCTCACATCCATCCAAGAGGTAACCTTGGATACCTGCTGACATTATTATCTGAACTTTCTAGAAGAGAGGTCGATTTCAAGTTCTTCATAGAATAGGTGCGTATGGTAAGTAAGTATCTCCAGACAATGTGCCTAATGAGCCCTGGCATTTAACCAATCAGCAAGTTCATAGTGATCTTCCCTAGGAGTACGAGTGTAGCCAAATTTCTAAAACTCAGATACAGAAGTATGGTAAAGCAAACAGCTATTTCCGTTCCTTATTTCCCCACAACTCTGATGGAGATCGCTTAGATTGCCTTTGCATGCTTTACAGTCAGCACTCTCTCTAGATGCATACAGTAAATCCCAGCATCTTGTAGTCCTTGGTGTACATGGCTTTGCGTTTTTCTGTTCCACTGCCAGGGACGGTGTTGCTGTCAGATTCTGCATCAAATGCAATTCTTCTCAACTCAAATATGATGTCTCTCTGCGCCTGAAGGACAGAAGGCAGGGAAACGGTAACATGTGATCAATCACTAGGGCAGTATTTTCACATAATGCACAGTCCCACCCCTCTCTCCAGAGCTCACACAGTGAATACAGAGAAATGCCAAAGGTCATTAACATTACATAAGAAGAGGCAATCCATTTCAAAATTGCAAGTTTCAGTATATTGGGTAAAGCAAAATATTGGTTTGCTTTTTCCTTTAACTGCCCCAAGTTTAGTTAAAGGCAATTTCTAGGCATTCAGATAATGCTAAGGCATTTCTCACTCAAGACTACAATGCATCTAAGAACTGAGTGACAGACACCTTAAAAATGCCCAGCTTCCTTGCATACTGCAAGGAAATGGATAAAAGGATGTGCCTTCCATAGAGGTGGAGTAATCAGTTTGACAGCTGGCATCACACTGGGCAAGAAAGGAATATATGGCTTCCAGTGACCACTTACATCTCTAAAAGTCCCATAGCACACAGCAGGATAGTCATGAGCATACCCTAATCTCAAGGACTACAATGTGAGGGGTGGTTTTGAAACTTTATGCCCTATCTACTGCAAATTCTACGGAGCTAGGGAGCTCAGGAATAAGGCCCCTTGTATGTCCTATTCTATCAGATCTTACTCAGCTCTAATAGTGACCTGATCATTGGGATCCATCTTGGTCATCATTCTCTCTTCCAGAAGATTAAAAGTCAGGACCTGTAGCACGTACAGCTGATGTGCCATTTCTGTTTTAATCGGGCGGTTTCCTCTGATCACATGCTGCAAAATAAAGGATAGGGTAGAAATGAAGACAATACAAATAAAAAACGAGGTATTAGCTGTAGGCATATGCCAGGCTGCATGTACATCTCTGTATATGAAGATTCAGCTGTTTAACCTCCATATTCCATCAGAAGCATAATGATAATGCTCTGTAACAGCAGAAAGAAGCATCCTGATAACTCCCTTTTGAACAAGTGGCTCCAATTTCACCTTTGAAAGAGTCACTTTTCTGGAAGTGCCCTGAGGGCAGCAGAATTTACACTTCACACAAGCGAAACCTCTATTGAGAGAACATTAGGAAGCACTCTGTCATTCCAGACATACTTACATTCAGGATTATAGACCTCAGGTGCTTCTGGGCAAATGCATTAGCCATTTCCTGTTGTGGAATTTAGAGATAAATAACATGAGTGAAATATAAACAAAAAGCCCACATTGTGCAGAAAGGAGAGAAAGAAGGAAGCCTATGAATTGGAGATAGCACTGGCACACAACAAAGTGCTTTTACTACAGACTGTCAATTTAGCATGGCATCTCACCACAAGGCAAGCTTCAAGTCGGAATGCAAGGGTCATCATTAGCATGGCACAACTCATGGATGGCTCCCCTACAAAACATCATTAATGTGGAGAAAGGCACTAGGGTAGTCAAAGGAAAGAAGAAAATTTAGCTTAACATTGGATATCTAATGATACTTCAACATCAGGAGATATGGCAGCAGGGAGCACACTGTGGGTTGCCCAGAAAAATCCGTCATCTACAAGAGGTTCCTTCAATTAGCATTTCACAACTTTCTATACCTAGGTATACACCCAAGATAACAAGGGCTAGAGGATGTAGTTTTCAGGTCTCCTCCCTCTCAAAACTCTCCCTCTGAAATTTACATTTCCTTTGTCTCAGTTCCTAAAGAGATGTTTAGAAGTCAGTTTAAGGACAGTTTGCAGAAGCACTTCAGTTTACAAAAATAAAGGGTAAATAATTTTCATGTTTAAAGGAAAGCTTCCAGTTTCCCTCTTTACTGCAAGGCTTCCTTCCCCATATGAGGAGGGTTTCGCAACCATCAAGTCATGATGACAAACATCATGATGCAGCATGATGTCACAGCAGATGCAAGTATCTGCTGCAAGCCTTTGGTTCCGGGACCAATTACACATGCACCTGCAAAAATCTAAGCTGTGCTTTCCCTGTAAACTGTGAAGATGCGCTTTTTAAAATACCAGCAATCTCATTACACCTGCTAGGAGAGTGGCACAAGTGCCAATGTCAAGATGGAATATTATCAGAAGTTTGCCATTATAAGCAAAATCTTTGGGTAAGAAAAATCTGTTGGGCAATACATCATCTGGAAGAAGTCCAAAAGAACTGCCAGAACTTCACATTCCTATGCAGCGCAGATTGAGAATTGGAAGCAGATGTGCAGTCTTAGACAATTGCACTCAGTCAGCTGTACATTCTGAGCAATCCAAGACTGTTCCAACTGCTCCTATCAACCCTGCTCTTGACAGGCTTTATGAGGAGTCTGGTAAAATGCGTATATTAGCCTCATTCCAAATCCCTGTTATCACTTTCTCCAGACAGAAACCTCCTAAAACAAGAAAGTGATATGCTGGCTGATAGCCAAGCCATAATGGCTGCAAGTTCAGCAGCGTTCATGTTACAACCAAAATGAATCAGGGCTTGAGTGGAAGATATCCAAGAAGCATCTAGATGAAGTCGGAAGTGGTTTCAGAGATAACACACTGCCCTATGAGTCATTATTTTTTACTATGATTCGTGAGATGTAGTACTGAGAATAGAACAAGGCCTGCTGTTAGGATTTGTTCATGCATGCAACACAAAGAATCCTTACTCTGTAGGAATTAGTTTGTACATGGGATGAAGTAACAAGTGACTGAAGCAGATAAACAGTGGGGAGGACAAAGACAATTAAACAATTCTAAATAGCATAGTAAGAAGCATGAGCACGCACACAGCCTAACCACTGTTAAGGGATCTATGTTGCGCTGAGAGTCCGATAATGCCCACTTTGCTGCTTGATGGGGTCATAAAAATCACAGAATCATTTATGCTGGAAGAGACATCTTGAGATCATCTAAGTCCAACTCCCCTGGTTCAAGCAACATCAGACAGAGAAGGTTGCGCAGGACCATGTCCAGTCAGGTTTTTATTACCTCCACTGATGGAGACTCCACAATCTCTCTGGATAACCTGTTCCACTGATTGACCACCCTCATATTAATTTGTGTGTGTGTGTGTGTGTGTGTTCAGGTGGAATTTCCTGGGTTTTAAGCTGTGCCCATTGCCTCTTGTCCTGTCAGCAGGCACTATTGAGAAGAGTCAGGCTCCCTCTTCTTTAGTCCCTTCCATCAGATATTTATACATATTGATAAGACCCCCCTGAGCCTTCTCCTCTCAAGGTTGAGCAATCCCAAATCTCTCAGTCTCTATTCATATGAAAGATATTCCAGTCCCTTAACCACCTTCATGGCCCTTTGCAGTCACATGGATTGTGTTCAAGGGGGTGGGGGTGGGGAGAAAAACAAAAAAGAAAAGAAGTGAAAGATCCCTTGGAATTTTGTTTGCTATGAAGTTTAGTATCTTGGCTAAATTACCAACAGGGGAGTATGTTCCTCCTTATTTTCATGTGTTAAGCATATCCATTGATTTTAGAAATTATGTAACATTTAATGAGACTGTAGTTTCCCCCTCTGAAGGCACTGCATCCTCGGCAAAAGTGGAGCATTCTCTGTGCCACCCAGAAAAACTAAAAAAATGTACCAGAATCTCAAGATACAGAAGGTTCCAAATCAACTTATTAACAAGAGTGGTGATTCCCCTGGAGATAGCACGGGGCAAAAACCTTTCTTCTAGTACAACTCCCAAAGGGAGAAGTCACAGATTAGGCAGAATGTATACTCTAGCCCCAACCAGCACTAAGTTTTGTGACTGCTCTTCACAGACACACAGCTTTACCTTTAGAAGGACGCAGCTGGATATGAAACTGTCATTAACGCAAGTGAGATTTGGGGTATAAACTCAGGCTGCAGTAAGTTTAAGGAGACCCAGACTGCTAAAGAACTGGTTCCAGTTTTAAAATTGGTTCACCTGGTCAGTCTTGTAGTATCAGTTTCCTTTTACGATCATCTTTATTGTCTTGTGTGCACAATAAGTCATTCAAGATTATTCCTGCTACTGATTCTTCTCCCCTTCACAATCTGAGCACATCCCCAGGAGCCCTCCCACCCTTTTCCCTAGGCTCATCCACTATCTGAAGCCTGCATGCATCATTTCTGAGATACAAGGAGGCATAACTGGAGAAAAGCTAACATGCCTACAGTTCCACATGACCAGCCCCCAGGCTTGAGTTACTTACAGTGATGGGCAGGTCTAGTGGGTTAAGCAGCTTGTCCTGCTGGCAGAAAGCAAAAAAAGGCACAAAGAGAAGCAGACAGGATTTAGCTCAGAGTCCAGAAATAAGGCACAAACGGGGCACTAGAGAAGAAAGGCTTAACACAGCAAAGCTACACAATACAGACATATGCACATCTTGCATGTAGCTGAGATCTTGGGGGTTTCCTCAGAGCAGGACAGGTGTTTTCATTTCTCACATCTGCCAGCGAGAATATCCCCCTATGACTTAAGAAAGGTCCCTTTTTTGGGCAAGGGGGAGGTGGGGTGTTTGTTTAGTAAGTACATACAACCCCAAGGACCCTCCCCAGCCTCTCTCTCCCATACAGAATTAACTTTCTTCAAAAAAAATTTCCATGCCGTAGAGAGGATTACTTTCTGTCTCTCAAGGCCTTTCAGATTCCTTTCTGAGCATCTCCTAAACATAGATGTGCTGCTCCAGAACACATTATTAATGGGATGGTACTTTTTCTCCTATGTTGCCACACTGAAACAGCTACAAAAGTTCTTGGCAAGGTCCAAGGCCTGCCTTGCCCAGACAGTATGATTTCTGAGGCATAAATTAAACAGCCAGCCAGCTACCATTATTCAGGTTTAAAGTCAAAAAGCAAGAACAAACCTGTCTCTTGTCCTCAGGTGCCTTCAGGAAGAGGGCATTGATCAGGGCAATGGCATATGTCTGAATCTCTTGGTTTGAGCTGCAGAAACAAAAATGGGAGGATCATAAGAGAACAGACAGTGTAGAACATTACAGCTTGCTGCTTTGCCTGCATTGTAAGAACGTTTACTACAGCTATCTTGCATTTCAATGGATAAGCAGGATTCAGGTAATCTACTTTCATGCCATCCAACTCTTCATAAGGCCTGCAAAAAGCTGACAGAAATTGCTGACCAATAGCTCCATTATGCAGAAGATAGCTCTGCTGGGATGCAATCTGCACTCAGAGTTCAGCATCACCATAGTTTGTTTCCAATGCTGAAACTATCTCTGTAAAGCCTAGTTATACTTCAGTCTGCTATATGGATACAGCTAGAAACTTATATGGAGCAAGTAATTTTTCTCCCCTATGTCAATGGAAGCCACCAAATGCAAATGGAACGAAGGGGAAAGCATGCCTCTCTTTATGGCATTGCCTTCCAATCTCAGTAGTTTGGCCCAACCCACACATCTTTTTCTTATTTTCACTGAAGAGCTTCTTCAGGTAAAGGGTGCTTAGTCCCTTCCTAGATCACACAAAGCGTGTGGTTTCACTTGTGATGTTTTGAATAAGCTTCCAAATGCCAGTCACACTCTTTTCCACCCCCACCTTGATGCTCTATCAAATCCAGTTTTGTTTCTTGCTATACTATTACTCTTGGGAGACTTCTGCAGAACTTCAAGCTCTTCTGATTAACAGAAGTCCAGTGCATCACCTGTATGAATTTGTGCGTTTATGTATACTTTTTAAAAAAGTATTTATATATATTTTTTATATATATATAAAAAAATTAAACTTTTATAAAACATCTAAGGCTAAAACATCTTTTAGCTTAAATAGCTATTTTCCCCACTTTGGCATTTATCCCTGCCATATCTGTGGATAACAACCATATTCTCTCTTCTATGACTCCCTTCCAAATCTTCTTCATTTTGGTGAATCTGCCATAATTCAAGCATGCAAATGTTCATGCATCATCCTAGGTTTTCCTTGGGCCTCCAAGCTTCACAGGTCTCTGAAGTCTGTCACTTCACCTCTTCTACCCTTCTTTTTGGGGTTTGCTGCTCTTTTCACTAGACTGTTTGCTTTTTGACACAGCAAAACAATTTTTAAATTAATTTCTCCTCTTCTGACTCGTCTCTTTCAGACTTGTTTCCATGGACCTATTCTCCCAGAACCTATCCTCTGTTAAAGATTGTTCCCTCCTGATAGTCCTGCCAAACAAACACCAGCAAATTCTGACTCATTCTCCAGCCTCCCTTTCTACAATATTCCCTGCTACTTTCCTCAGGAGCCTTCTGTGCTCTGGAAGCACTTAAGCATATAAGTATATGTCTTGAACAAAGATATTTTGCTTAAACAACTGCACAAGTGTGTTCAGTGTTAGGACCAAACTTGTGTTTTACTAAAATAGAAATTATAAAGCTGAAAGAACATATACTCCTTGCAGAACAAAGTTGCTGCAGCATTCATGAGAACTTGTTTAGCTTTTCTGTAAAACCAAGTTCAAATGTATAAACACTCTAAGCACACAGTGACATTGATGCAATACATTGTTTGCACTATAATTTTGTTAAACTACTGTTCATTGATTAAGGAATATTAATCATATTCACAAATGGTGCTCTTCCACATTTTCAGAATTAAAAGACTTGAGAAGGAAAAAAAACAACCTACTTAAAGCTCTAACAAATGCATGCTTCTTTTTTTATGGAAGAGTAGAACTGACCTAGACAAACAGCCTTAAAAGCCAGATATTAATTTGTCAGTTCATTTGGAAAGACCGAAAGGGGAGGTGGGGGAAAAAGCAAGAAAAGCCATTGTTTTCCTCCTTAATATGCAGGACAAAAACCAGAAGATGATGAGCTCTTAGAGTCTAGTGGAGACAATTTAAAGAGGGGTGAAGGTGACAGATGACTGGATGCAGAAGCTTTGGGAAGTTATTTTAGTAAAACACAGGTTTGGTCCTAATACTGAACACACTTGTGCAGTTGTTAAAGCAAAATACCTTTGTTCAAGACATATATTCATCTGCTTAAGTGCTTCCAGAACACAGAACATATTTTTCCAGGATCTTACTTTTTTTAAAATCTGTTAGAAATCCTAAAGTTCAAGTAAGATGTCATACCAGTAATATTTTAAAAATAGCGTATTTAAGAGTTTTAAACGTAAAAGGCTGTATTTTCAAATTAACAGATATTCATAAAATTGATTTAAATCACACCACTGTTGGGTGGACACTCACACTTGCAGATGAGAAATGAGCTGCCCCACGGTGATCTCTTCTGCTATCTTCTGATACAGAGTCTGACTGTTTAGCACCATGCTTTCTAGAATGGCTAGGGATCGTTGGAGGATAGAGACATCTACCATAGGCTGACTCACATACCCTGCAATCTAAAAACAGATGAACCAGGAGGTCAACAGACACCCATCCAGGAAACCTTGTGGTGAGTGAGATAAGCTAAGGGAGACAGGGCTCAGAAAGCTGGGTGCGCTGTGCTCTCAATGAGTACTCAGCTTCACAGAGTCATCTTGCTCTTCCTGGAAGCTGCATTAAAGCAGAAAAAGAAATAGCATCCACACCCCCTTTACCCAAACTCACCTGTTTGATGAAGGTTATTGAGACCATGTCCCAAGAGACAATACCATGGTCCATGAGCTCCAAGAAGGCAGTCAGGGTGAAAGCCAACATCTCACTGTAACTGAGAAAATGAAGAAGGCAGTTACAAGAGATCTGGTAGCAAGGAAAAAGCCTATCCAAGCTGAATAAGCTGGCTAAGAGAAAAACATCACCACCTTCTCCTAATAAAACAGGCTGCAGTTTGGCAGCTGGGGGAGCAATAAAGTATTTGTATTTATGAAGATAATTTTATTGTTTTGTGGAATCCTATTTTATTTTTCCTGATTACAAGCACAAATTAAAACTAGCAACAATAAGTCCCTAGTCCTGCCACCAGAGACTCACAACCACCTGGATCAGTACCTGGCTAGTCAAAGGAATAACAGGAGAAGCAGCAATGCGGTATTTATTCCCGAGCAGGGCAAAGTATCAGTACTTAAATTCAACACTTTCATGTGAGGAAAAAAACCTAAACCCAACCAAAAACCAGCAAACCCCAGAATATTCAGTACAACGACCATCAGTTAAAAAAAGACCAACTTGAAAAGGGGAAAGCTTTTTAAGCTGATTGACTGAAAATTTAAACCATCTGCAAACACTATGTTTTTCAACTGTTGTCAGCTTTGAGCTCCGGAGTAAGTTTATATCACAAAACATGCAAAAATCTTTGGAAATTATAACCCCTCCACACACACACAAAACCCAAACAAACACGTTTTAACATCAGACAAAACCAAAGAAAAATTAATTGTCATTCTGTAAATACTGGGACCTGGCTTGAAACAAAACTAAAGCACCACATGAATTGTGGAAAATTTAATACATAACCACAAGATGGAAAGGTAAAAAAGACTGAGGGAAAGACTGCAGAACATGCTGAAAACATATTAGTTGCTAATACATAAGAAAATAGAAGACCTATAAATGTCACGACAATAAGTTATCAAGACTTTAAAAGTGCTTTCAGTGAAACAGAACAACTACAGTGGAAAAGCCAAGTGAATTATTTGCATCAGAGTTCATGGTGAATGTGCTTGGGGAAACTTCCAGATTACAGTTTGGTTTTTTTCTGGTTTTTTTGTTTGTTTTTAAGAGAGAAGAAAAGTCTTCAAGTCTGTCATTTCAACATCACTAGAAGACATTCTGGAACACGCCATTAATATGAAAAACAGATCTCCAGGACCAGATGATATTCACTGAAGAACTCCAAAGGAACCATGGTAAAATGAAACATTGCCAAACTACTTATTGTGCTCTGCAGAAAGTGGCAAATATAATGCCAATTTTTAGAGAGGACTCAGGCAGGAATCTGAAGGACATCTCAGGCATTTAGGTATTTGTAACCAGAAAGATAGGCGGAATCGATAATAAAAGAATCATACCACTAGAAGAAAAAGAAATATTTAACAGGGAAGAATTGCTACAGCTTTGTAGAGGGAAGTTATGTTTCACATCTGTATGTGTATTGGGTTTATGTGGCAACGTTTTGGTAGCAGGTGGCTGCAGGGCGGCCTCTGTGAGGAGAGGCTGGGGCTGCCCCCTGCCAGACACAGCCAGTACCAGATGGCTCTATGATGAACCCACCACTGGCCAAAGCTGAGCCCATCAGCCCAGTTGGTGGCACTTCTGTGTAAGCATGTTTAAGAAAGGGTACAAAACACTGCACAGCAGCCATGAGAAAGCAGTGAAAAAACACGTGAGAGAAACAACCCTGCAGACATCGAGGTCAGTGAAGGAGGAGGGGGAGGAGGCGCTCCAGGTGCTGGAGCAGAGATTCCCCTGCAGCTTGTGGAGAGACCATAGTGAAGCAGACCCCTGCTGCCCGTGGACCACCATGGTGGAGCAGATATTCACACTGCAGCCCATGGAGGACCCCATGCCGCAGCAGGCGGAGACGGCCTGAAGGAAGCTGCAGCCCGCAGGGGGCCCCTGCTGGAGCAGGCTCCTGGCAGGAGCTGCAGCCCATCGAGAGGAGTTCATGCAGGAGCAGGTTTTCTGGCAGGAACAGTGGCCCACAGGGGACCCATGCTGGAGCAGTCTGTTCCTGATGGACTGCATCTTGTGGGGGACCCACACTGAAGCAGTTTGTAAAGGACCGTATCCCACACTGGAGCACTGGAAAAGTGTGATGAGGAAGGAGCAGCAGAGACAAAGTGTTATGGACTGATTGCAACCCCCATTCCCCATATCCCTGCGCAGCTCGATGCGGGGAGGAGGCAGAAGTGAAGTGACGAGCAGGGAGTGAAGGAGTAGAGTTGAGACTGGAAAGAAGGGGGTGGAGGGAGGGTGGTTTTACTTTTGTCTTTGTTCTTCACCATCCTACTCTATTTTTAATTGGCAAAAAAAAAAAAATTAATTTTCCCCAAGTCAAGTCTGTTTTGCCCAACCCATGAGCTTTTTCAACTTGTTTTCTTTCCCTGTCCTCTTGAGGAGGGGGTGTGAGAGCGTGGTTTGGTGGGCAGCTGGCAGCCAGCCGAGGTTAACCCACCACAATACTGAAGGTCTCTGAAAAAATCAGTAAGTCAGAATGAGAACAGTTAAGTACAACTCCAGGACTTCGAAGAAGATTTTTATGAGGTGCTTCACCAAAGCATCTTAAAAAAACCAAAATGCTCAGCTGCTAAAGGGTAAAAACAAAAGCCCCTTCTTGCATTAATAACTAACTGAAAGACAAGAAATAAAAGGGTAGAAATTAAATGGTCAGGTTTCAAACTGATGAAAAGTTACAAACAAATTTCTCCACAACAGCGCAGTAGTACTGGAAAGAGCTAAGAGCTAGGGGAAGCATGGAAAGAATGATTAGCACTCTGGAACGGCTGCCATAGTTACAGTGTTAATGGACTAAGACTGCAGCTTAGAAAGGGCATGACTAAGGGTTGATATGAGAGAGAGGTCTATATGGTTATGAATGGTACGGAGAAGACAGAAGAATTTACAATTTCTTATAACAAAATATGTAGAGGGAACAAAATTAATATTAGGTGACATATTTAAAATAAAGGAAGTATTTTTTTTCTTATAGGACAAGTAACTGTGGAACTTCATTTCCACACAGTGCTGTAGATGTCAAAAGGATAAATTGATTAAAAAATGAAGAAGAAAAATCTATGGAAGAAACACCCAAAGGTTCTTAAAACAGAGATACAATTTCTACTCAGGAAACCCAAAAGTTGAAAACTGTTGGAGACTGAAAACTGATACTTTCTCTGCTATACATTCTTTAGCCCTTTCCATTCCCTAAGATAAACAGACCTTTGGCCTTCATAGCAACTCTTCTTATGATACAGGTCAAAAAGCACTGATCATGTATACAAGAGCCAGCAACACACTTGCTGCTGACTAGCACGTACGTGCCGCCAGTTCTACATGAATGTTCTTATGTGCAACTGCATGTGGGTTTTTCATAGGATTCCTTCTCCCTTAGACCACAGATGAATAACTGCTCAAGGAGATTATGACCACAAGAAAGGTAATAAAAGTCGTTTAAATTATCAAAGTGACTTTTCAATGCAAGTTTCACACATCATAAACATCTCCTCTTTTGCCTCATGAGGTTTAGCAAACAACTAGAAAGACTTTGTCTCAATTAATAGATCAGCATTTGCTATGAGGTTAGTTGCTTAATGCCACTTCAGCAAGCAAAATTAGCTCCTTATTTGAGGCCCTGTTCCAGAGTCCTAGAATACAGGAAACTTACTGGGACAGAAGCTTGGTCCCGCTCTCCACAAGCCGTGTCAGCACTGTAATGCCTTCCATGTTGATGAACTCTGTGGCAAAGGTCACATCTGCTGAAAGTTTAGCCAGTTCCTTCATGGCATCCAGTCGGGCTTCCATACTGTGCGACTGGATCCTCTCCATCAGCTGGCGAGCTGCCCTAGACTGGGAGGAAAGAAGGATGATGCCAGTTACAGACTAGTCACCTGCAGACTGAGTTCTGCTGGCATCAGCATTCTGCCAGAAGTCCATGGATGGGCAGAGAGAGCACAGCAAGGGTAGAGAGATACCAGCAATGACAGGATAAGTAGCAGCAGTCAGCAAGTCTAAGATTGACTAAAAAAAGGCTGCACTCAGCAACAGCTACAGCCAAGCAGGAGGCAAGTAAAATGGTATTTTACATGTTAGAGTAAATGCTTGTTTTTCTTCTTGGTGAGGTGAGTCAAGGTAGATATAGAAATATGGAGTGAGACCATTATAGAAATACAATGTTAAAAGAAAAATCTCTCATAGATTCAAAGAGAAGCACAAGCTCATTTTGTGTATCCACACAACATTCTGTAAGACTTCTCAGACATAGATCAATGATATCCTCTCAATCACCTCTTGCCTAAATAAATTCTTCCTGTTCTACTCATTCTCAGCTATATGCCATGACACTTGCACAAAAAAGGTTTAAGAATTTCAATAAAAAGGAAGCTGCAGCAAGTCTGCAAAAGACAACTGTTGAGGTCACAATAGCAAGAATTCACTAGGAACAATCCCCTCTGCATCAAATTTGTCTCTTATTTTAACTTCTGCATTAAGTCACCAGTACTGTTGCTTTCTAACTGAGAATACTAACAGCACTCATATTGAGAAGGTGTCTGTCAGGTGCTTTACAACATGCTAATCTAGGAGATGCAATAAAAACGTAGACTGGATTTATTTACAGGAAGTCCTATAAAAGGGCAGAGCATCCAAAGGAAAGATACACACCCAACCAGGAAGGAAAACAAGAGTATGCGCCTCATTGTGCAGAATGACCCACAACAAAGGTGAGGGCCCTACAATTTACGGAGGAGAAAGAAAAGCTGAGAGGCAAGAAACAGCCTGTCATCCAAGGATAGCTACTGAGAAAAAGGGATGTGAGGAAGCATTTACCGGGGAGACTGCCAGCTGTAGGATAGTTCCATTCTTGATGTCACAACGAGTCTGAAAGAAAACATGAACTTTAAACTGCAGAAAAGTGGGGGGAAAAGAATGTGACTGGATCTACAGTGCACATTTGTATGCCCAAGTAAAGGGGTTCCTATACCACACAACCCTACTGAGGGTATTGAATTGAGTCAGTGGGTCCTCGCACCTATGGGCATGCAAATGGAGAAGTGCAAGGCTCCTCAGTTGAATGACACCATTCAAGTCTGAGTATTTTTGATAGCAGAGACGCTGCCCCTCAAGGATTAGCGACAGTATTGTTCTATGACACTAGTCCAAGGCATTCTGCACTCTTTCTCAGGACACCAGCAAATTGTTACCTCTCACACTGACCTGCTCTGTGATGTACAGCTGAGGACCATCGGCATAGCGCAAGGTGTAGTATTCAGGGTTTGGCAACGACCACCTGGCAGAGGAAGAAGAAGGATACATAAGCTTCTTCCTCTTCTTTCTTCTGGCTCTCAATTAGGAACAGCAGCTTGATCCCAGGAGGGTGGAAAAGAACTTTCAAGCAAACCTTTAGCATGGGAAATTAGGTCTCCCAAAGAGGAGAGAAAACACTTTCCTCTTGACGGGGGGACGGGACTTCAGCCTACTCTAAGTCCAGCACTGTGGAACGTCTGAAGCGGCCTGCACTTCAGGGACAGCAAGATTGGCCAATCCTCAGAGACACTGCCCCTAGAGGCATACATATGCACACACTCAGAATTGGAATAAAGATGCAAAGCCCCTGTTTTCCAGGAGATCCTTTTCTTCCCAATTTAAACCCTGGCCCATTCCATGGCCAAAACTGGCAGCAGGCAGCATGGATCATGCTAGCAGCACACTGACAAGCAGCAGAGACTTTCCACAGTACCCCAGCAAGAGTTGTCAGGGGGACAGACTTTCTCCACGAGGGTTCCCAGAGAACTACTCACCCATCACAGACCTCCTTGATGATGGATGCAAGAGGCCTTTTCTAGAACAGAAAGAGAGAGTCCTCAGTAGCTATGTTGCTCTCAACCAGAAAGGAATACTGCCCATTTCTGTGCTTCCCACATTCCAGTGTCAAGGTTGTGGTGCATTTCCTCCCCCACCTGGTTACCAGGTCTCACCTGATCTATTTCCAGCAGCTGGGCATTGGCACCTGGCCACTCAACAGCTACTTTCACAATGTCCGAAGGTGGTGGCATTGCTCCAGACTCCTCCAGGTGCCTTTACAACAGCATACACCTCCACACCTGTTAAGAGAAAGGATAGTGAGCAGCTCTCTGAAAACTATTTCAATTGTTACATTGCATCTAACACCAAGCTTCAAAACACTACATAAGACCAGCCTTACAGTTTGCGGGGCCTGCTAGGGACAAAACATCCAGTGCACCAGAGATCAAGGCCTCATACTAAAACAGCACATTGTGAAATTGTATGCCCAACTTTATCACCTAAGGAATATTTCTGAGAACTTGTTGGGGTACTCACACAAGGAGAGTCACTGATCAGCAAAGCCCCATCTGCCACCCACTGTCCGTACTGCCAGGTCAGTTTACAGGACTAGTAAAGCAATAGCTCCCTAGGCTCAGCTACTGTCTGTACGTGAGAGAGGTAACATACTGTCCAGGTAGCCTCCCTCCCATGGGCTGGTGTTTACTGATGTTCCATTCATATTTCTCAGATACCTTGATCCACTCAGGATACCCAAACAGGCTCCTAGGCAGAGTAGCAGTAGCTAGCTTTATCCCATTCCCTTCCTATAACATCATAAATCCAAAACATGAATATCCATCACAGAAGAAAAGTTAACTCAGCATTTACTCTGGAGGTCTACCTTTCACTCCTTTATCTGCCTTAGAGCATAAGCTTGTGTTCAGGGTTTGGTCCCAGACAGTTGTCAGACATGTTGGTTTGTGCTTCATCTGGTAGTAAAAGGCTGTAAAGGAATGTACTTGTTCAGTTCCTTTTTAATCCTCTCCTGGGTGGAGGGAGTAGCCCTGCTCTCTCCCACAGAGCCATAGGGAGAAAGTCACATGGGGGAGAGACAACCCTCCCCATCAGCACTTCTCAGAAACAAAGGCTTCAAGCTGCCCAAAATGAGATCTGACCAGATACAGAAGTAGTCCTGTCCTTAAGGACTCCTCCTGAGACTCAATTTCCAGCATATCCTGAACGAGATGGTAAGCATCCAAAGAACAATTTCCCAGCTCCTATGGAAGCTCCTATTTCTCCTATTGGGGCAAGCCAATCCCCCTTTCCCAGAATAGAGATGAGACAGTGCTGAGCAGGGACATTGTTTCATGATTAACATACCTTCCCGACTTCCTTGATCAACTGGGAAAGAGCTGCTAAGACAGGCTAATACTTGAAGGGAAACCAGCAGCCTTTGGAATTTTCCTGATGCAAGGCAAGTAAAGAAGAAAGAGGTTTCCACGGATCAGCAAAGACCAAGCAGCTGCAGAGATACCTGACCCAGGAAATTGGTCTACATGACTGTCCTGGAAAAGGGAACTTCTATGAAATTATCTGAGTCTACCACAAAAGACATGTATGCCTGGCCTGTATAAGATGTTGACCTAGAGATCCACTGATGATCTCAATTAATGAAGCTCATATGCCTCTTCCTTCCCTTGCAGAGACTGGTATCACTGGAAGGAGAGAGATGAAAACTCAGATGCCCCTTTATCAGCCCTCTGTGATTATCTTCTCACTCCAGTTGAGGCAGCTTCCTCATCTAGGAAAACAGAACGCTATGACCTCCTGGTGCAGTCTTCTGAGATAGTCACAACGTTATCATCACTCCTGCCGGCTGGAATTGAGGATGAGGGGTGCAAATTTAGCATTTCTTTCATAGCACCTCCTAGAAATGCTCAGTGTTATCACTGCAGCTAGCCTTGCCCTCAAGTCTCCATCAGATCAGAGATACTTGCCTTACAATGAAGGCACTTGCTGGAGAGAGAAATCAGCCATTCTCCTATTAAAACAAGCATTGTTTACCATGAGAAGCTCTTCTGAAGCTGCCTTGCTCAATTTGCTCTATTCTCAGCATGTGTACGGTCTTTGCAGCTCGTGCAGAATCCAGGACGCCTGCACTCCAAAGCTATCTGGGGCTTCAGCCAACCCAAAAGGAAGATTGGTATTGCATGCGCACAGGAACACCATTCTCCTCCACTCCTACGACAGTCAGACTGTCCACGCTACCATCCCACCCCTTGGAAAGTATCTGGCAAGCCAGATTAGGAATTTCATGATATTCTGAAAATGCGCAGCTTACCCCAACTCACAGTCAGTATTCCTTCTGGCCTTCTCTTTCCTTTTTAACATCAATCCCAAGAGCGGCTTATGTTTTTCTAAAACCCATAAAATTACTGTAAGACTAAACACATCTCATG
Source organism: Pygoscelis adeliae (assembly GCF_000699105.1). NCBI lineage: Eukaryota > Metazoa > Chordata > Aves > Sphenisciformes > Spheniscidae > Pygoscelis > Pygoscelis adeliae. The sequence goes on along the minus strand of NW_008825288.1, from coordinate 130,381 downwards.
TGGAAAAGCGCCAGTCAAGTTAGGTTCAGCTTTGCCAGTTTCTTAAAATAACATCTCCAACCTTTCAGATAAGCAGCACAGCATTAGCTCAGACTAACATATCAAGAAAGAGCGGGCCTCGGAAAAGCAACAGACTCAGTGCACCAATCAGGCTGAGCAGGTCTTAGGGGTGATGATAGAAAAGCATTTATATGATTCCTATCATACAAAATTGCAAGTTAGAGTAAGCAGTTACACAAACAACACCTGATATTTTACTTCCTAATCCTGGAGGGAAGACAACCAAGCCATCTCCCGCTCCAAGATTTGCTCTGGATAAAAATTTTACCACTAACATCTTGACAACAAACTGGAAAACCTGTCCTTCAGAGAAGGTGCATCAGGTAAAAAACTCCAGCTTGGACAAGGTGAGGTCACACAAAGGAACACTGCTCACATGAGAGCTCAATTAAATTAGTGTTTCAAAGAAGCCTTCGCAGCCCACAGAGCTAGGCTAATTCATAAACGGAAAGCACCAAGCTTTGGAAACACTGTCTCCAAATCCCATGAGCCTGTGTTAACATACTCCCCTTTCTTCACAAATTTTGATTATCAGTATTCTATTCTCTCATTCCAAGACAGAAACATACAATTTACTCTTTGCTAAGAGTGACATGTTAACTTGCAGCAAATACGTTCTCAAGAGGCCTCTAACCCTAAACGCATACACAACTGCTGGTGCTATTTTCATACCCATTACAATCAGTAAATTGGACTCTACTCCTTTCTTCTACACTCATCCTGAAGCAGCTGGTCTTCTTTTGTCCAAAGTAAACTAGGAATTCAGGCAATAAAGCATAAGGAACCCAGGACCAGAATAGCACCTTGCCTCATTGCATAAGCAGAGCAAAGCACTTAGGAATCTGCATAAAGACAGGAGTGCTTTGAACCCAGATACATTTAGAAGACTGCAGCCCCCTGTACAGCACTTATTATTGGGGTTAGTATCCATAGCAAGCCTTCCTATACCAGTTATCCTCAATGCCCAATACCTGATATTTCTGAGGATAGGAAAAGTCTGCCAAGCATGCCACGCTGCAAGTCAGAAGAGTCCCTCCTGATCCTAAAAATCTGACTTTCTCTAACGTCCAAGTGCAGTGTAATAAAGAGACAAGGCAGAACCAAGAAAGCATGCTGAGCCAATGTACTCTGCAGCATCAGCCAAAAGAATTCAGAGCTTACCTGATCCTTCTGTCTCACAAAGAGATAGATGAACCTAATAAAACTATGAATCAGTCTTCCTCACTTCCTTTTGCTGAATTACACACACACACAAATAAATAATAATTTAGACTTTCAAATGGCTTTTGCAGCAATAGCTCAAAACAGGGATAACTCATCAACTAAATCTTTAAGTACACTATGGCAATTACCAGTACACAAGCAGTAGCACAGCTCTGTACATATTCCCCAGACAAAGTGCCCAACTTGCACAACACCCCGGACCTGCAGGATATACAGGTTTCCATCCATTAAGTCTAGAGACAGACAGGCAGTTCCCAAATGGTATGTAATTTCCACTCACTGTTCTTCATTCAGCAACTAAAGCCTATGATGGCCTAAACCTGAAAGCCTGAGAAATCTTAGTCATACGGCATTAAGCTCACATCATCTCCAATAATCAGACTGGCTTGCAATAATTGAACAGATAATTACTTCTCCCACGAGTGAACCAACTCACGACTAGAAACCATCTAAATCTATTCAGTGTTCAAGGCACAGCAAATACACAGTGAAGAGGCAAGGCTCAAAGATCACTTCCTTGAGTATTAAGAACTGATTTTACAACTCTTTTAACTAATATACCCGTGAGTAATTAGCACCTAATTACCACTTCTCCCTTCAGCCTCTTGCAGTACAGTCATAGTCTTTTATTTGTACTGCAACTTAGATTGCAAGTTGCTACTGAAGAGTACAAGGAAATACAGTACTTTATATGCCAGAACAAAGATGCCCAGATTATTATAGGTAGAAGCCTTTACAAATCTCTAACTTGTCTTCTCCTTTGCAAAGAACATGCATCATTCAGGGAGAGGAAATGCACATTAAAACAAAAACATTGATATTATGGGAAATTCTGCAGAAATCATAGAACCGTTTAGGTTGGAAAAGACCCTTAAGATCTTCGAGTCCAACCATAAACCTAACACTGCCAAGTCCACCACTAAACCATGTCCCTAAGCGCCATATAAATATAAGTCTCCTGTTTCATCAAAAGAAGTACTGCAGAGGTTGGCCCACAGCTCCTGGAGGCAATGCACTCTACCTGCAGCTCCCTCGATATCCTCGCCACTGAAAACAGCAACCAACCACGTTGTATTACACTATCTTCATCAAAAAAAGCTTTCAGCTGCTTACAAACTCAGAAAGTAACTCACCATGATACGTTAGACTATTTCTGCCCCAAACTTCTTCCATAAATGAGCACCCACTCATGACCGTAAACCACGTTCCCTATTCCAATCAGCATTCAAGGCACAGCAAATACACAGCAAAAGAAATAGAGCTTAAGGACTGTTTCACTGCACAGCAGCACCATGGAACAGATACCACATAAGCCTACTGAGGAAGAGATTCAAACATCAAAATGAATTGGCTAAGCAGAACCCAGACAAGCAGGAATTAAAAAAGGTAGGAAACTCTTCAGACAGTCTGGGTCAAACAACCCTTCGAAGGACCTACACAGATCAGCGGCTCAGCAGAAGCAACTTCCCAGAAGAGGACAATGAAGACTGGACTACAAATACAAAGGGTACTTCAGGTCAGCCTCTTAACACGAGGTTGTCTGTCAAAAGCGTTCTTTGAAAAGATTTCACTGTATGTCTGCAGACAAGAGGGGTGACAGACGTTAAATTTTACAATGGGTATTTTGCAGTGCACCAGTGATATATCTGATAAAATGACTGTTCAGAAGCTCTTGGGAAGAAGCACAGACTGAAATTTTGCATAATTGTGATTATCAGTCACTTACGGTCTCCCACAGCACATTCGTCTCAACAACAGCATGTAAGCAATTCTCACAGTTTTATACAGGGAGACAGCAGCCAAGCTGAAAGCCACCAAAGATGAATTCACTCCGCTTCTGCAAAGCAAGTTCCTTCATACAAAGCAGGGGTGTAGGGGTAGCTGCAAGGCAAGGAGAAATCAGCAGAGCTGCTAATAACACACTATTCAAGAGACTTCTGAGAAGCTGCAAGCTAAAACAACTACAGTATTTTAAACAGAACTTCCCTATTCATAAACTCAATCTTCTTTTCATTACAGATAGAGAACAAAGCGTGCTGCACACAGAATGAAAATGAGGAGGATGAAAGAACATTCCATGAAAAAGAAAAGCTGCCTGGTAGAATCCTGCAGTCAACAAGCAAATAGCTGCAGCTTCTGCAACCTGTAGATGCGACAAAACATCCTAGTCCGTTCTCAGCAAGTCCCCAGACAGTGGTACCAATAGGCCAAACAAAAGGTGGAAGTGATGGGAGCAGAGTGCCTAACTGGACAAATGTGCAGAGAAGACAGCTTCCTTGACCGAGCAGCGTAAGAGGGAAGCGGACAGCGCATTCCAACCTGAGGGCTATGTACAGCTTTCTACATTACCTCATATAACAAGCAAAGAGAAACATACTTCACTAGCGAAACCAAAGAACCAGGTGGCTCAGATTCTCCATCTCCGGAATCCTATATTCCTCCAAAGGCCTTCCATGGCTGCACTTTGGCTGTAAAACACTAAGTCTATGGCACTGGACTCTTATCTTGCGCATTCCAACACAGCTGGGCAGAGACCATCTCTTAGCAGAGACAGAAAGTGATAGCAACTGGGTAAAAAGAGAGAACTGCTTTTCAATTCTTTTTAATCAGTCAAGTGAGCTGAAAGCAGCCAGCCAGCCAGCAACTCCCAAAGCTTGGGCCGAAACTCAGTTTAAGGCATGGAACAATTTTTTCTGATGAAGCACTGTCCGTTTTACATCTCAGGTCCGCTCGGCTCCCGGGGGGGCGGCGAACCGCGCCCTCCTCGGGCGGCTTCTCGGCCCGATCGCGGCCCCTCCCTGGTCTCGCGCCTGGGGGCCG
>NW_008825288.1:115567-124837 GCF_000699105.1 Pygoscelis adeliae | reverse complement strand
CGGGGCTGCCTGCCCGCTTGGAGCGGAGAGCTGGCACAGGAGCTGGGCAACGCCTGCTGCCAGCTTCTGCAGAAACAGCCATGGTTTTAGTCTCATTCGTCAAATCCCCAAACGACCGAGGCACTGTACTTCAATTCTTCCCTAATAACTGACATAAACCTTCTTGTGATGCCAGCACGGTCACTGTAACGGTTAAGCATCATGGGGAAAAAAATCATGGAGACAATATGCATCTTGTGTTTAGACTTCCCTATCTGCTTAGTTTGAGGCATATAAAAATGTGGCTTTTAGGGTAGGTTCTCCTCTCTGGAGTAGCCTGTCGTATATTCTGTTGCAAACTCATTGGCTTTTTTCTCTCCGTCTTGCAATGTTTTCTTCCTCTTCTCACTAGACCTAAAAATTCAAAACAGCCAGAGCGGGAAGAGAAACGAGTCCTCGGTCTTGTGTTGCTGCGAGGAGAAAACCTGGTGTCCATGACAGTTGAAGGACCACCTCCAAAAGACGTAAGGAGAATGAGCACAGAACTAAGGAGAAAAGGAAGGGGCGTCCGATAAATTTGCTTCCTTGCAGGAGAATGCTACTGCAGTATTGTCCTAGACTTCCAGGAGCTGTTCTGACTAGGTCCAATAAATTTCACTGCAGGAAGTTCAAATCTCTTTGTGGGCTTGGACATCAATTGGACAGAGGGCGGCTGTGGGCATCCCTAGGATCTGAGGACTTTCACTTTGATAAATCTTCCTTTGCGGGGGGTGTGGGGGTGTGATGTGTGTCTATTTTCAGACTGGAATTGCCCGCGTACCTCTTGCTGGAGCAGCTGGAGGACCTGGAGTTGGGAGAGCAGCAGGGAGGGGAGTACCAGCTGGTGCACCCATGCCACAGGCTCCAGCAGGATTAGCTGGCCCTGTCAGAGGAGTGGGAGGACCGTCCCAGCAGGTGAGACGCTGTGACCCATTAAAAAAGAGTTGGCTGGTATATTCTGGAGTGGCTTTTAATTCTTGGTACCAATGCGATGCAAGAAATTGGTGAAGAACTGTAATCTTAGTTTCTGTTACCAGGGAGTTTGAGCCTAGCGAGGCTTTTTTGGTACTAGATCCCCCTTGGAACTCTCTCTTACATGATGGAAGAAGAGGCTTGAAAAGTGCAGCTTCTTGCACAGAATTCAAGTGGTATCCATTGAATTGTATTACAGATTTGTAGCATTATTTAATATGTTAAGAGGAGACTGGCGTAATTTTCTGAAGAGATAATAATTTAAATCTTGCTTATTTTTTAGTTATTAATGTAAAGCAGATGTGCTGTTTCTCTGTGAACCTGTTTATTTTGTTTACAGGTGATGACACCTCAGGGTCGTGGAACAGTTGCAGCTGCTGCTGCAGCAGCCACTGCTAGCATAGCAGGAGCCCCAACTCAATACACGCCAGGGCGGGGGGGTCCTCCCCCACCCATGAGCAGAGGAGCACCTCCTCCAGGTAGGAATTACTCTATGGAGTGGGGCAGCAAGGAGCTCATGTTATGTGGCAAAATTAGTGATAAAGAGGTATTTATCCAAGTCTGATGAAGACCTAGTATTATGGAGGATTATTCCGATATTTAGCTGGTGCCTTGAGTATTCAGCTGGATTTATATGCTTGTTCTTCTCTGGCTTAAGGAATGATGGGACCTCCTCCAGGCATGAGACCACCTATGGGCCCACCAATGGGAATGCCACCTGGCCGAGGTGCTCCTATGGGAATGCCCCCACCAGGCATGAGACCACCACCCCCAGGAATGAGAGGTGAGCAGAAGTGATCTTAGATGCCTAGAAGCTGCAAGAAGCTGTAACATGAATAAAATGTTTGAAGGGTGGTACGTTTCAATGCCTCCCTAGCTATGCTAGTTGTCAGTAAATGCCTCAGTGCCAAAAAAGAGGTCCCAAGGCCACTTCGAACATGGCAAAAACGTCTTTCTGGTTTAGCCTTGCTTCTTCTTTCCTCTTCAATATTCAACTCTTTTTCCTTTATTCCCAGGACCCCCTCCACCTGGCATGCGTCCACCAAGGCCATAAGATATTCTATAATGTACCTTTGAACTGTGAGAAGACTGATTAAAGGAATATACCGAGCAGTAGCCCCGCCAAAACTTTGCTATGTATATTTTATATTACTGCTTGTAAAGTTTGCCCTTTTTAATAAAGTTGGAAAACCCAGTACTCTGCGTCACTGTTGTACTGGCCTATTTCAGGAGTGCACCTGTTGCCTTTCACTATTGCACTTTGGTCACCCCAGACGAAGAGCAGCTTTGAAGCAAAAAGCTCAGTTTGTATTGACAGCTTAGAAGTTAACAGTTGGTCTGTTAAGTGGCCCAGACCAACTGGTTAAGTCTATATTGGTCTCTGTTCCTTATAGGAATTTAAGTATATCGATGAAATTTAGCAAGGCTGATGAAAAAAAATTTGTTGATATGGTGGAGATAGTAAAATTCGAAGAGTTTAACATTTCGATGAAATTAAGTATGGGTTACTGATCAGAATTCTCCCTGCTTTATTCACAGTGGAACAAGTACAATGGTGCCTGTATTAGGAATAGTGATCTCTGATGTTCTGCATTAAGCTACTGCTTATGAGCCTGTAAAAAAAAAAAAAAAAGCCAGGACGAGCAAACCTATCGTTAATTGCATACAATAATGTCAAACAGCCTGCATTCTGGTTGTAGTCCTCCCTTCTTGCCTCAGCTTACAGCTGCTTGCTTTTCAGTTAGGACGAAGCCATCTGCCCCCCTGCCTTTGGAGATAATCCTTTCTTCAGAGTGGCCTCTTGGAGACTTGTTTTAATTCCTGTGACTGTTATCTCTGAAGCCATCCTTGTGGCAGGTAGCCTGAAAACTTTATCCCTTCTATCTCAACCATAGAAATCCTTTTCAGCCACATTAATTAATCGAGATCACAGAAGTATATGAACAAAGCAATAAGCGTTCTCCAGTTTTTGCCCTGAAGACAACTTGGCTTACATGAACTAAAAGTCTGATAGAAAGATGTAACCTATCCCAGCTCTCAGTTGCTCTAGCTATCCTATAAAACAGAGCAAACTTTTTAGAAAAAAAAATAAATCAATCCTTTATTGCATGGGCTGCTGAAGAAGTTTTCACACAGGGTCTTCAACCAGGTATTAACAAACATCACAAAGCTGTTCCAGAACTTGAAGAAAAACTATTCAGTTTTACTGAAGTTGTCTCCTCACGGTACAAAGAAATCCAGGCCCTGGAGAGCGTGTCTGAAACGTCTGCACTGTCCAAATTACCCATTTGGTAATTACCAACAGTTCTTACTTTCTCCTGTACCTGAAAGAGAAGATATTTGAAATGACATTCCACCAGCCCAACTCCTAATGATAGATGAGGAGTAGCACTGAGCATTTTCTAGGCAATGCTCTCTGAAGTAGAAGCCTAGAAATGTGCTATTAAAGGCAGCATCCTTGATTGCCCCCAGCATCAGACCTGCAGTAGGAGGGTAAGCTACTGCAGAACCAACAAACCTTTTAGCAAGGGCCTTTAAACAATCACAAAACGAGAAAAGATAAAGCAGGAAAAAAAAAAGCTTTAATAAGAAAGTAAAGGGAGCTATACCTGGACTTGGATTTGAAGTTTCCTCCTTTCCTATGTTGGGCCATACCCAAGCGTTTTCGATCTTCAAATGATGGGCTTTTTAAGAGAGGGGAGGGGGGAAGTAAGACAAAAACCACTGAAGCACTTCAATAGCACAGGTACTTCTTGCAAGAATCCCTTCTCTGCTCTGCCCACCTTTTCTCCCAATATCAGTCAAAGTATCCCTGAGTAAGTCCAGAGATGCAAAAAAAAAAAAAAAATCCCACCTACTAAAGTCTGGACTAATGTACTACTGCTAAGACATTACCCGGCACGGTACTGCTTCAGAGCCTTCCTGCTTGTGTTGGTAAGCTCTTCGTCAAACACAGACAGTTTTTTCTTCCGCTTGGGGCCTAACACAGAGACAATAGTCAGAACATTGGCTGTAAAGAGAAGGCCACAGCATCATCTGGTTTACTAGAGCCTAGCAGCCTTGACCACAACGATTAGCCTAACCATCAGGAAAAGCAATGACTCCTCTCTGCAAACATGCACCCTGGCCAGCACCAGTGGCCATTCCTTCAAAGATCAGTGCCTCCCTCCATACAAATTAGTTTAGTTTACCTATTTGTAACAAAGTAAAACAAGAGTCTCCACCTGCTGGTACTGCTGCTGGTTCCTCTTCTGGCAAGACTCTGGCTCGCTTTGCTCGGCGATTCCTTTTTGCCAGCCGCTCGGCATACATTTGAGATTTCAAGATTTCAAACTGTGACCTCTCCTCTGGCTGAAAGGTGTTAAAATGCAAGTTTACAGTGATGTGAGGTTTTGCTAAGGGAAAACTAGGATAGTCCACCCAGGGTCCCACTTGTCCATATATGTACTCACTGTCATTTGGGCTTTTTTCTGTCTGTCCTGCATAAATTTCTTCCTCTTCTTTTTGCCTCGTAATGCTAAGTCAAACTCCTGCAGGGCTTTAGCCACTGGAGAGACAAAGAAAAGCACAGAATAAAGAACCTCTTAAAGTACAGAGCAGAGTCCAGTTGCCGCTATGGAATTTAACATGGCAGCAGTGTCATGACTCACATTTCTCTTTCTTCCTCTCCTCACGGGTCTGGAACCAGCTCCGCTCCAAACCCTCACCCACAGTCTCTTGTTTTCCTGTCTCCAGCTGCTTCTTTGCCCTATTGATCTGGCATAATTCAGGCAAGAAGTGAGTTCGTGGTGGCTAAAAATTCTCTCTCTCTTCCCTTTCTAAAGTAGGCAGGTTAAGTACATTAGGGTAACCTCCTTATGCACTACATCTACTCCAGATCCTAAAAAAACTAAGGTAAAAAAAAAAAATTCCTTAAAAAACCCCTTACTTGGGCCTCTGACTGCTGCATCTCACGTTCCTCACGCTCCAAGCACAGAACTGCATACACGTCTTTCTCTAGATTCTCAATCTTCTCTCGAAATTTTAGTATGACATCTGAAAACGATACAGTGTGAACATCAGAAGCAGCTCATGTAAAGTCCATCTTGTTTTTCAGTACCTCTTTCAGTGTCCCTCTGTACCTTGATATTCCCTGCCTACTGCTCTCCTGTTTTTTACCTCAGTGAAGTGCGTACCTTGGGGGAGAATTCTGGCTTTCACTGGTGTTTTGGCAGTCTTCACAATATCCTTCAGCATCTTGCGCTCTTCCTCACCCACAAGTGAAACTGAACGACCAGCCCTGCCTGCTCTTGCTGTCCGACCCACTCGATGAACATAGTGTTTGGTGGTGTTGGGCATGGTAAAATTGATTACCTATAACAGAAAAGCTGTTAGTAGAGAAACAATATTAAAGGACTCATTAAAAAGCTCAGCACTGCAAATACTCACTGTTTTAACACCTTCAATATCAAGTCCACGTGCAGCCACATCTGTAGCTACCAGAATATCAATCTGCTCATCCTTAAAGCGCCTGAGCAGAGATAGCAAATACATTAGCAATGAATACAGTAATCCACTTCTACCCTAAAACTTCCAGCTTCTAACTTCTTTTTTGCCTACAATTGCCAACTAAGCCTGCTAATACCTGAGTGCTTCCAGCCGCTGTGCCTGAGAAAGGTTCCCATGAAGCTCCCCAACCCGTAGACCCATCAGCCCAAGTAGGATGTGCATACGGTGAGCTTGCTTCTTAGTCTGGGTGAAAAGCATCACATGATCTGGGAAGGTTCGTGTCAGTAGAGCTGAAAGAAAGTCCTCTCAGTAGCCTGCTTCATAGCCATCTACCAACTCCAGCTTTTCTTTGCTCATCGCTAACCTGATACAATGGCCTCACGGTCCCCCTCTCGGTTGGGTCTGATCCGGATAAATTCCTGCCGCAGGAAAGGGGCAACATCTGTGTTGCTGTTCACAAAAATTCGGACAGGATTTTTCAGGGAAACAGAAGCCAAATCTTTCACCTACCAAAACAGGTTAAGGAAAAAAAAAGTCCACATAATCTCTGGTAAAAGACTAGACAAACTTCTATTCAACTTTCTGCCTCAATATGCTTCTCAGCAGCCTGTCCTACCTCCTCTGTCATTGTGGCAGAGAAAAGCATTGTCTGACGGTGGTTGGAGCACAACCTGATTATTTCCTTCATCTGTTCCTCAAAGTATTCATCCAGCATCCTACACAGGAGAAAAACAGCAAGGTAAGGCAGCTTAATCTGGTTCTAGCTAAGAAACATTACTTAAGGCAGGGCAACGAAGCCTGCCCTATAGTCTGGGAAAAGGAAAGCAGAAAACTACCATCTCATTTTCCCTGCTGTCCTGCTTAGCCTACCTGTCCGCTTCATCCAAAATCAGCACCTCAACACTGCTCAGGTGGAAAGAAGGGCAATTGTGGAGATGATCAATCAGTCGCCCAGGAGTGGCGATAAGAATGTCTGGCCCAGAGCGCAGAGCTGCTTCCTGAGTCTTCACGTCTAGGCCACCTGAAAGAGAGCAAACATGGACTGCTGACTCCCTGAGCAGATTGCAGCAGAGTACCAAATTGCCTGAGGAATGGGAAACAACTCAGATTAACACCACATTCACAATTAGAAGTGACCCCCACCTTTTTCTTTCTCAGAAACCAACAAACAATAAGTACGGCACAGTATTGGAAAGTGAGATTTTAAACCATAGCACACCTACTAGAAGCATGCCTGCAATAACTGTACAGCCTCCCGTTTTATAACACAGAATTCCCAGTTCTGTATAACGGTTTACAGCGAGCAGTACAGTTCACATAAGTTAACTTCATACTCACCTACAGCAAGGCAAGTTGTGACACTGCTGAACTGTGCCAGCTGTTTTGTGACAGAGTGCACCTGAATACCCAGTTCTCGTGTTGGCACTAGAACCAATACCCGTGTTATTGGAGCCTGACGAGGTTTGTAAATCAGGCGCTCAAGGACAGGCAAGATGAAGGCAGCTGTTTTACCTAAAGAAGAAAATTAAGAAGAATTACCAAGAATTACCAATTATTGTGAATAGCCAATTCTCCATTCGCTGTGCCTGCTCAACCCCCTACCTGTCCCAGTGGCAGCACAGGCACAAATATCCTTCCCCAGAAGACCCACCGGGATACAAGCCTTCTGAATTGGGGTTGGTTGCTTGAAGCCAAGAGCTGTGATTGCCTACAAAGGAGACAGAGCAATTAAACTCTGTCTGGTATGGCCACACCTGGAGTACTGTGCCCAGTGCTGGGCTCATCAGTACAAGAGAGACATGGACATACTGGAGAGAGTCCAGCAAAGGGCCACAAAGATTTTGAAGGGACCGGAGCACCTCACATATGAGAAAAGGCTGACGGAGCTGGGACTGCTCAGCCTGGAGAAGAGAAGGCTCGGGGGGGAAACTTGTCAATGTATATAAATACAGGAGGGTGGGTGGAGGGTGAAGGTGAAGGGAGGGTGAAAAGAGGACGAAGCCAGGCTCTTTTCAGTGGTGCCCAGTGACGGGACCAGAGGCAATGGGAACAACCTGAAACACGGGAGGTTCCCTCTGAACACCAGGAAACACTTTTTCACTGTGAGGGTGACTGAGCACTGGCACAGGTTGCCCAGAGAGGTTGCGGAGTCTCCATCCTTGGAGATACTCAAAAGCTGTCTGGACATGCTCCTGTGCAAGCAGCTCCAGGCGGCCCTGCTTGAGCAGTGGGTTGGACAAGATGACCTCCAGAGGTCCCTTCCAACCTCAGCCATTCTGCGATTCAATGACAAGTCTCACTCAAGATAGCGTTGACATATTGCAAATCAAAGAATGGTTTCCATTATTTGGGAATAACAGCTCCTAAAGGACTATCACGCTATCTCCCACATAATTTCCTTTTCAGAAAGGCTGCAAAGAGAAGAGGAATTTGACAGTTCTGATTGGTGGAGAGGAGGCTGTACAACATTCTTCAGGGTAACATATGTAATAACTAAACTAGGTAAATACCTTTAGCAAAGGTCGAGAAAGATTCATGTCCTGGAATAACAAGTTATCATCATATTGAGAGGCATCTTCAAAAAAGCTCTCTGCTTCCTAGAAACAGGAACAACAAAACTGGAACAACACAGGCAGCAACACAACATGTTATCAAAGGGCTCGGGGCTGTTTTATGAGTTACAGTTTGTCAGCCAAAGTCAAATTCCTCCAGAAGAAATGCTGGAGAATTACCTAGTGCCATTCTGTCCAACACTTACCACTTCTCCCTTTTTCAATCTCCTCTGTTCCTTCACTTTGACCGTATCTGCAGAGAAAGAGGAATATGACAGGAATTAACAAGCACAGCTAAACACATAACAAGATATGGTGACTACCTTCATCTCATACTTTTTGCTCTGAATGAGTTATTGAGGGAGAAGCCTCAGAAACAAGTACAGGCATGCAGTGGAGTAAAATACCAAGCAAATATCTTTCCTCAGGGACAAGTTCAGTTAAAGTACTATGGCTACCATTCAAAATAAGCTTGACCAAAATCAGAAGGAATATCGCAGAAGGACGACAACAAAAAAGGGACATTCTTGCCCGCTCCCAGCAAGGCTTCGCTACAGACTTTTCTCCAGTGAGCCAACAGTCTGTCAGATTCTTGCTCCTGACCATCGCTCTATGTACTACTACTACCTGCTTTTGTGAAGATAGTTTCATCGTCCAATGAATACTGGGACTCCACATCTTCTTCTTCTTCGTCTCTACTGAAATCCTCACACTCCCTCTTTTTGGTTTGATTATGCTCAGTCTCTTTATCTCTCACTTTTGCTTGTCTAGCTTCTCTTTCCTAGAAAAAGTTTAAAAAAAAAGTTTTAAAAAGAAAGGACAAAAAAGGAACTTCAACACTTTGTGAGCTTTTGCTTGTTGTTATTATAAGCCCATTCACAGGTATGTGGTTTGCATAACCTTAAGCATTAACAATTCTGCATTCTTATCAGTTCAGCAACCCATCAGGTGTGGCTGTAAACCCAGTCAAGGTGATGAGCTGCGGCTTGAGCACTGCAGCTCAGGATGCTTTCAGTCTGTGCCTCTGGAGGGAACGCAGTTGAAGGCCAAACCCATACCAGTCTTTTCAGTAATGAGAGAGTGAGGCCCTGACCTGGAACTTCCTTTTCTGTCTCACTTTCTCAATCTTCTCATCCAGCGTCGTAGCTGCTCTCTAGGCAGAAAATCACAAAAGAGGAGTTGTAAGAGGAGCCCGGGAGAGGGTGGGGCGCCGTGGCCTCGGGCACTGCAGCCCCAGTCC
>NW_008825288.1:103052-114658 GCF_000699105.1 Pygoscelis adeliae | reverse complement strand
CGGTGCTGAACGGTGCCCTCGTCCCGGAGAGCTGCGACGCCCCGCAGAGGAGTCGCCGGGCCGAGCGATGGAGGGTGCCGGGCAGGAGCCTCGCTCCCGGCAGCCCCGAGCTGGAGGGAGAGGTGAGGGTCGCCCGGTGAATGCAGGGCAGAAGGCTGCGGAAGGCCTGGGGGGTGGTGCTGGTACAGGGAGAATCCTCTACTTCCCTGCCTGGGTATAGTGAAATTTCCTCTCAAGCCTAAATCCCAGCATTTCCTTATTTGCCCCTGGAGTCTGGTTGGGACCATAAGGTCATGATGCACTGCAGTAATCTCTCTGCTGTTTCTGCTAGTATTCAGTGCTTCCCTAAGTATTTTCTTGACAGCGTGACAAAGGTAATATAGTCTATGCTTCCTGCTACTCTGAGAGGCTGGACTTTGTCCAGAAGGTCTGTGTGCCCAGAAGGTCTGTGTTTTAACCATGCTATATACAGTCAAAGTCAACGGCTGCTGCCTTTGTCATTATTTCAATGATGACTAACTCCTGGGGAAATCCTGTCCTGTGCAGGAAACTTCATCTCTGGCCTTTCTTAATTCTGCTTTCTGTTCTGTGGAAAAGGGTTTAGTTTTTTAGTGTCTTCATGGCTTAACAGCTTAAGTGAACTCTAGGCATGGCACTCTTTTTAGCAGTTAGAAAAAGGGATGCAAAGGAAACACCAGTTTGAAAGTTTGGGTGCAAATATAATGGTAGTTTTCTAACCTGATGCCAAATGTTCAAAATATGCTGATTATCAGGCCAAAATGCTCTTGCATTTGTGTTGGGAGGCAGGTTAGTGTGGTTGATTTATAATTAAGGAGTGTCTTTTTTTTTTTTTTTAAGGGCATGAAGATCATTGGGATACTGGCTTTACACGAAGAGGCAGAAACAGAACAAATAATGTGTCAGGCCAGGCAGCTCAGTTAGCGGAAAGCGCCCAAGCCAGTAATTATACTCTTCTACCTGGGCAAAGAGAGGAGAGATTCGGTGGTTGGATTTGGAGGGTTGCTCAATCAAGCAAGAATAAACCAAGAAACCAAGGTGGACAGGCCAACAGTGGAGCCGCAGGACACTGGAATGAACAGGAGAATGAGGGAAGGAGAATGAGGCATCAAGGTGGACAAGCACGTGAGAGGGCCAGAGGACCCTGGAATGAGCAAGAAAATGAGAGTAGAGGAAGGAGGTATCAAGGTGGACAAGCACATGAGAGAGCCAGAGGACCCTGGAATGAGCAAGAAAATGAGGGTAGGGGAAGGAGGTATCAAGGTGGACAAACACATGAGAAGGCCAGAGGACCCTGGAATGAGCAAGAAAACGAGGGTAGGGGAAGGAGGTATCAAGGTGGACAAGCCCAGGAAGGAGCTAGAGGGCTAAGGAATGGGCAGGAAAATGAAGGTAGAGGGAGGAGGATGCAACCTCGGGAGAATCCTCACTTCTACCAGAACCCTACCCCAGGTGGTGCCCAGCTCAGTGAGCAGCCTCAGCAAGTCAAAAGGATTGGCTATAAATTCCTGGAAAGTCTCCTCCAGAAGGACCCTTCAGAAGTTGTCATCACACTTGCTTCCAGTTCAGGTTTGAAGGAACTTCTTTCCCAAACGGCTATGAAACCCAGTTTCCTTCAGCTCGTTTGCCAGGTGCTTCGAAAAGCATGCAGTTCCCGAATGGATAGACAGAGTGTCCAACAGCTTCTCGGAGTGGTGAAGGAGTCCAACTTTCTCAAGATCTGTCTGCCACAGTTTGTGTCTGACATGATAACAGAAGCAGTCCCTGCTGTACGTCATCAGTACCCTGTGCATATTAGCAACATCATTTCACTTCTTCAGGACCTGATCAGTATTTTCCCAGCCAGCTCTGTGCAGAAAATCTCCATTCTCTTGACAGTCTTGCCAGTATCCATAAATGCCCTGAGAGCTTCTGGTGTGGACATCACAGAAGAAACGGAGAAGAATCTAAATAAAGTCCAGATGCTTGTGCAGCATTTGCAGGAGAAGAGACGTGAAGGCACACTGAGGGCTGATAACTGTACTCTAATGCAGCCTCAGACTGATGGTCAAGAAGAAACCTATCGTACAATGACCATTTATCCGACATATAATGAGGTACACCATGATGAGAAACCCTTTCTACGTCCTAATATTGTTTCTGGAAGATATGAGAGCACCAGCGTTTATCTTGACACCCATTTCCGGCTCTTGAGAGAAGACTTTGTAAGGCCTTTAAGGGAAGGTATCTTGGAGCTTTTGCAGAGCTTTGAGGACAAAGGTTTGAGAAAGAAAAAATTTGATGATATCAGGATCTACTTTGACACACGGATTATTACCCCTCTCTGTTCCCCAACTGGTATTGTTTACAAGGTCCAGTTTGACATAAAACCATTGAAGTTTGTACGATGGCAGAATTCCAAACGGTTGCTATATGGATCCCTGATCTGCATGTCCAAAGATCATTTTGAAACGTGCCTTTTTGCCACTGTTTCTAATCGTGATAATGCAGATCTTGCCCATGGGATTGTGCAGCTATGTTTCAATGCACAGAGCCAGGCACTGCTGGCAGAGGTTCAGCCCTCAGACTCCTTCCTCATGGTAGAAACAACTGCCTACTTTGAGGCTTATCGGCATGTGCTAGAAGGGTTACAGGAAATCCAGGAAGAAGATATCCCCTTCCAGAAGTACATCGTGGAATGTGATGCACAGGTGAAGAAGCCAACATACCTGACAATGAATACTGCCTATGACTTTGCACCCCTGATGGACGATCCCCTGTCAGATGAAGAGGTGTACCCTGATGGTTTGAGAAGGCAAAGTTTTCATGTTCTAGATCCCAAGCAGTGGCCTTCAATAGAAGCCTTGAGATTAGATGAGTCTCAGATGCAGGCACTGAGTCTTGCACTCACCAAGGAGCTGGCTATTATCCAAGGACCTCCTGGGACTGGTGAGAAACATTTGCTTTAAGTCTCTGTCATTTAAGGAGTTCTCCTTGATTCCCCCAGTTAGGGAGATTAACTTCAGAGAAAGCCAGCTGTACTGTCTCCAAAGCTTTAGTCCCATGCCTAATTGATGCTTGAGTAGCCCAGCTAGCGTGAGCTGTGGAGAAGGCTAAAACACCTTCAAATACCCATATCTGATCTTATGCATTGCCAACCTAGTTGCAAGTAGACGCCAACTGCACTGTTTGCTCTGCTTGTGTATTGGGGTGAAAAAATTTTCAACCATCTTTAATAACATGGTACCTTTTGCTGTGCAACAGTCCTATTTGTCTTCATAGCATGTTAGAACGTTGGGAGTGTTCAGCCATGATCCTCTGTGTGAATAAAGCATTACAAGATTAACTGCAATTGTTTTAAATGGTACCTGAACTCAACAAGCACCACTGCTTGTATTCCACTAGTGTGTGGATGTTTCATGTGCAGCCAAATGTCATGTATGAAGCCAGTATCAGAGTGGGCTGGGGGATGCAGTGGCAGAGGAAACCCTGGGTCCAGGTCCAATATATTAACCAAAAGACAACATTCTTGCAGAGCATGGCCTTGCTCAACTACAGGCCAGAAAGGCAGTGTCATGCTACTTCGTTTACATTTTGTAAACTAGTTACCTCTGGGGTCAGCTCTTTTGGCACAGATCAGATTTGCAGCCTAGAAGGAAGTCTTGTGTCTGGTTTTGATAATTCGTGTGTTTCAAGGCACTCTGCAGAGGGTGGATTACCCTTTTCTGATTCTGAGCTTGTTTTGCAGGGAAGACTTACGTGGGTTTGAAGATTGTCCAGGCTCTCTTGACTAATAAGCATGTGTGGCAAAGCACTGTCCAGAAGTCTCCCATCCTTATAGTCTGCTACACTAACCATGCACTGGATCAGTTCTTAGAAGGTAAGAGTACCTGACAAGTATGATGGAGGGTCAGGTAGAAATTACAGTATAGCTCTTACTCTGCCCATCTTCTGGCATGGTGACCTGCCCTTTTGGCTTTTTCTAGTGACTCTAGCCGCATTGATACACAGTAAGAAAACTTCACTCAGACCACTTCAGTGTAGCATTTGCAGACAAAGGGTGTTCTCCCTACCCCTTGTCTTACTGCAGAAAACAGAGCTTGCCTCTTTAGTACTAATATTCTCTTTCATTCCCAGGAATATACACATTCCAAAAACATGGGATGGTGCGTGTTGGGGGCAGAAGTAGCAGTGAGGTCCTGAAGCAATTCACCTTGAGGGAGCTGAGGAAGAAGTGTGAATTCCGATACAACTTGCCAATGCATCTCCGTAGAGCCTATGTGAATGTATGTGCAGACTTCACTGGAGATGATGGGACTGGGTTGCCTGTGCATTGGAGGAGCTAACTGAACTTCCTCCACACCTGTTCTTTCACCTTGTCTTACACTGAAGTCAGCCTCGTAATTCTTCTGTCCTTGTTCACTTTATCAGTTGCTTGTACTGCTGTTTCTGAACTTTGTTTCTCTGAGTATGATGATGCCTCCCTTCTCTTTGTTATGAGTAGATAACCAGTGAGATGAAACAGGCTGAGCAGGAGCTCCATGAAGGAGCGAAGCACTTGGAGTGCACAACATACGGAGTTCTGCATGAGCGGCACTTGGAAGCATGCATTGCACCCCAGCACTGGGCCAGCCTGATGAATGGTCTGGTAAGAGAGGTCCCTTTCTTTTGAGTCAAGCAGTCCCAATGTGTGATTACTACCCTTTCTGCTAATGAGTCTGAGGTTCCCCAAGCACACTTTTTAGCATCACTTGGCTATTAGGAAAGTGAGGGAGTGAATAGCAAGCTGTGCCAAGTGACAGTAGTTTAGACTGGGCGGGGCAGGCAGGGGCTTTAAATTTTGCTCCTTTAAACTGCAGAGATTCTAAGTGATCTTTATCAGCATAAAAATACAAGTGCCCAAATGAAAGCCTCTTAAACTGAAGGGGAGGAGGGATGCTCTTTCTGAAGATCTGAGGCTGCTCAGACTTTCTAGCTCTGGAGGTCTCTCGGGGGACTTGTCCTAGTTGCCTGCTGCTGCAAAGTGCTACTTTGGCATCATCCTAAGGCTCTGAAGTGCAATAGGCCTGGCTGATTTGACTTTCCTTATATTAGGATGATGAGGAGTTTTACTACAGTGCTTCACAACACTCAATGATTCTGGAGTGGCTGGGCCTTGGTGTAACTGTCTTCACCCAGAATGCTGCAGAGAATATAGGGGCTGAGAATCCAGGTAAAAAACAAACAAACAAAAAAACCCACCCCAAACAACAACAAACCAAAAAAACCCAAAACAAACACACACACACACCCCATCCTCTACAGGTGTGTTTGCCTAAGCAGTGCATGTGTGCCAGAAAAGAGACACTGCTACTTAACAGACACTGAAAGATGCATGATACTGTAAGGTAGTGGAAAGAAGATTAACCTTAATTTCCACATAGTGATCTGACTGCTGTACTGTGATTCTGCTAGAGTGGCTGTGGCTTACTGCATATGACTGGTGACTCTCACAGGTGGTCAACAGGAGAGAGAGGAGGAGTGGGAAGGTGAAGCAGGAGAGGAGCTTTTGGAGATCCCAGAGGAGGCTGACCTGATTCAAGCTGACAGAGTGATTGAGGATGAAGAGGCAGCAAAGCCTCAGGGAAGGAAGGAGGAAGAGCACAGAGCTGTTCATGAACTAGCCAGTGTGCTGTTGGCTATGAAGCTGGAGGACAAGGAAGAAGGAACAGCCCAACCACAACAGAAGACTATACAGTGGGAGGTAACTGCATGAACTAGCATGCTCTGGTTCTGCTTGACAGTGTGAAGAATAATATGGGGATGCTAATACAGGAGAATTTTTGTGCTGTAACTGCTTATTGGGGAGCTTTTTTTCTGCAGATAACTGCTGTCCAGAGGAAGAAAATGAAACAGAAGATGAAGGCTGAGCTCCGTAAACTGAGTGCAATGACAGAGTTAGAGGCCAAGGCTATAAAGGATCTGTGGCAACTTGACCTGAGCTCCCGCTGGAGGCTTTACAGGTGACAAAGCTATTTTGCAGGCTCTGTCAGGCAGATGTTTCCCAGGACTGTTCCAGTTTGCAAACTCTTTCTGTCAAGCCATGGTGTTTCTGTCCATATCTGTTTAGCTCCTTATATGAACATGCTTGTTCTTACCTTCCCTGTGTTGTACAGGCAGTGCTGTCATCTCCACTGTGTGTGTGTTCAGGACTAAGTACAGATGCTAATAATCTCTTGCCCAAAAGATACAGAGAAAGTTTTGAACTGAATCCACTCAGAACTTCTGGATCACTATCCTATTCCCCTTGTGTGTGATAACAGCACTTTCTTCTCAGGCTTTGGCTGCAGACCTATCAGGGGTTTATTCGACGGAGGATTCTGCAGCACGAACAGCAGTATCGGGCAGCAGCAGAAAGGCTGACAGAACTGAGGCTGCAGGAAGATCTCTGCATTCTCAAGGAGGCTCAAGTTGTGGGGATGACAACTACAGGTGCACAGCAGTTGGGAAGCAAACCAGTATTGCACTGCATCCAGTAATGGTTAAAGGACCTTGTTGCCAAAAGATTAGTATCATATGCTGCTTGACAGCCTGGATGAGGCTCTGCATTAGTCTGCAGCCTTCTTAATCTCTGACTCCCTTTGCAAACCTGGCTATTGTGTGAGTTGTCAATTAACTGCATGAGCAGTTTCTGTGCACTCTTGCACTCCCTCCATCTCAAGCAGCATTCTTCTATTAGAAATGCTCCACTTCTTGTGCCTGAGTAAAGCACAGCTAATATCTGCACTACTATCCCCATATCACCTTCTGGTCATGATAGTGTAAAGGTCATTGTAATATGACCCTTTGGAGCGACAATGTTAGGTTTATTTATGTGTGTTGATCAATGTATTGAGTAGGTATCTTATGTCTGAAGAGAGCATCGGAAAAGGGCCAAGGCAGGCATAGGACTCTAATCCCCACCTGCTTTCCCTAATAACTCTTCATATAGAAGCCATCCTTGGTATGGTGCTGTTTAAAAGTTCAAAGAGCTGAGTCTTGAAACAGGGAATCTTGGGAAGAACCCCAGTCTTTTCTGGGACACAGCCTACTCCCCTCCCTGAAAACTCTTTGTCATGCTGCCTGCATGTACTTAAGGTTTATCTTCTCTCCTTGCTCAGGTGCTGCCAAATACCGTCAGATCTTGCAAAAAGTAGAGCCACGAATTGTCATTGTAGAAGAGGCAGCAGAGGTGCTTGAGGCTCACACCATTACTACTCTGAGTAAAGCTTGTCAGCATCTTATCCTCATTGGAGATCACCAGCAGGTAACACCCATGACTAATGCCTCTAACTGTTGTGCAAATGAACTAGAACCTTTGAACCAAACATAATATGTGAAAGGTTGCCAAGACTTACTGCTCCCCATCTTCCACAGGTCCTGTCTCCTGTAGTTTTGGAGTAGAGCTCCTGTGGGACTTGTCTTTTAGTTTAACTGATACGATTTTACATGTGCTTGTATCCACTTCAGTTGTGACTATATCTAACTTTGATATTTAGCACTTCTGCAAGAATCCAGTCTCAGGCTTTTCTATGGGGGACCAGTGACAGAAAGAGATGAGTGAAAAATCTTACTAATACATAGGAAAAGTGCTAAAACATGGACCTCCTATCTCTTCTCTTTCAGCTGCGGCCTAATACAAATGTATATGACCTGGCCAAGAACTTCAATCTGGAAGTCTCTCTCTTTGAACGGCTGGTGAAAGTCGATTTCCCCTTTGTCCGTCTGAAATACCAAGTGAGGAAGAGCTATAAAAAAACTCCATTGCATTTACATTTAGGTTGTTTTAAGTTTGTAGTACACTTAAGTTTATATTTCTACTCTCAGAGCAGCCTAAAAGAAAAGAATGTGCTATTTAATTCCAGAGAAGAATGGTAAGAACTGTCAAACTGCCACAAAGCGTTTCAGTGTATTTCCCATTATTCAGTGATGTCATCCACAGCACTGTGGTTCCCACATGTTTTAGTGCAATGAACATGGCTTATTGTGGCATCTGAAACTTCCGGAACTCTGGAGACTGACAGCACAAGCCTTCTCAGGCTGCTTACTGCTAAATTGCTATAATCATCTATCTTGGTGCCTGGAGAAGTTAATATAGAACTGCTGGAGGTAGAATTAAAACTACCTAGAAGAGCTCATGTAGTGATTAGGGTGAGGTGCTAATTGTTATCTAGAACAGTGTTCTTAAATTTGCACTGAAACCAGCATTCTTATTACAACAACCTTGCTAAAAGATTTTCTTGAAGATACTCTGCTACTACTCCCCCTGTAATTGCTGGTGGTGGCAGCGATAGGGTGGGGGAGGGTGGGATTGGGAGGTGCTCCCTTCTTGACTCTTACTGGAAAGTCATCTTTGTCTTGTATTCAGCCACAGTCTGTACGGTGGAACAACACAACATTGACAGGGAAATATGGCGCTCCTTCCTCAAGACTGATAAAGCTGCTTTGTGTTTCAGCACCGCATGCGTCCTGAAATTGCCCAGCTTCTCAGTCCTCATATATACCAGGAGCTGGAGAACCATCCCTCTGTCCTGAAGTATGAGAACATAAAAGTGAGTTTTCAGCAATCCAAGCAATTGCTTTTCTACCCTGTTACTGGCTAAAATGAGTTTCTGTAAAATACAGTGTTCAAGGATTTCAAATTCTTAGATTAGGTTCAGTTACTGAAACTTATACCTGAATCAAGGAAATGTGTGATACAGAATTAGGCAAGTAATTTGTAGTTCTTCTGGCATTAGTGATGGTGGACACTGGAAATGGATCCAATACTGATGACTTTAAAAGAACAGTGAAAAATGGAAAAGGGACCAAAAGAATTGTAGGAGATTGAAAGCTAGGAAGCAATCTTAAATGAGAGACTTAAAGCATAATATGTGAAACTCCAACATAAGATAGGTGACTTGATTACTGGAACCCTCCTTCCTTGGGTTCTCTGGGCATTTTTCCAATGCACAACGTGTGCAAACAAGATCTGTTCAGCTTAAAAGTATAAAGCAACCACTTATTGGCTAACAGGCACAATAAACAGCTAGAATTTAATAAGTTATAAGCATTAGTATGCTTGCCACACCATAAGACACTTGAAGAGTCTTTGCTATAGTCAGGCAGGTATCAGTCAGAAGAAGTGTCGGCCTCTGCTTCTTAATGTTACTGAGTCTCCATCTTAAAACTAACTCCCTGTTTTCTGATTTGTATTTCCCCACCCTAATTAGGATTTCATATCTCTCCATGTTGGTGCTTTTCTTGCACCTTTGAACTATTTACAACCATATCTCTGTCTATAATTTTACCTTTCTTATGTTGCATAGCCCTGTTCTACAGACTTGCTCGCAGCTCTCTGTAGGCAGAGGTTACACTGCTATGCTGTATCAGACCTAGGCCTTGGATCTCTGAAACACAAGTGACTGAATACCCTGGGAGAAGGAATTGGAGGTAGCTACAGAAAGAAGATTACAGTAGCTCAGCCTACGTAAATCTCTCTTCATGAAAAGACAGTACTAATTAGTTAAAAGCTCTTTAACTGGATGAGGAAAGCATACTGAAAACTATAGCAGAATGCTGAAGCCAGACAAGAGAAAATTAATACTGAAGATGATTTAATTACTAGTATAAGCTATCTGGGAAAGTGGCAGGTCCACTTTTGGTATCTTGAAATCCAGATCAAGTATTTTGTAGAAGATGCTTTAGTTAAACAAATTAAAAAAAAAAAACCAAACCAAAAAACCCCACCCCCAAACAAACAACAACAAAAGCCCCACCCAAAACACACAACAACTTAAGAGACCACAAAATTTTACCCCATTTCTCCTACAAGAAGCTATTCTGGAGAATCTTATGGTTCCATCTGGCCTTAAAACAAACTTGAGATACCAAAAGGCATCAAAATTGAGTCTTCCCATCTAGTACAATAACCAATATAGGTGATCACTGAATTAAATTGTACAGCAGTGGACACTATGCCACTATGGACACCTTGGAAAACCAGAGATCTGTGTTTGATCTACAAAAAATGTTCTTTCCGCATAAAAACAGTCTCTGGGTTTTGGCACGCAGCCCAAGAATTTCTTATGGGTAGAAGAATTCCAGTCAATAGGCAAAAAATAAAGGTCCCCGATAACTCAAGGCAAATGGAATTTTTGAACAGGTGAGCAGACTCTACGCCCCTGGAGCTGGTAAGTGACTACTGGAGTCCCTAGTATTCCTAGTTTTCCTCGTGGAAAAGCAATTCTCCTTGCTTCTTTATGTTTTTACTGCAGTAACAGAGAAGGCATGTTTTTTGCTAGGCAGTTTTAGGCAAGTGCTAAGCCCTGTGCACTGGTAACTTCCTATCTTTTCCCACATGGCCAAAACAAGACATTGTTCATGCCATGAATGTGAAATGGAACTATGATGCTTTGAGAAATGTTAGTAGCACTTAATCTTCTCTTTTCTATAATGTGAAAAGGTACAGTAGAAACAACTCTGAAAAGACAGGGAATAAAATTATCTACAGGAACTGATTTCATATTAGGAAACTGAAATGTCACTAATAAGCTGAAATGTGATTAATAAGCTTAAATTCCTATCTGATGAATATGCTATGGAAATCTAAGAAGGAATTGCCTAAGTATGCAGTAACTGCATACTGTAGTCCTCTCCTTAAGCATCCTCCTGTCAGTGGATAATCGGGGACATGGAAACAGGCTGCAGTGACAGAAGCTAGAGTTCTGTTTCTGACATTCCTTTCTCTTGTTTCAGGGGGTCTTATCTAACCTCTTCTTTGTGGAACATGACTTTCCTGAGCAAGAGATCCAGGAAGGGAAAAGCCACCAGAACCCACATGAGGCCCAGTTTGTAGTGGAACTTTGCAAATACTTCTTGTGTCAGGATTATCTACCTTCTCAGATCACCATTCTCACTACTTATACTGGACAGCTTTTCTGTCTGCGTAAGCTCATGCCAGCCAAGACCTTTGCAGGTGTGAAGGTTCATGTAGTAGATAAGTACCAGGGGGAGGAGAATGATATTATTCTGCTGTCACTCGTGCGGAGCAACAAAGAGGAGAGAGCTGGGTTCTTACAGATCTCTAATCGGGTATGTGTAGCATTATCCAGAGCTAAGAAAGGGCTGTTTTGTATTGGAAATATGAGAATGCTTGGCAAGGTTCCTCTCTGGAGCAAGATCATTCACACCCTTCGGGAGAAAGGTCACGTTGGCCACTCATTGGTGCTTTGCTGTCAAAACCATCCTGAAACCAAGACACCGGTATCTACAGCAGCAGACTTCAGCAAAGTCCCAGAAGGAGGCTGTAGTCGTCCCTGTGAATTTAGGTTGAGTTGCGGACACGTTTGCACAAGGGCATGTCACCCATATGACACACAGCACAAAGAGTATCAGTGTCTGAAGCCTTGTCAAAAGGTGCTTTGTGCAGATGGGCACCGCTGTCCACGGTCATGTTATGAGCCCTGTGGACCATGCATGGTGACAGTAGAGAAAACTATTTCTAAGTGTGGCCACCTGCAGATGGTGCCATGCTCTATTCCAGACAGTGAGTTTCTTTGCCAAGAACCTTGCCAGAAAAAGTTGAACTGTGGGCACACATGCAACAAATT
>NW_008825288.1:101236-103011 GCF_000699105.1 Pygoscelis adeliae | reverse complement strand
AATGCACTAAGCAGTGTCCTGAACTGGTTACAGTCACACTGAAATGTGGCCACAACCAGCAAGTTAAATGCTGGATCACTGAGGAGATGAAACATGAGAAGCCTGTGGAATGTCAGACGAAGTGTTCTGTCGCACTGGAGTGTGGTCATGTATGCTCAGGTTCCTGTCATACCTGCTTTGAAGGAAGATTTCATAAGCCGTGTAACAGCCCGTGCAAGCGCTTCTTGGTCTGCTCCCACAAGTGTCAGCAGCCTTGTACTACAGAATGCCCTCCCTGTCAGCTGGAATGTCAGAACCACTGTATCCACAGTAGGTGTAAAAAGAAATGTGGAGAGAGCTGTTCTCCATGTGCTGAGCCATGTGAGTGGTCGTGCCAGCACTACCAGTGTACCAATCTTTGCTCTGAACCATGCAATAGGCCTCGCTGCAATGTACCATGTGCAAAGCTACTGTGCTGTGGTCATCCTTGTATTGGATTGTGTGGAGAGCCCTGCCCAAAGAAGTGCCTCGTTTGTGACCATGAGGAACTCACCCAGATCTTTTTTGGCTTTGAGGAAGACCCAGACGCTCGATTTGTACAGCTTGAAGACTGTGGCCATGTCTTTGAGTCCCAAGGCCTTGACCATTATATGGATGAAGATGATGATGTCATCAAGCTGAAGGTATGCCCTATCTGTCAGATGCCTGTCAGAAAGAATTTGAGATATGGCACCATTGTGAAAAGGCGGCTAGACGAAATAGAAAGGGTGAAAGAGAAAATCCAAGGCCCAGCACAGGAAATTGAGTCTAGCAGACAAAGACTGCAGACTGCGCTGACAGGGAATGCTGTTCTGCAGAGGAATCTACCCCTTAAGTACCTCATGCTAGAAGATAAACTAAAAGCTTCTGATCTCTCCACAAAGAGTATCGGACTAATTGAGAACCAGCTTAAGTTCTATGAACGTGTAGCAGACCTAACAAATGCTATGAGCAAAATTGATGCGAGTGAGAAGAAAGGGCTGAGAAAGCGGCTGGATGAAATCCAGGAGTGGCTGGATAAGCCACGCCTCAGTTTTACAAGACAGGAGCTCTCTGACCTGCAATCTGAGACCCAGAGATTGACCTATTTGCTGAGCCTCTTGGCAAGGTGCAAAGGCGCAAGTGGGATGATCACCCCAATGCTTGCAGCAGAGATTGCCAGTGTGCGTGAGATCCTGGAAGGGACAAAGAAATTCACAGCGGAGGATGAGGCTGCAGTGAAGGCTGACCTGGAGAGGCTCTGCACTGCCTTGCCCGTGTCAGGGCTGGGGATCTCTGAAGCTGAGCGGGTGCAGATTGTCAGTGCTATTGGCTATCCCCGTGGCCACTGGTTCAAGTGCAGAAATGGCCATATTTATGTGATTGGGGACTGTGGGGGGGCAATGGAGAGGAGTAAGTGCCCCGAGTGCCATGCAGTCATCGGGGGCACAAACCACGCTCTGGACAGCACCAACAGCCTCGCTTCTGAGATGGACGGTGCGACCCATGCGGCCTGGTCCCAGACAGCCAACAACCTGCTTAACCTCGAGGAATTCCACCGGCAGCTGTAGTGGGGTGTCTGGCCCGTTTCTTATCTCCCCCAGCCCGGGGACGCCGTATCGGCACCTCGGGAACTCGCTGCCGCCCCTGTAGCTAATAAAGCGTATCGTTGCGTCCTGCGGGCGTCTCGTCTGTCGGGGCAGGGCTCGGGACCGGGTGGGCTTGCCGGAAGAGGCGGGACAGCGCCGTTTCTGCTGTTACTCGGAAGCGGATGTGAC
>NW_008825288.1:95192-100915 GCF_000699105.1 Pygoscelis adeliae | reverse complement strand
GGCCGCACTGTAGGTGCCGGGCTGGGTCAGGACCGGGCTGGGAGGCGGGCCAGGGCGGACGCTTTGGGCTGCGGCGTAGGCGGGTATCTGTGGTACTGGTGCGTGGTAGGGTTTCGACTTGCAAGCGAGATCCCCGGCAGGCCTCCAGCCAGGGCTTCTGCACTTGCCCTCCACTCCAGGGTGTTGGCGTTGGCAAAGCCTCAGCCAGTATCGAACAGTTGTCACAACTCGATTTTTAAGGCTTTCAGTCTCTGTTAAAGCCTCCCAGCAGATCCTGGTGAACGTGTCATGGACCAGGACACAAAATGTGGTTGTGGCTATCACTACCAGCTACGTAAAAAAAAAAGGAAGAAAAACAGACGTAGGACACATGCAACATGCAGGGCACAAATACACAACGGAATTTTTCTTCTTCTGTAGTGGGTTTAAGTTTATATCTTTGTATTGCCTGGAAGGAAGAAATGGTAATCAGGCAGTAGGGCAAAGCAGCATCAGAGATGTTGCTCATCTAGCTGCTTTGTTCTTTTATCTGTTACCCGAGTTACTTTCCATTGTTTTGCTTCCATTGAATCCTTTCTAGGTCAGACATTCAAAGTAACGTCACAGGAAGCTACAAAGCTGAGTCTGGCATTCTCAAGGCCTCCACTGACTTCTGCAGAGGTGAGTGAAAGCCCCACAGACTGTGAAATTGCAGTGTGTGTGACAAGTTTGAGGTATCTCTTGGTTCACTTGACTAAAACGAAGTCATTTGGTTCAGCACAGACAAGGGATGTCGGTATGGGCTATGCGTTGTAGTGTATTGATCCAATTCAAGAATTGCCCAGAGAACTAATTTCTGTAAGTTAGGGAGACATACCAGAGAGAAGTATTCTTACATTCTTTTCTTTAACATCTACAGCTGGTTGCTGATAGAGACAGGATTTTGGGCAATACAAACCTTAGGTGTAACAAAGAATATGCAATATTTTTGCTGTTAATTGAGAGAAGTTTATCACACCTGTGTTTGGAGGAGAAAAAAAAAGACCTTCAGTTCAGAATAGTGATCTCAGCCACTTCTTTCTCTCTGATGCATGATCACCACAACAGGGCATGTTTTGTTGCCAAATCATGAGGCAGCTTATGATGTATACAGCTTGCTTACTGTGTCTTCTGGTTGTGCTGTATTTGTTTCTCAAGCAAGATGGCCATTACTATGCTTCCCTTTTTTTCAAGGCAATCTGAATGTAAGTGATTGCTTGTGAGACTTTCTAAATGCGGTGCAGCTATGCACTACTCACGGTTAATCCTTTTGCCTATCCATTTTCAGGATTGCCGGAAGCTGAGTGAAGATGTCCAAAATGCCATCCTTGCGGTTGCCACAGTGTACTACTGGCTCCCTAAGGGCCAAGGTGAGATAGTGATAGCAGGGCAGTCACCACTATATAGGGTGGTGGTTCTTTCACCACTATATAAAGAAACACAGTATTTCAGAGTCTAATATGAGATCTGGCATCTGCAGGAAAGCAAGTTACCACGAGCAGGTAGTCCTATTATAAGCTGTTCTGTAGACTTGCAACATGTTTATGAGTGAACGACTTGTCTGTCTATTCCTGCAGATTTCCATCTGTGAAAGAGTGATAATGTAGGAAGTTGTATAGTTGATTGAGTACTTGTATTTATAAAGTGTTGAGATCCTTGTCCGAAGTCCTTTTGGAATTGGGAAACATGTTGCTTCCTTCAAAATACCTGTAACTTCATTTATACAGTGTATCCACACAAACAGAGCAGTCTGTATGTTCATCTTTGGCAGTTGCTTTCTGTCGGTGCTGACTTTGTGGCAACTTTCTTGCTCTTTCTCAATCTCAACCAGGTACTACTCTTCGGAAGATGGTACGAGATGCTACCACTGAAGTAGCGGAAGGAATGATCCAACTCACAGAAACAATTCTCAGTGCTCCATTGGAGAGGTAGTAATTTTCCAGAAAAAAAGGAAGAAAAATTTCCAAGTATACTTGTTAGGAAGCAGCAAGTGCAGACTGCTTCCTAAGGGAAGGGAGGAGGCAGAAGCAGAGCATTGTTACGAGGCAGGAAGAGGCAGTGGCCTCATCAGCAAAGGCCCTGTCCCCCAGTACGTAAGTGAGCAGAGCACTGCTGGTGAGGGTAGTGAGGTTCAGCTGAGAGTCCAGATCATCGCCTATAGCGATGAGGTCAAGCTGGAAAGTCAGGCCAGCAAGTCAGGATCAGGGTCAGGTCCAGAGAGAGTAACCAGCATCAGACACCTTCCAGAGATTGCCCAGCACGTCCATTACAATGAGTTGGATCTCAGGTCAAGGCAAGTAGGTCAAATCAGTGGGTCAGGATCCAGGTCCGAATCAAGGGGATATGAAACTGGGTGCAGACATAACTGCTACACAGCCGTGATGTAGCACAAACAGGGCCCAGTGAAAGAACCTCAGGGTAAAAGCATCTCCTAGGGTAAGGAAGGGCTGGCCCTCGCTTCTAGCTTTCTTCACAATACCTCCTATCAGCAAAGGAGCTGACCTTGTACTTAGCCAACTAAACTCCTAGGAGGGTGGGATACACTCAAGGCCCTGACAGTACCCTCTTGTCCCAGTGACTGAGTCAGGTACATTTGCCTACATGGAGAATAGATTGTCATCCTGTCTGTGGCAAGGAAGGATGCTGGGAGCAGGATTCCCATGAAGGTGCTGGATAGCATTTGCACTGTTTGGCTGTTTTTGCCCTTGGAGTGAACAGTCATACGCAATGATTGCGCAACTTCATAAAGCTAGTTATTGGACTGCTATGGACTGCTTCCTCTCTTCACAGATTACATGCCACTGCCCTTAGGCAGAGGTCAGCAACCCCTAATACAGACATCTGATTTGCATAGATTCTGAAAGATAAATAATACGCCTAAGCACCTTGAGAGGCCTTTTAAAGAGGCTCCTGCTTCTTGTTCCAACAGATCATTAAACTCAGTAGGAGCCAGCACTTCTTGCTTTACACAGGCATGAGATACTAGTGACAAGCTGGTTGGTGACATCTTTCCAGCAGAGCTTCTGCTAGTGTGCATCATCTTCGGTGCAGAAAATAAAAACACAGTCTAGCAGAGTGGTGTTATTGAGTCTAACTTGGGGGGGCTTTGTTTTGTTTCAGCTTGTCTCAGGAACAGCTTATATCAACTGGTGGTGTGTGGGAGGCATGTGAGCAAGTGTTCAACCTGCCACGAGGTGAGTATTGTGTATGCAGAACAACAGAACTAGGACGTGTTGTCTTGGAATATCAATAGCCCTTGCAAGGGGCATTCTAGCTAGTACAATGAAGGCTCACTCGTTCTGCAAAACCCGACTGTTTTTGAAATGTATAAGCTTGGAAGCCAGGCCAGATTCTTTGCATGGCAACAATGCAGTTCTGAACTCTGCAAAAAGTTTGATCCTATAATCTCAAGATCTAATGATTGCAAACCTAGATGAACATTGTTGGAAGCTGATTTGAATCAGTGCAGTGCCACGGTTTTCATCCTTTTGCTTTTGCAGATAACCAGGCAGCAGTTGCGTCAGCTCTGGCTGCATGTCTAGGTGTGGTCAAGGATGCTCTGGAGGAGATGGAACATGTAAGGAAGCCCCTAAGCCTTTGAAGAACCTGCAGCGATGGATTGCAGTGATGGTTCAGTGATGGAACACAGGGATTGTTTTATGTACAGGCTTTGATTTAAATTTGTTCTGATATGACCTAGATTATTGTATTATGCCTGGATCTTAATGAGTTTTTAAACTCAAGCCTGGTTTACTTTACATAAGGTTTCCATAAAGCGATGTCCTGAATTGCGGGGGGGAGTGGGGTGGGGCGGTGGGATGGTTTAGGTTGATGTAAGAATGGCACTATTTGCCAGGTTCTTGCTGTTTGCTCTGTTGAATTGGAGTGGGGGATTAGTTTTTCCTAATCCAGTCCTGCTAGGATTAACAGAATCTGGCAACTGAGATGCTGGTTGGAGAGAGATTGCTCCATAAATTATTTGTATGATTTCTAGATAATGTTTTTCCTTTCCTTCTGGGTGTTGCTGGAATTGATGTTAGGCTCTGGGTTTTCAGTGCATCTGTATTCTCAGGCTCTGGTGGAAGGGCAAGATCCCTACAGTGACATCATGGAAGATGAAGAGCTGGGCTTTCGGGGCAACAGAGATACGTATTGGTCAGAAGCTGACCGGAAGCTGCTTAGCTCCTGCATGGGATTAATGAAGGCCTCTAAAGCTTGCCTGAAGAAGGTCTTGGGTGTAGTGAAGGCTTATGGCAAAGCTGATTCTCCAGAGCAGATTGCTCAGCTGGATGATCTTGCAGACATTGCTAATGAGATCAGTCCAAGGTAAGCAGGTCTGTCCCCATGCCACTTTTTGCTCCAGAGCAGTCCCTGTCCTTATTGAGGTCTAGAGAATGGATTAGGAAAACTTTTATGATATTGAAGCTGTGAGCAGGTGGTGGAAGTAGGTGTGGTGGGAAGACTATGATGGTATATGCTGTTGAGAGTTGTGCAAGTTAGGAGAGGAACATACGTTGCAGCTTGGGGTGGAGCTGTGGCCATGTCTCACTGTAAGGTGAGAGTGGCACACAGATGCCTGAGAAGGCAGTGAGAAGCATCCCATGGGTATGACTGACGTTGTCTCCTTCTCATGCACTGCCGTTCCTGACTTACATTCAGGGTGAGTGTAGGCTTTGACCAGGATCCATGAGTTGTGCTATCAGGACCTTTCTTCCATTGCTCCCCTCTCTTCTATTCTAGTGTTGATGAGCTGGCACTGAGCATGTATCCACCTATGAACCAGTTGGCTGTGCGACTCAATGTAAGTATCTGCAGCCCGCATGCAGGTCTACTCACTTGGCAGTAGAGAAGGGGAAGAAATTGAATTGGAGGGATTAGCTGACTGTCAGGGAGAGGTGGGTGTTAGTGACTGTCTCAGTAACAAGTTCTTAGGGATGAAGAGTCCCCTTTGGTTCTTGCACACTTCGCTTCCTTCAGGTGGAAATGCATTCCTCATCTTTACTTCTTCAGGGAAGAGCATGGCCACTTGAGCTTTGGCTCTGAACCATAATCCATAGAGACGTCTAATGACAGTACCTCAGGGAAGTGAGGTCTAAGGCTGCCGATGTATTGCATGTCTACTTTCTTACTTGGGTAACGTAGGCTTGCTCAAATAAAGTTATCTAAATTAAAAATATAAATTAAAAGTTCTCACAGTGAGTGTGGTTAAGCTACTGAAACAAGCTGGTCAGAGAAGCAGTGGAATCTCCATCTTTGGCAATATTCAAAACTTGACTGGGCAAGGCTCTGAGCAACCTGACTGAACTTTGAGGTAGGCCTTGCTTAGAGCAGGAGGTTGTACTATATGACTTCCAGGGGTACCTTGCATCATAAATTAAGTACGTATCTTCCCATATCTGAGATTTTTTATTCTTAAATCTGGTTTCATGCCTTTGGCCAGTGACTTGATTTTTTGGCATAAAAAAGACAGTATTGCTTTATATCAAATTGCATTACAGTCAGTCACTTGTAACTTCATGCCTTAATATCAGTTACAATTTCTAATAGGCTTACCTTTTTAAAGAAGAAAGCATTTTAATGTATGCTTTAATAAACAGCCTGTCTTTATTTTCACCTGTCCCAGCCAGCAGTAGGTTGGGAGACACTCCCAGCATGGCAGTGATAGATAAGATACCTTCTGCATCAGGATCTGTGGCAGTTTTACT
>NW_008825288.1:39164-95144 GCF_000699105.1 Pygoscelis adeliae | reverse complement strand
ACCAGTACTGCTGAGCCCCTTTTTTTCCGTGTTTGGCTTACTTTATTTCCTTTTTGTTTCTTTCTAGGCTGCTAAGTTGGCCTCGGTATTAAAGAAAGTCTTAGAGATTACCAAGTGAGTATGAGTTACAGTTTTAGAAGTGTGTGTTCCCTGCTAAGAAGGTTGATATCTTTCTGCCTCCTGTCAAAGATGAACTCATTTCTGAACAGTAAATGCTGGCATTTTGGAATAATTGTGATATCCAGCCACAAAGGGATGGGAGTAAGAAAAGGATGGTTGGGATGAAAGTGGTTCCCACTGAAGACACACATATATGTGTTAAGGTTTGGGACTAGAGACTTGGATGTGGGTTCTTCCTTGCTCAAAGCACTCTGGAGCTATAGCAGTCCTGTTTTAATGCTGTGGTAATTCAGCACTTCACAATACACGTGTTGTCTGGATGCATAGGTGTAAGACACCCAGGAGGCTTTCCTAATGAATTTCCTCCACTTTTGCAGGACAAGCCATGTATGTCCACCATCAGAGGAAGGCTGGGTGCAGTTTCTATCTGGTGCAGTAGATCACAACATGAACAAAATCAAGAACTTCACACAGGGTCAACTTTAGCTCTTCCATGTCTACATATGTTGCTGCCACTGGCTCTGGCATATGCTTTTCCAGTGAATCTTGCTGTTCTCCAGCTAGCGGGAGAATGATGAGAACGATGTTTTTAGGAGAGAATTTTACTGCCACTTGGTAAAACTTTCCCAGGAAGTTGCTCTTTGCCATTGCAGAAGGTGTCATTTTGCTTGGATTCCTGGGATGGTGCAGTGCTGCATCTTAATGCTGTGAATGTGCCCCATTCTTCAGACATTACAACTACTATGGGGTTCAAAGAACAATAAAATATTGCTAGATTTGCATGAGTGGCTTTATCTGTTTTCAGGTGGCAGAGGATATATACAGAAGGAAAGGGTCTTGCTTCTTTTGCAAGCAGCCCAATGAACCGTTAAAAAATATGCAGCACTGCTGCTATTTCCTGTCTAGCCTTAGGGAAGAGTGAAGTATCTTTCTCTTCTCTATTTCCTCAGAAAGCAGTAGAAAATATTATTTACTACTTTACCAACATCAAGGATCTGTAGGGGGATAAGAGTATATATCTAGAGAAATGCTACATCTATCATCACTTTAAAGTTCTAGGATATCCTTTTTTGCCACGGGTAGGGAAAAATGACTAAGCAGTGGTGGGTTCAGCACATACGCATGGTGAGAAATGCAGCATCTGCTTGAGCATTTAGCCCATCTTTGTCACAGTAAGGTTCAACTTACAAAACTGGAGAGTGGGCATAGTGGCAGATGGGAGAGAGTTGAGTTTGTACAAATAATCAAAATCAGACATGGTTTTAAATATAACTTTAATTAAACTGTTAACATCTATGCTTGCCTAAGTTCAGGGCACAGATCACGATCACTCTTTCTTAAACAGGACAGCAGGACCTGTTCTAAGTTGGGCATCAGGCAGCTGCAATGTCGATAGTTTTGTAGCTCTTCAGGTTCTGGAGTTGAAGGCAGGTAAGATGTGCAGTGAGTCTTCTGGGCCCTGCTTGGGTGGGGGTGAATGGGATTTGCAGCTGTTGAATGCTTTTAGGTTGCACAGAGCCCAGCCTGAAAGGCAAAAAGGGATTATACAGGAAGCGTACCTCTTTGTATTTCTAGTTCCAAGGGGCCCAGGAGGTGCATTTGCTAGACAGGAGTGTGGTGCCAAAAAAAGGAAAGAAAAAAAAATAGAAGGCAGCTAGCAGTTATCTAAACTACCACAATGGAATTGTGATCTGACAATAGTTTGGGAGGGATATGTGACAGGAGTGTAGAACTCCCCACGGAGGCATCTAAGGTTACTTTGTCCTAATGCAGCTTCTTGACAGAAATGGGTTGGATTTTTTTTTCATGTGAAGGAAAGCATGCTTTTTTGCATAACTCTTGGCTAAGTCAGGTTTGCCTGGTTCTTTAGTAGGGAAGGGAAAGACACTGTTAAAATTGTACACAGGGACTGTCTTTATTGCTGACAGTGGGTAATGGGTGGAAAGATAGGTCACAAACAGTATAGTTTTACCCCACTTACGGATGTTCAAGTGGCTAGCTAAAAAGCAATTGATTTCTCAACAGCAAATAATTTCTGTGACCTATAACTGTTGTCTTATTTAATGTCTATTTCTGCCTAAGTCTTGTGGTACTTCTCTTGTTACTCTTTTTGTTGACAGAGGACTTTCCTTCTGCTGCCTAGGCCTTTGGGGTTGAAGCTTTCACACAAATGTCATACTGGCTTCAACTTATGTATTACACATCTGTTGAAAGTTCTGTTATCTGGCTTTTTTCCTTTTCAGTGTGAAAATCTTCTGTATTATCTGTAAATAAAGGACGGGATGCCTGGGGCTTTCACGCTGTAGCAGTCTCTTCCTGCCATGTTGGTGCCTGCTTATTTTGGAGGACAGCCTTTCCTGTGCAAGGGTTTCTCTAGCTTGTATTGTGTCTCTTTTTCTATTTACCATTCTTAGATCAATCAGTTTGCACTTACCTGTACTTCCTTTGTCTATAAATGAGCCCTCGCCCTGCAACCATTATCACACACTTCTCCAAGGGTTCGGTGAGAGGGTTCAGGAGGCTGATCTTTGCTGTGCTTGGCTGATACTGTACCATATTTTCTGGAAACTGTTGAAAGAAGGAAATGAGCTGAAACTGAGAGAAGGAAAGAGATTCTTCTATGATTAAAGGGAGATAAATGATTTTTTTGGTGCCAGAGGTCTCAGCCTGAGCTGCCAGTTGCCAGAAGAGGCAAAGTCTAGCTTACTTTCTTCTCAACTACAGTCTGCTGCTGTAGTTTCCTTCTGCAGCCTCTGATTTCCAGACTGGTGAGTGAGTTAGGAGTCACCAGGATTTCCTTATGCTCACACATAGACAAGGTAGAAGTGGCAGTACTGTATGCAACAGTGTGGCACAACTTACCTTTCCCAAACTGATGTCTCAGTGCTGTGAAAGAACACAGCATGAGGAGAGCCACTCAATCCAGCAGAATTTTTTTGCTGCTTATGACTATGAAAGCTGTTTTCTCACTACTGCAGTAACAGAATAATAGACCAATCTAACCTCAATAGTGAGGGGGGGATGACAAATGCTGATCTCTTCCTGTGCAAAGTATATGTAAAAGGAGTCCTCATCTCTCAGCATGGCAGTCAGCCTAAGCAGATGGTTCTCTCCCAACTCTTTTCTGTACCGTGAGTAAGGCACAAAGACCTGCAGGTTGTTAGCTGGAATACAGAGTGGTGAAATACAGATGACAATGCAGATGAGTACAGTCTGGTTTTAGCCTGCATGGCACCTAGGAGTGTTTAGTGCCCAACATTATACTAAAAGCTGCAGCATTTAAAAGCTTAAGTGATCCCAACTGGATTTGCAGATTCAAAATCTCTAAGGTGATGTCGCCAAAGTGTTTTATTTCAATCACCTACAATCAGCTATTCAGGCAACCTTTTGTAAACTTAGGGCTAAGTGCATTTTTCCCCAAGTGAGAGGACTAGATATACTTTTCTAGCCATGCACCCAGTGGAGTCCTTACCTTCATTGCTTTTGAGGATAAAATGAAACTCTTCCTTCCAAAGTTGGGTAATGGGCACACCATTGTAGTGGAGAGACTGGGCCCCCACTACCAGATGAGTAGCCTTTTCTCTACCACTGTGGTTAAACACTGCAATGGAAAGCAGAATATCTTGTCCCAGTAGCAGAGAACTCTTTGACTGGAGGTGGATGAAAAGGTTAACTGGCTCTTCAAGGGCAGTAGGAATGGAGCTAGACTGTGTTTCACTCCTGCTACTGGTTGTCTCAAGTTCCTTTATCTTTCTGTAGGCTTTGTCAAGTACTTCTTTTTCCTGAAGAGAACCTGTCACAAAAAAGGGAGCACATATTTTAGTATTCTTTCCTGTTTACTAGTGTGAAGCAGTAAATGCAGAAGGGTGGCGTTGAATTATCCTGGCAGTACTGTAGATAACTGTTTCTAAGAGCACAGAGAGATATCCTGTTGTGCTTCTGGTTGGAGCAGTTTGAGAATTTCAGCTGACAGGACATTCATTGGATGTACCTGAAAGATACATCTACTTGGAAGGATTTGTCATAGTTTTTAAAGCACCTTGGTGCTAACATCTGTCAGAGTAAAAGAGGCAGTTGCCTCTTTAACTGTAGCTGTAGCTAGGGCACAGTACTATATTCTTTTGTGATGGACTGCAGCCAAGGAGACAACATGCCATAGGCTAAGATGAGACGATAAGGTTGGGTCAGGGAAACAGTACCCAGTAATAGATTCTGAAGGGGGAGCTACTTTTTGAGGGAGGGATTTAGACAATATCTGGGAGCACAACAGTCCTTTTCAGACAGCTGGAGTCTGAAATATATCTATATATATTACAGGGGTAATGGGAGGTGAATGTACAGAGTGTACAGGTAACAGAAATCAGGAAAGAAGGTTTTCCAGACAGGAAAGTGCCTGGTGAAGAAAGGCCTGGCCTTCTAGAGAGCTGGTTAATGTAATTAAGCAGGATGACATCTGGGGTATGGCATGTGCTTTGATTCTGCAGACAGCAAGAGTAAGGTGTTCTTGTGCCATTCAGGAAGGAGAAGTAGTGAGAAGTGGATGACCCTAATGCTCTGGTATGGCTCTGCTCTGTAGTCCTTTACTCTTCACTTGTAACACTGGCAGGGAATGTGCTCAGGCACTTGCCTACCCTTTACCTTCAGGATACTTGTAGTTGTGTGTGATATCCTCACAGCGTTCACTGCCCACACTCTTGGTGCTGATGTTGTTGCCAGTGTACTTTGTGCCACCAAGAGCTGGCTTGAGGGTGTCATCTGCTTTTTGTATCCAGACCTGACACTTAGCATTGATGGCAGCAAAGAAGTAGCAGACATCATAATCAACTTCTGTGTCCCCTTCCTTGATGGCTTGAACAGGGGCTGGCCCACAGAAGGATGGACCTGAAGAGAAAATGTGGCCCAGTTAAGATTCAGATGCTTTACCAACTAGACCCATACCTAGTTTAGACCTATACTGGGAGTGGTGAAGAATCTAGTTGAGGAGGACATTACGGAGCAGTGCTGTGACAGAGCTCTTAGAGCTACACAAGCTGCACAAACCAAACATGAATGATGATTTTGTGCTTAATGTCAACAGGGTGAGTCCCTGTCTTTTTGCATCTTTCCATTGGAAGTTGGGGAAGGGAGGAATATTGAACTGCTTTATTTGCTCTCCGCTCCACTCCCCCCGCCCCCAAGCCCATCTTTGATGTCTTACCTTTGCTTTTTTCCTGGCAGGTGGCATCCAGTGCCTGCCACCCGCTGTACTCTGGTAGCAAGTCCGCTCGAGCCATCCAGCATTCATTCCAAACGTGGAAGGTCCTGCAAGAGACAACATCATGTGCTTATACCAAGGGACTGAGCCCTGAGGTACAGTAAAATTTTAGCCAAATCACAGCCAAGTAATGCTCCTTTGAGAGAGCTCAGTGCATGTTGAAGAGAGCAGAGACCATGGTTTTTGACACAAGTGGAGTTTCTCCAGCTGGACCAGGCTATCATTCTTCCTTTTGTGGGCCCTAGTAATAGGGCACTCTTCAGTTTGGGTTGCGGCAATTTCTCAAGAACAGGTCATGTAGACAGGATCTCGGCTGAGCTGTCTCCTATCCACCTCCCTGCACCTGTTTACCTCTTTCTCCCCCCCCCCATCACTTCCTAGATCCAGGTATCGTCTCAAATTCTTGCCATGTTTTCTTACCAGACACGGGCACTCTTGTCTTGTGTAAGCAGTGTCCCATCTTCATCATAATACTCATCCACACTCAGGCTGCTGTTAGTGTTGTGAGCCCACGTAAAGCCTGTGACCACTCTGGTAGGAATTCCCAGGCACCTCAGAACTGTGCAGAAGAAAGAGCTGTGAATCAGTTGTGCATCCTGCCCTAAGGGTACCTCTGCTGATAGATGTAGAGCCTTTTCTGATGTTAGGCCTATTAGGAATGGCACCAGGTCTGCTGTTTGGACTTTGCAAGAGGCATTGCCCCCTCAGGAAATAAGCTATCATAGGTGCGTTCAGTGAATGGTGTGTACTGATACTCTTTTATCTCAAAGCTAGCGATGCTGAATGTTGATGAGGAAATTCTGAGGATCTGCCTCTCACCTAAAGATTAAAGGTTATGTTACTGGGATCTGTGTTAATCCAGGAATTTAGGCATATACTAGGGGTTCTACAGACCAAATAAGGCTTTGCTCAACACAAAAGTCTTTGAACCACTACTGTACCTGAACACATGACTGCAGCTAACACCCAGCACTGCCCATAGCGGACAGGCTTGCACTGCATTGCAACCCACTGCCGGAGGATGGGGCTGCTTCCCAGCCACTTGGAAGGGGGTGTCCCGTTACAGTATTGCCCGGTCCCACATTCTGTCAGGATTCCTCTAAACTTATCGCAGTTCAGCTGCAGGGAAGGAGGAGAGAAAGATGGATTAAGGAATTGCCTCTCTTTGGTAGGTACACCTCATCCTGTTTGATGAAGCTACTCCCAAGGCAGATGAAACCAAAAGGATTTTTTGTGTAAAGCATGAAGGTCATGGCTGAGCAGAACAGGTGCCAGCAGCCTCCCCTGAGATTTATTCAGTAAGTGTACTGTCACTGCTAGGAAACTGCTGCAGCACTACTTGTCCGCTGCAGGAATATCAGGAAGGGCTGCAGACAGGCAGGAGGTGTTGTTTGGAACAGCCCTGGGCAGGCTTCCTCTTTGGTCAGCAGGTTGCCATAAACTGGGATTGAGAAGATGCTAGCCTTTGCTCTGCATTTGGGTGTTCTCTGCTAGGGTCAGGGCTGCTGTCTGCTCTCCTTACCATGGCAGCAACTGTGCGGCAGATGTGAATAGGGTTCTTGCGCTGAGTGCGATCCTTGTCTCGTTGATGGCGTTCACCTACATCCAGCAATGTGAAGCAGATGTCAACAATATCCTCCTCAAACTGAAATAACAACACATCATTTCAGGAAATTTGGCCTGAACATTTTCTGGAGTCCCTGCAAAGGTTTGTTACTCTGCAGATTATTTCTCCCTTTCTGCTGATAGTCTTATATAAGTGGGCTGTGGAGGAGAGCTCCAGGCAGAGATTTGGAGGAGGAGAGCTCCAGGCAGAGATTTGGAGGAGGAGCACAACACGCTAAAGGCAGACCTACAGACTTATTGAAGCAAGGTGGGAAATGCATTAGCATGATACTGCATCCCCTGATTGAGGGAAATTGATGCTTTTCTGGGTTGGCACAGAGGTACTTTTGTGATCTGGTGGCACTAAAGTGGAATAAAATCACATTCTAATCACTGGCTGTGTCAGATGGCCTTGGGCAAATCGGAAGATCTACTTGTCCTCACTTTACCTGTAAAATAGAGACAGTATTAGTAAGCTCTGTTAAATGCTTTTATATCTGTTGATGAAAGGAAGGCACACAAAGCCCAGATATAGATCAATGCATTTCTTCATAGAGAACAGCCTGAGAAGGTAGCTAAAATTCCATATACTGGGTTGTGGGACTTCATACACAGGTCCCTGTTCTCCTGCACAGTCTTAGACAAAGACAGTGAGTGCAGAGAGCAAGTTCTTTCATCAAAGCCACAGTATGGAAATGGATAGCGTCCTGTACACACAGGAGATACGCATCCTTCCTCTGCTGGTGGCTGTAAAAGAGCACAGACATATTGGACCTCTTGCTTACCTGGCTGAAGTCCCAGGGTTGTGTTAGGACTGCGTTTTCAGTCCCCCAGTAGATGACACCCTCTTGGTTTAAAATGTACTCCTGCCGCTGTGCCTCATTAGCCAAGAACACCTCATCATCTAGATTAGAGGAAAAAAGCATCAGGAAAAAAGCATTCGTGGTCTCAGATGCACTTGCATCTTTCTCACACCAGCAGACTCCACTGCACTGCAGGGACTTTGGCAGTCCCTGGCATTCTACCCTGGAAAAATACCACAGATTCTGAATCAGACAGGAAAGAATTTCACTGTCATCTCTGTTTCCTTGTTCAAAAAGTTCCTCCAGACTTAGGCGATTGCACTAGCTAGCTCTTTTACTCTCCTGGCTGTTGACTTCTCTATTCCTAAGAAAGATACAGTGGCCTTAATCAGACCAATTATAATCTTGACTCATCTTAAAATCTTCATTATAGGAAACACTTTATCAAATATTTTTCCTTTAGCAGGAGAACAGGGCTCTGGCAGTGGAGTACTCCAGGAACAAGGCAGAAGTGCTGAGGCAGGCAACTTTGAGCTTTTATTAGCCCCTACCTCCTTCCTAAGGTGCTGTGAGGAGCAGGGCAGGAGTGGCGGGGAACACTAGGTGAGTCAGCTTCAAACTCCATGGAGGCAGAGTGCCAGAGCTCAAGAGCTGTTTTTGTGAAGTGACTGATCCCAGCCTGCCTTTCTGTTTCTGACCACATACCTTGGCACCAGGGATTAAAGAGAAGGGTGAAGTTGCCCAGGAGATGGTAAGACTTGGAGGCATGTAAAAGCAGAGCATACTGGCCAATGGGAGCATTGGCAGGCGTGTTCACACAGATGGTCCAGAAGCATGGGTCCTGTTCTTCCAGTGCTGCGCTCCACTGCTTCTGGTCTCCCAGGCTGGAGATGGGAAATTCAGTCTGGGTTCCATCTGCTTTGGAAGGATGTGATCCTGCAGCCAAAGAGATCTGGTTGTGTCTATTCCAGACATGCATCCTCACCCCATGCAGATTGCAGGGACCTTGTCTATATCTGGAGCTATAGCTCTCCTTTCTTGTGAGAGAGTCTTGCCCCTTTAGCAGCTTAATGCCTGGTGAATCTTCCTAAGGTTAGTATTGCACTCAGGCCTCTATGTTTGAAAGTGGGATGTGTATTTCATAGATTTGTAGAAACCAGGAACAGACAGAATGGTGCAGACCTGGTGCTCCTGGGATTCAGTGTTTTGTAACAAAAGTCACAGCCAAATGCTCAGATTATGGTAAAACAAGCTGGGCCTGAATGCTGCTGCCTTTCTCAGGTGTCTCACTAGAAAACACTCTGTAACAGAAAACACCTGTAACAGGCTAGCTAAGTTTGAACATTCCTAAACCAAAAGCCAGGAGAGAGAGGAGAGATCCCGTGAGTACTTTCAAGTCATAGAGTAGTGAACCTGCATTGGTTATTGTGCTGCAGAGTCTCTTCTGGAAAGAGATCTAGTTTTGACCCTGCAGTCCCAGCAGCAGGAGACCCTACGCTGCCTTAGATAAACAGTTCACTGGCCTCACTTCTACATGTGGGCACCTCTGTCCAGCTCTGAAGGTGGCTTTTGCCACCAGCTCTGTTCTTCAGGTGGGTGGAGGACCAGAGCTCCGATAGGTATGGTAATGATGTTACCTGTCTGTACTATGAGGAAGGTCCTCTTCAGCTGCTGCAGGTAGCTGTGTATTGGAGCTGAGAAGCTCACAGTGATAGTGAATGGCTGCCCCCGCCTCACCATAAGCCTTTCAGTGCTGATTTCTTCTGTGTGGTGGTTATTGTTGTTCATTGTGATCTTGAAATCACATTTTTTGATGCTCAGACCTGTAGTGTGAGAAGATACAGCATGAGTTTGGGGCTGTGAGCTACCCGCAGTCTGGCCCTGGGCCACATCCTGAGGCACAAACAGCTGATCATACGTTCCTCCACTCAGACAGTGCCCCCCTGCCTTTGAGACTTGCTGCCCAGTAACTGTAAGGGCCTTCACTCTGAGCTTGGTTGTTCTTGTGTCAAGTGGCTAATGAGCTGCCTTTGCTTATACCTTGGAATCATTAAGTGAACCAAGTGATTATGCAAAAGCTCCTTCCTGCCCAGGAAAGGACATGGAACAGACCTGAGCATTCAAATGATACAGATGTTATGGTTAGCACTGAGCATGCACTGTGACTACATTTGGAGTCTTATTCTGTGTACTCAAGGGCACCGATGGCACTCAAAGCAGCATCTCTCCACATCGATATGTGGTCGAAATTGTGCACAGGAGACAAGCTATTACACCCCACTTGCAAGATGGGTGCAAGCTTTTCCAGCAGTTACTGCACTATGTATGTCTGATATGCACCAAAGACCAGCAACTGGTGCAAACTTCACTGCTGGTTTGAATGCAATGTGGCTGTATAGTCCTGGAACTATGCTGGATCACAGGAAATCAAACACCCGTTGTTCCTTCTTTGTACCGCATTACTTGGCAATCTCACACCCAGAGCTGCAGGAGACAGAAGAGCTCCTCCTCCTCCTGTCTCCTACGCATGCATTATACACATCATGCATGCTTCTGTCCAGCACCAGAAGAAGAAAAAATTGTCACAATTACAAGCACCCAATTCAGTGCTCAATGGCTGTGCTGTGATCATGTACTTGTGTTTTTCTTCTGGTTTTGGTGGTGGT
Source organism: Pygoscelis adeliae (assembly GCF_000699105.1). NCBI lineage: Eukaryota > Metazoa > Chordata > Aves > Sphenisciformes > Spheniscidae > Pygoscelis > Pygoscelis adeliae. The sequence goes on along the minus strand of NW_008825288.1, from coordinate 84,696 downwards.
GTGAATCTTTCCAGACTTCTTGCTGAGAAGCAGGTAACACCCTGGTTTGTCTCAGCCTTGGGATGATCCTGACCTCACGTATCTCTTCAGCTCCCAACTCACCACTAAGATCCTTGAACCTGTGGGTTGTAACTGCTGCCCCTTATATGACACATCCTGTCACCTACCTCCCCTTGCTGACCCAGGCTCCTCCCTTTGTTCCAGCTAAAAAAAAAAAAAATCCACAGAGCATTCCCCTGCTATCTAAAGCCATCGCTCCTGTGCTAAAGTCACAACTACTACTCTTTGCAGTTTTCACTGGTCTGCTCTTTCCTTATGTCTAACTTGCCTTGTCCTCTGCATTGATACCTTTCTTCTCCCATTGCTGTTGTCCCTTCTGTGTTTGTTGTGGGAGTCTCACTGGATTGTGTGCTTTGTTTCTTTTTTCCCGTATGAATTTTATCAGGCATTGTTTTCAGTGAACGATTCTGGTCTGGCTTTCAAATCCCTTTACAGCTGTCCCAGTTCACAGCCCTGCACCAGTTTAAGCTTTAGAGAGCCAGCTCTGACCTCATATATTTTCTTCTCTGTGATGAAGATGTCTGTTCTGGCTATCTTGTAGACTGGTGAGTCATATGCAGTCTGGCTCCCTCTCCTTTTCATGGATCTTACTGTCACTTTCTTCAAGGTTGCTTGGAACCTGGATCCTCTCCTTGCTCAAGTGACTAAAACAGTCATCTCTGCTTTAGTTTTGTAGTCTGGCTTACCTCCCCCCTCCCCCTGCTCCCCATCCCCTATGTTAAGGATAACTCTCTTGCCTTTACTTCCAAACTCTCACATGTCTGCCTTAGCTGCCTCTTACTGCTTCTCTCAAACTCCTCTTAGGCATTGATACGAGCTTTTGTTTGCTGTCCCCTTTTGTGCAGTCCTCCGTGCAAACTGAACTCCCTTAGCCTTTAGAGCACTTTCTTGGCTCCTGCCCTGTAAGAAGCTCACCTCTTCTACAAGCCTCATGAACACTGTCTTGGAGCAGGGACAGTTGCTTTTCCTGACAGAAAACTGGCAAATGCTTGGGACTAACCAAAGTGATTTTTGCTTACCTTGGCCCATGTCTAGTTCCCTGTACCGTGAAAGTCTTCAGCTCCTGCTTGTTCTGGTGGGCAATGGCTCCTTCCTTCAGCTTTCTTTAAAAATTATCCACTTGCAAAGTTGTTTGCTCAATTTCTTTATACAGGGTGGGACGTGATGTTGCCACGTCTCCTTGAGCTTATCGTGCTGGCCTGTTGTGCAGAAGTTGAGGACTCTCTTATCTCTCAGACCACACTAAAGAGACCCACAGAAAGGGGTGACTTTTCCTACCTACAGATGATGTTAAATTCCACAGCAGGATGTGAGGCCTTTAAAGACAGCCAGTGACAATTTCTTCAAAGAGCTGTGCATTAGGGACCCCAGAGTAGGAAATGCAAATCTTAACTTGGCTTTAAAAAATGCACAGAATGCACTTCAAATGTAAATGTTGAAGAGCTGCTCTCCCACATTGATGCTAAGCTACTTAGATCCTAAACCCTTCAAGGAGTTAAAAAAAAAAAAAGTCAATACATCCATTGCCATTGTGCCTAATTCAAAAAAGTGAAACCACTTCAAAATGAGGAAACTTGCTAAAAGCAACAACTAAAAATAGTAGAATTTCTGTAGCATAATGCAGACTATTTAAAAATACCACACTGGAGACTTGGACTAAATACATTCTTAAAGTTGCTGTAGTATAAAAGGAAGGTCACTGCATTGATAAATAATTGGTCAAAAGACAGGAAATAAGACAGAAATAAACAGTTTTCACTGTGGTGTCAGTCACCAGTAGTTTTGCAGAAATCTATGATCTTCCACAAATTCATGAATAATTTGAGAAGCTGATAAAAAGACATGAGGTGGCAAAGCTTGCTCAGTTATTCTGAGTAGTAAAGATGAGGGAGGCAGCTTTGGAAAAGTTGTAGAGGAATCTGAAGATATTGAATGACTAGGCCATAAAATAGCAACTAGAGATCAGTGTAGGCACATATTCAATAGGAAAAAGGGTCCTGTATCTTACATAAGCAGTGATGCATTCAGAGGTAGTTGTAGCCATTCCAGAATGAGATTTGGGTTTATACTAGATAGCTGCTGCACAATACAGTCCAGTAAGCTTGGTGTTTTTCTTAGTATTTGCATATTAAACTTCACAATTGCTTGCTTATAAGCATCATTTAAGCTAAATACAAACTCTCTTCGTTTTAGTCATTTACAGCATAGCCTTAATTGTATAGATTCACCTTCAGAGAGTCGCAGAATGGCTGAGGTTGGAAGGGACCTCTGGAGGTCATCTTGTCCAACCCACTGCTCAAGCAGGGCCGCCTGGAGCTGCTTGCACAGGAGCATGTCCAGACAGCTTTTGAGTATCTCCAAGGATGGAGACTCCGCAACCTCTCTGGGCAACCTGTGCCAGTGCTCAGTCACCCTCACAGTGAAAAAGTGTTTCCTGGTGTTCAGAGGGAACCTCCCGTGTTTCAGGTTGTTCCCATTGCCTCTGGTCCCATCACTGGGCACCACTGAAAAGAGCCTGGCTTCGTCCTCTTTTCACCCTCCCTTCACCCTCACCCACCCTCCACCCACCCTCCTGTATTTATATACATTGACAAGTTTCCCCCCCGAGCCTTCTCTTCTCCAGGCTGAGCAGTCCCAGCTCCGTCAGCCTTTTCTCATATGTGAGGTGCTCCGGTCCCTTCAAAATCTTTGTGGCCCTTTGCTGGACTCTCTCCAGTATGTCCATGTCTCTCTTGTACTGATGAGCCCAGCACTGGGCACAGTACTCCAGGTGTGGCCTCACCAGTGCTGAATAAAGGGAAAGGATCACCTCCCTTGACCTGCTGGCAATACTTTACCTAATGCATCCCAGGATATCATTAGCCTTCTTTACAGCAAGGGCACGTTGCTGCCTTATGTAAGCTTTGACTGCTTTGATTTTTATTAGGAAGCATGGAGGTCACCAGATTTGCAGAAATTGGGAAACACTAAATATAAGCACATTGGGGAGATCTTCCAGAAAATTCTGTGAGTTTATTGTCAACGTACATTTTTCAACGTCAATTATGTGTGATTTTAGTATGTGTCTTGAACTTAGTTTTTATATAAAGAGCTAAACACAGTATATAATGACTGATGCGTGCTCTGTAAGCGTATGCAAATTGTAAGCCAATTGATTGTGCTCAAACTTCTGACTTTCTTTGCATGATCAGTGTTTTTAAATGCACCTTTGCAGTATACGTGTTTATGAACATCTAAATCAGAGAGTGGTTTAGATACAAGCAGGTATTTATCCCATCACCACTGCATTGTAATGGCTCTGTATACGCATAGTACCATCTCTTGGTCAAATTGGCAACTGCAAGTAATACTTGCTACGTAGGATGCACTTTGTAAACTGAGCAGAGAACTACTTATTGTCCCTTTGTATCTTTCATTACACCGAAATGGGCTAAAAAGGCCCATTGAAAAGGTTAACACACAAAAGAGACTTCTGCATGCAGTGCTCAAGTGCTCTTACTGGCATTCCATCTGGTGAGAATTTGCGATCCTAAATTAGATACCAGAGGTTTTCCATCCGAGATCTGAGAAAAAGAAACAGGAATTGGCCACTACAGAGGTCAAAATATTCAGCAGAAGTGCTGAGATTTACTACTTGTGAATCACCTTTGTTTCTGTCTGGAATACGGGTTTCTCATATGTTGGTTTTCTTTCAGTTGTCAGTTGTTTCATCTATTAGTTTATACACCATTCATGTTTGATTCAGCACTTGTGTTTGGTAAAGGCAACCCCAAAACACTGTCTGCATTACTGATGGTACTAAAATGGTGCAGCCATTTCTGTATATTGCAATTGTAACTGCACTGTTAAAAAGTTGAGCTTGGATTGGTTCAGCTATTTTGCTGTACGCAACCAGCAATTTGCATGTCTCTACGTAGGCACGCTGAACTTTTAGACATGTTGATAGGTATTCTAAAGGGTACATACAATTATTTGTGTTCCTTATATTTTGGTAGTTACACTAACACTTCTGATTAATATATCTTCCGTGCACTTGGCATAGCTGTATTTGGAGTTGTGCACAAAGGTTCTCCTCTCTTACTGCTTGCCTAGCTTCAGTACAACACTGTCTGTTGGTAGTGATATGTTCTGTGTCAGGAAGTGGGCAAATGGACAATCCTTCAGATACAATGACAGGTAGCTCTACCATATGGGTCCTCCAAAGGTGTTGCCCTAAGATCCTCCAGCAAAGAAGATCAGATACTTCAGAAAAATAGGTTGTTTTTTTTTTTTTTTTAGTCTGAACTGTAAAGGGCAAATTCAGTAACCTTTTGACTTACTTTGTCTTGCAGATTTGTTTTAAGGGTGGTTCTTTCATATGCTTTCCACATAGCTATTACTTACATGTTTCTGGCTCCAAAAAGAGAAAATCTTTTCAACAGGAAGAACTTGTCTTTGATGGAGCTCCAGGACCAGCATTCATTGTAACATTCTTTTGAAAAGACTGGGTTTGGTTTTTCCCTGCAAAATCTACCTCTTCTGTAAGTCCTTCTCACTGATCTCTCAGTCACAAGGTCAACTTGATACCAGGTTTATTTTTCAGGCTTTTTTTTATTCAAGAAATTGAAGCATGTGAGCTCAAGCTGTCCTTTATTATAATATATATTCCAGTCCATTGTCCTGTACAGTTGCTAGCTGTGAACATAATTTGCTCATGCATTTAACACACGTTAATCATGCTTCTGATACATACCATTGTTTGCAAAATGACAGTTGTAATAGACCAGCATTCTGCTTATGCTGATTTCAACCTCTGAACTTGAGGCTGCAATATTGTTAACATCAGTGTTAGCATGTGTAACCTCATGTGCACAAGATCCATGAAATCAACCAAGTGAATTCTCTCCTTCATTGTAAGGATTCGGTAAGAATTAACGTTCACTCATTCACAGTTAACCATGTCCAAAAATATACTTGTCTCTAAAATGCAACAAAAGCATGTACAACTTGCTAGGCTGGATCAGAATGGAGGTTCATCCAGTCTAACCTGGTCTCTGACAGTACACAATGCCAGATGCCTCAGAAGAATGTGGATGAGCTTCACCACACCAAGTGAGGCATCATCTTGTAGTTGATTTTCAAGACTGAGTATGTCATGATATGCAAGATTTAATATCACTCTGAGAGTTCTTGTTAATGATAAATATTCTTCGTAGTAGTCCCCTCCTGTCTGCTTTGCAGTCTAACATGTCATTAGTGGGAATCGTAGAAACACAAGGTGCTGTAATCTCAGTTGAGCTGTCTGTTTATGCTGAGGTCTCCTTCTGCACTTGAAATGGCTGATGTAACACTCTGCATGATGGATGACTAAAAATTGCTTTCCTACTGTGCATTTTCCAAGCTGAATTTCACTGATTGTTACATTGTCATCTATTTTGCCTTGTTTGGGACCTTCTGAAGTTCCTCATAGTTTTTTAGTCCTCAGTAATTTAGATGGCTTTATGTCATGGGCAGATTTTGTACCCTTTTTGCACTCACTTCTTGCATTGCTTCTGAAATACTTCATCTGGGTCTAGGCACTGTTCTGTATCCACTACATCCCTGACATGCTCATAGAGATCTAAAGGAAAAGTGATCCATACGATCCTTGAAAGTATCCATCCTGCCTGGATATTACTGTGTTGTTATTTTTATGGTGCTTGGGGATTCTTCTTGTTTTACAGATCCAAACATAAATCCATAAAAATCTTTATCATCTTTATTACCTATAAAAATAGAAGCTTAAAATGTTACATGAGCATCTTTAATAACTGAGTCTCTTCCTGAATGTAGTGATCAAAAAATACATACAAGTAAGTTTCCCTTTTATTGTGTCTACATTTCCAGCTCTGACATGGCACATCCACGAATTAGATGTGAATTTTCCTTTTTAGGGGAATTTCTTGGTTTTTTAGAGCAACAAGAAATGATTACACTGTGCCTTTTGTTTTTTCTTTTATAGTGAGCAGTATCTTCCACATTCAGTACACAAGAGTGATAGATACCAAGTGGTAAAGCAATGCAGCTTTGGTGACAGAACCAAGTGATTTGAAACTACCAACTTTGGCTATTTCTGTTTGTTTTGTTTTGTTTTAAATCTGTAAAAGGGTAGTAATTTAATTGACTGCCTGAATAAGCTCTAGAAACTTATATCAGGAGAACAGAATGGTGGAGAGAAACATTCACCATCCTGGAGGTGGATTTTAGTGTCTTTCAAGACCAATTCATAGTATGAATGTGTCATATCAGCTAGTGCTCACTTGATTTTTTTGAGTGATCAGAATGGAATGAGGGCTGGGTCAGCCTCTTGGGCATGCTCAGATTTAAACTGCATATTTATAAAGAAAAATACTGATAATTAGCCATATTTTACTTCACCAACTCCCATTGACTTCTGAGTAAGGGCTGTGTAAACGTTGTAGGTTTGGCAAAAGCTATTTAAATCCTTCCTTGGGCACTTACACATTTTTCTCTGTAATAATCATTAGTTTAATTGAATAGTTGTCTTATGTCTAATGCAGGAAGAATGTGTATTTTTTGTAGGTGGCACTGGCCAGATCTGCATTTTAACTCTGAAACTGAACTGGGTGTGGTTGCTGAGGGCAGTTAATAATGCTGACACCCTGAAAACCCAGCAACCCCACGTGTTGCAAAGCTTAAAACTTAGCACAAGCTTTAGGGCTGATTTTCCTTTGAACAGCAGGCTTCCTTTACAAATAGTTAATTAGGATGAGGTCATTCCAAGCTTGTGTGACAAACACTGTCTGAAATAATTTCCTGGATTGTATTTAAGAAGAAATACTGAAGGAATTTATTTGAGTGGCTTGGCTCTACTGTCTGTTAAATGTAATGACAGTCTGCATTCTTGCAAGATTTAATGAGATTTTGTGAAATAACATCACTACCTCAAGGCCTTTTCTGAGGCTAGTGGAGGATTGTATACCCTGACTTTCCAAGATCCTGCAAGACTTAATTGATAGGTGCAAAGCTACCTATTCCCCTCTCCTTTGCCTGGAGAAATCTGAATTCCTCTGTGTGTGAGTGTCCCCCCCCCGTCCTTTTCAATCTTCATTCCAGTCTCTCTGGGCTGACTAGTTTTGACAAGCTTCCGCATCCCTTAAGTATATGTGTGGGTGGCAAAATATTGTAATTGATGTAATAAAATAGTAGTTTACATGTTTTGAAGATTTTGTTGGCTTTAAATCAAAGAAATTTAAATGAGACCTCAGTTTAATCTGTGTCACAGAGTCAGTTTGTGTCCGTGAAACATTCTTTCTGGGGGAAGTTAGGACTGCATTGCTGGACAGTACTAGGTGTTGTCAGGAGGAAAAGGTCAAATTGTCTCTTAAGAACATTCAGATCTTTGCTATTTTGGCTTGTTAGCTCTGCAAGGAATAAATAGACACAGTACTGGATTTTAGATATGGATGGCATAATGCCTTCCTCATGGAGGATGATGATCTACTTTAAGCAGCTTTGTGGAATGAGGATGTGCGACTGTTAATTGTGAATTTTCATTCATCCTTCTGATTATATTGTCCTGAGCCTTTTCTTCGTATCCTGTGCTTTCTGAGTACTTCTGGAAGTATTGCAAAGTATCTACCTTTGCAAACAGAAAAATCAGGGTTTTTTTCCTGTCTGCTTTATGATACCTGTATGAAAGGAAACAGGTGGACCTTCCTCTGACATAAGTTAGGAGGGTAGATACAATGGTTTTGTAAGATACAGATAAAAGGCTGGGTGAAGTGTGTAGCAGCAGGCATAGGCAAGTAACAACCTTGAAGGTAGTGCCAGTACAAAATAAAAATACATGTCATAGGCTGCTTTATCTTAAGTGGTCTTGTAGACAAGTTTGGCCAATTCTCCTGGTAGTACAGTGACAAGTTTCTGACCTGGAGCAAAGTAAAAACCTCCAACCTTTCCCCCAGCCACCGCTCCGATTTTATCAAAGTGCAAAATGCCAAAATAATTAGGACCAATGCATTGACTGATTGCCTGTGTTAGTTATGGCTTCTGATCACTACTACTGCCTATTAGTCCTAGAATAGATTCAGACTAGTAGGGGATATTACAAAGCCAAAGAGCATTGTAAAGTGGGTCCCCCCCCCACGTTAATTTTATCTTTGGGAAATTGCTTGTTTATGCTTAGCAAAGGCTTCGTATATACTCCAAGGCAATTGCTGCAGTTCCTTATGAAGAGGATACAGTTTGGGGTCCTTTGCTGTGGGCCAGTATGATAGCTCAGTCAGTTTTTTCTGCAATAAATCTTTCAAATTGGCACCTTCGTCTTGTCCATCATTTGTATTTAAAATGTGATGAAACATAGCAGTCAGCCTCAGAATTACATATAAGTCCTGAAAGCTTTTAGCTGTGCTTAAGTTAGAAAAGTTATAATAGAAGTATTTAGGTAATTTCTATAAACAAACCAATATAGGTATCAGTTTTGGCTTTGTCTGAAACTGTTTCTGGAGCTACTTTGAGAAACTGAGAACCTAAGTCGGCAGAGTATTGAGAAATTTACTTATTCATTACATCAGCTGCATTTTTTTCTCTCTTTCTGCGTAATGGGAACAGGAGCCAGTTTTTCCTCTCCTGTAAACTCTTTTTAAAATTAACTTTTTTTCCTTCTTTTTTTTCTTTTTTTTTTTTTTTTTCTTTTTTCTGAGTTGTTGGTAGCTATTCTGGCATTTGTGGCTCCACCACTGCATAGGGCCAGTTGTAGTCATGTTCTCTTAGACTCACAGAAACCAAATGCATTTTGTTTAGATGAAAACAGAATGATTTATTGAGTTCAATGTTCTCTTTTCCTATGAATTCTTAACATTTCTCCTGCCCTAAAGATCTAACCACCCATAAAAATAAAAGTTCTTTATATTTTCCTTTTAGTGCTCATTAAAAAGAGTAAGCTGGGGCAAAGACTTTTTCTTACCACATCTTTTAAAAGAATGCTGTGTATATCTGTGCAACTACATAAATAATATATCTCTAAAGATTATATTGTCTTAAATAACACTAGGAATGATACTTTTGCATATGTGATTGATAGAAGAAGGAGACTTTAGCCAATGAAGGTTTAAGACTTGGATAAACCATTATGCTGCTGGAAGAGAGGACGTTTTATTTGTGCATCTGCACTCCTTCTGAGTACACTTGTGACATCTCTATTTCCTCAAAATATTTTGTGACTTGCATGAGAATTTCCGTATATTCCTGCCTCTGGGGGTTTGTCATACCTGAATGCAGTGTTAGCCAACAAGAAATTTCATGGAAGCTGCTGTTAAAATGTCAATTGATTCAAATACAATTTTACATTAAAATGCCAAGTTTATTATCCAGAAGCTTCTTTGGGAGAGGGTGATCGTAGAGATGTAGCCAATTGAACAAGATTTGGGGTTGAACCCATAGTATAGGGGCTATAAGACATCTCTTACAGTATATTTTCCTTGTTAAATACTTTCCCCCCCCTCTCAAAAGCCAAATGCTTTTCTTTTTTTCCTGGAAAAGCCAACGGAAGTAAGTGATAGCTGAGGCTGTATGAGGAGGTGAATTTGTAAGATGTGTATACATGAAAATTTGCATAGTGCTTAACTATAGCATATCAGTGATAGAAATGTAATGTGGTTTGGTCTCGGTCAGATTGGCTGTGGTAATGATTTATCCTTTTATCTTTGGAGAAGTCTCATTCATTCATTTAGTTCATCCAGAAAGAACTCTGGGCATTTTGAGACAGTGGTGCATGTGTGAGGAGCTGTGTGTGTAAATAAATGTGTCTTAGTCCAGATGACAGATTGTCTATTTACTGTTTAATGATGTTCTGCTTCATTCCTGTTTTCAGGAACAGCTATTCCAGCCTGTTATTATTTCAGATGCTCCAGTGTTTGCCACTCCTTAGTCAAGGACATGTTTCTTTTATCTGCTTTTGTACTGTTACGCCCAGTCCTTTCTTTGCTGAATATTTCATTATTTATAATTTATCACATGATTAAATCATTATCTGAATAGGGAAACTATGAATTAAAGAGTATTATTTATTTAATAGCTTCTCATTTTTCCAGTCATAAGAAGAGAGTTCTGTTGTAACACTGCCATATCTTACTGCTGTATTTTCCTTCTAGTAATTAGATTAAATGATAAATTTAATTCTAGAATTGAATTATGTCAGCTACTTGGATAGTACTTTGGCTATTACTGAATAAAACTTATATTTAGTGAATATAATGAAATTATATTCAATGAAGCTTACGAAACCAGTGATTTTAAATGGTGTTCCTTGGAAATGTATCTGCTATCATTGCTACAGGCTCTAATGCTGAAAGCCAGCATACTTGATCCTCTCCTTCAAGTTAAATTATATAATTATTTCCACTAGTAATTCTATTCATGAAGGTCCATGAAACAGGTTAGAGAATGAAAAAGATGACACTGTCTTTACAGTATAGTGTATAGTACCTTTTTATTCATTTCTGTTCATATTACATCACTTCACTTTGGCTGAGTAGTCTACATTTCTGTTCTCCCGGTCATAATAACGTATGAACAACCAGTCTCATAAACAGAGACAAAACTGAACTGATGTACAGGTGATATCACTGAGCAGGAGCCACATCAAGCATCACAAATCCCTTAATGTCTGAAAAATGGATGCAAACCAAGTCCACCTGAAGCTGCCTGGTGCCACTCTTGTAGGGAATAATTTCAAATTGGACTGTTGAGCTCTCCATGGGAGCCATTCTTGCGACACTAAAAGAGAGAATACATTCCTAAGTTCAAGCAGCTGAAAAATTCTTGCTATGTATTCTTAAGAGTCCCCAGATCTAAGACAGCATGGAAAGGAAGAGTCAGAGTAAGTGGCTGCTGTGTTTGTATGCTCCTAGCACAGGACATAACCTTCCATGTTCGCAGCCCCCACAACACTATCCTTGAAGAACTAATCAAGCTGTAATGGATGTGGTGGAACAGTTGCAGTTCTCAACCTGTGATAGAGAATTAGGGGTTGTATCATGAGGGCAAAATGTACTGAGCGCCTGAGGAATGATCAGAAAGGTTATCTTCAGAAGAGCTCAAATCCAACTGTATGTATTACCCTCAACACTCACAACATTTATAGTACTCTAGATATGCTCATGCTGTATTTTGGTGTGGTAAATATAATTACTTGTTATTTTTATGTCCATAGTTAGAAATTACTCTTGGCTGTCCAACACAAGGAGACTGATAGTAGCACCATTTTTTTTGTGGGAAAAGGGCCTCTCTGCTCTAAGGAGGTACTGAAGGTGAGCGATACTGATTCTGGTAAGGCAAGTTAAGATTCAAGGTCAGGATCTAGACCTGAACTTTGTATTTGATATAAATGAAACCTTAGTGATTCACATCGTTATCCATCTTTTGCTATCTTTTTTTGCTTTCTTCTCACAGTTTCTTGGTGCTAACTCCCCCAGCATAAATATTTTGGAGACTTTTAAAAATGTTTTTAAAATAAAAACCATGGAGGAGATGAGAGAACAATTTCTTATTGGTATGATATCAGTGGACACATTTTTAAGACATTTCATTACAGTGTATGTCCTGGCTCTTTAGTAATTTAATATCTGAAGGAAAAAAGTTATCATCGCTTTCTCTCTTATCCTTCAAGGATTGTTTGGTTTTCCTTTTGCAAACCACAGAAAGAAGAAAGATTTTTAAGTTTTTGCCCTTTATATAATTCAGTCACTAACAACAGCACTCTGAGTTACACGCTGTCATTAAAAGCAGGCCATCTCTCCGCTCCCTGAGCATTCTGTAATTCAAAGCTTGGCAAAGGAGGTATAAAAAACTCCAACTAGTATATGGCGAGTGCTGACATGATGGTATTTTGTCCAAGGTTGGTGCAAACAAAAGTCATGAGGTTGACAGAATCTTTTTAAAAAACCCACTTTTATTCCAGATTTCCCACCAAAGTGAATGAGTTATTAGCCAGATAGCATTTACGTACTTGATTCTAAGTTGCTCTTTGAGCAGGCCACTACCTTCTGCTCTCAGCACGCAGTCTGTCACCACTTCAGACAGTGGGTTGGTAAATGTGACCTGCACATTAACAGCCTTGTATACCACTGTTGGACCAAGGACCTAGAGAGAGAAAACATTCTGCTCAGCCATGGCATTATTCTCACTTCTTCCTCATGGTTTTCTCTTTTCATTCCCATTGCAAACCACTTACCCTGTTAGGATCTCCTGGACAGGAACAAGCCAGGAATTAATACATGTACATATTTTTGGGCATCAGAGTTCAGGCTTGAATCAGCCATCCAGTGTGGCTGAGAAAGAACACACTACTGTAGAATCTACCATTTAGTCCCAACTTTTTAACTAGGTCAGTGTATGGTGTTATGTATAACACAGTGTATGATATTTATCACAGTGAGAACAGAATGAGAATACAAGTATTAACTTGGCATATATGGCTAACTACTGTAGGCATCTTAAGACAAATTAGCTTTAGTTAGGCTGAATGAAAGGTTTTGGATTAGAAAACATTGGAGGTGTGAGACAGAGGTGAATTGTGGCATCTCAGGCAAAAAAAATAGAATGCCAAGTAGCAAATAAACATATTCATTACCTTATTTTGACTGAGATAAAGTGGAATTGGCATATTTGGTTATCTTTGTAGATAATGTAATATTAATCAACATAATGGAGAAGTCCAGCACCCCGATTGCATTTCTCTATTATTGACTGTATACAGAAGTTTCAATCCACAGAAACATAAACCCTTCTTGAAATGTAGTCACTGAAGTAATTTAATTCAGGTGCCTGCCCTATATAAGCTGACTCTGTTATTTGCATGATACAGCACAGAAGGCTTTTTACAAAGTCTCACTAGAACTTGGTATTCAGAGATCGCCAGACCTACAAAAATCCAAACTTTTTATTCCTGTGTGTAATCTTGCTTTTCCTGTTTGCTACTGACAGAGTGGTTTGGGATAGCTAATCTAGCCTGGAGGCTCTGAAAGACTCTGTGAATTATCATACTCCCTCTATGTTGTTTACAGTACAGTAGGCAGATAGCATTTCATCCCATGTCTGATACAGTATGTGAATGTGCTGAACTGTCCAAAACAAGTTAAGCTGGTTTATGTGGATGTGATGGGCCATGCAAACCCAGGACTGTCCCCAAGCAGACATAATGCATGGTCTTTCCTGTAGACTAAGAATTGCTTTTTACCCATTGTACAACATTTGTCAGAAGTCAGTCTTAAGTGGGAAAAAAAAAAGCCTCTGGTTCTAATTATTAATCATTTGGGAAGACATTACAGAAGGTGAAAAGTGCCACTTTTCCTAATAAGGTGAAAGAACTTCCTTGAGTATTAGTAATAACGAGCCTCACAGCCCCAGGCATTATCAGCTAGTCAGTGAAGATGTCTTTGGTAAAAATCAGGCTTCCTAAATAAACTGGAAGGGAATGATCAGACTTCCCTGACAAAAGTGGAGGCCTAGATATGGACTAGATCTCTCTGTCTCTGTTTCTCCCTGTCTGTCTGTCTCTCTGGAGATAATCTTACCTTGTAACCCCCATAACACTGAGAACTTTATCAGTGCCATGTCAACAAGCACTGGCAAGAATACCATAGCACAGCTATGCCTTGGAAAGGTTTGCTTTTTCTTAGTGTATTTCATTTCACTTGTGTCATACGGCCTATTACTAGAGCAACAAGATCAAATCACCCTCAGGCATGATTCCACTTTCTGCACTCCTTCCCATGAGGAGTAGATGGAATAAGGATTCTAGTTGCTGCTTCTCAACACGTCTCTCTAGGGACACAAAGGGGACTAGCTTTTACCTTGATGGTGAGAAAAGGATCCTGAAGTACAATATCCTTCTCCACTAGAAGCGAGGCTTCCTGTTTGGTGTCACACACAGCAGTCACTAGGATCTTCCTGTCATCCATCAGAGAGTTTTTGTACTGGGAATAGGAGATCTTGAATGAAATCTCTTTCACTGGAACAGAAATAGAACCAGAATTTCCCTCTCTTCTTTTTTCTGTGTCTAAGTACCAGCTATCTATAATATATCTGTAATTTAAGGAGCAAGGATGCTATCGCCCTGGGGCTGTCCATTTGTGGGTGTTGACAGCCAATAGACAGGAATGATGCTCATAGGTGACTTCTACTTACATTCACATCAAACGCTAAATGATCAGGTACAGTTTGGTAGCTGGACAGTTCTGAGAATGGATATAAGTGGCAAACCCCTGCTAGTGTTTTTTTCATGTATCTGAATCTGGGCATTTAATGCTCCTTCCTTGCAGAGAAGGCAGAAGTGAAATGATGGGTTGATTTAAATGCCCTTGCTGATGCAGCTGTTCAGCCTTTGCCTTAAAGAGGGTGCACAGTCAGAGTCTCTGTGCCAGTGAGGAAGGCAATGGATCTCAGTATATTGAGAAAAAATGTTCATCTACTGCTGGAACAGTGCAAGGAGTTATGTGTTGTGTATTAGCTTGAGAGGGTAGTTATATTCATCTGTGCTACACGTCTCATTTTTCAGCACTGTCCCTATAAAGGGCAAAGGCCGCTATCTGCAGGTAGTGTAGCTCTTGCAGCAGTCTATAGTTACTGTCCTGCTGCAAAAGATGTAGGCTTACATTTCCCCCTTTAATCTGTCTTTATACTTTGCTTATGGGGAGCTGGTAGCTGAGTAGTCTCTGGTGTATGTCTCTTAGTTGTTCTCGCTTAGGAAAAAAGGTCATAATGTAGAATTAATAGTGGCTGTGCTGGGTCAGACAAAAGGTCACCCAGCTCAGTATCCTTTATGTCAGTGCCCAAAAGCAAATGCTTAAGACAGGGCAAATATATATGTTTCTCTTCCCCTGAATAGCCTTAACCTCCAACTGTTTGCAGGTCATGCACTTCTTGAGCCATTCATTATTTCTATGTGATTTGGCCACAAACCAAAGCTATGTCTTGTCCTAAGCTGTAATAAAATTAAAATTACCTTCTTCAGATCCAAGTTTAATAGACCTAGACAACTGCAAAATCTCTGCCTTTGGTTGTCTTGTATAGAGAATGGCTGAAGCGCTCAGTTTAACCTTTATGGTCTTGAAATCTGAGATCAAGTTCCTGAGTGCCAAGGTAAGGAGGATATCCTGGCCAATTATGGGAGATGCATCAAGGATCAGCTTCCCTGAGATACTGGGTTTTTTTGCAGGCTGTGTCATATTTTGTCTCCATGCTACTGAAGATCGTCTTCTAGGTCTTGTAATTTTGGTTGTTTTTCCAGTGCTTCTCACACCAAGCAGCTTCAGTGCTTTTTTATACACCTGCCTTTCTTTCAAGGATCCTGCTTTGAAAGATAACATGGTCAGAGATCTCACGCATACTGGATATAGTGCAATGGAGCCATAATTGCTCTCAGTAAAAACAGTTTAGGAAAGCTGAGGAGGGCAAAGATACACAAGAGGAGAAAGTGAGGTCTAACCTAAATGCTAATTTTGACACAAAAGCAAATGAATATACATGGCCATGAAGGCCAGAAAGTAAAACCTGCCTGTCAGCTTTAGCTGGCTGTTCATGGGCACCTCTTAGAAGCTGTGAGCAGTAGAAAGATAACTCCTGGGAGAGCTCAGTTCTGCATAAGCTGGGGCAATTGGCATCTCCTCTGAAATTAAGAAGGGTGGAAAAATCATTTTGCAGAAACTGTCCCCAAACAGCTCTCCAGAATGGCTATTGCTGCATGTCATAACAGAAGTATTCTCACCAGCTGATCAGAACAGCTGGGACAGAATGTTTTACAGAAGTAGCTTTGACTTTGTATTGAATACATTAGTATTTCATCAAGGGCCACAAAGGCCATATTGAATCACTATCAGCTGACAATGAGCCTTAAGACTTTGAAAATTCACAATTACTTTGCTCCAGAAGAAGTAAAGAAATTAAGTCAGTGCTCGATCCAACGAAGGCCTAAATTCTTTTAACTTCTGAACATCAGTGGCAAGACAACTGTAACAAAGAATTTACCTTCTGGATATTTGTAATTAGCAGTGACATCCACACGGGAGTTGGTGCCCACTGCTTTGGTGCTGATAAATTTTCCAATCTTCCTAGTATCAGAATAAATTCTCTCTTTTCTTTTGTTGCTATAGCAAATCCAAGTAACGTAGTCAGCATTCACTGCTGCAAACACAAATGAGCTGTCATAATCCAGGTTCACATCCCCTTCTTTAATGGCTCTGGTGGAGACAGGACCACACTGATATATGCCTATATTAGAGAGAGGGAGAAGTTAAATGACTGCCTATTGTGAAAGAACACAAATCCTCCTGCTGAGAGGGAGAGGTAGTGACTCCAAATTTGGACAGGTTTGGATAAAGTGCATTGTTTCTACGTCTGTGCATTATGGTAACAGCATGTCCAGAGATTCCACATGCATTTTCTATCAAAAGGTAGGAGCACAGAGGAGGTTGTAAGGCTAATAAGGTGTAGGGAGAGCTAACAATTCTTATGATGTGTGCTATGTGAAATGTTCTAACCATCCAAAGCTTGCAAGGCTGTATGCTAAGCTGTCTAGTGAAAGGAGAGGAGAGGATGGGAGCTGAGTCAGAAGTACAACAATCAGACTTACGAGATGTGAGTCATCAATGCTGTATGTGCATTGAGAAGAACCAGGAAGCTAAATTTGGTAAACTCAGTAGTGGGAAATGAGCAGCAGTTTATCTGGAGTTTGATGGGTTTTAAATGGCCAAATAAATGAAGCTTTCGATGGAGGTCATCAAACTAGATCAATGAAGTTGTGTCTGTATTAGTAAATAAAACCAGAGCCAAAGTGTGAACCCAAGTGCTGGCCATTGGTCATCCACACTGTTTACTTGCTAGCAAGCTTCCTAGTGTGTTTCCCCCCCACCTTTTCAATGAGCGATCTTTCAGACAGTGGCTGTGAAGAATTCAGGGAATGGGACAGACCAGGGTTTGTTCCCAGCACGCTGTGCTATTATTTTGGTCTGGGAGGGAGAGTTCAGTGCTGTGAACAAAAGCCATTCTATGTCACTTGGTTTCAGAACCAGAGAACAGTTTGGGGCTTCTTTCATGTAGCTTTGTATATATATGCCATGTTGTTGCATGCCACGGGGACATCACATGAAATATCTTCTTACCCATTCCAGTGTGTCCTGTAAAATATAGGGTAGAGTCACGGGGCATACTTTATTTTCTGTTGTAAGCTCTTTGGTTCAACCCTGTGACTATAAGCTCTAAAATCTTTACTTAGCATCTTACTAAAAGGGGTTTTAGTTGTTTTGCTGCTAAATCTGCCCGATGCAAGCCAGCAAATGTGTCTAATGCCAGGAATGTGCCCTTGCAGCAAGGAAGGCCAACAACATCCAAGGCTGCATCAGGAAGACCATTGCCAGCAGGTCAAGGGACATGATCCTTTCCTTCTACTCAGCACTGGTGAGCACATCCGGAGTGCCGTGTCCAGTTCTGGGCTCCTTGTACAAGAAAGATATGGACATATGGAAGCAAGTGCTGCAAAGGGCCACGAAAATGATTAAGAGATGAGAACTGGAACTGTTCAACCTCAAGAAGGGAAGGCTCGGGGGAATCTTACCAATGTGTATAAATACCTGATGGGAAGGTGTAAAGAGGACAGAATCAGATTCTCCTCGGTGATAACCAGTGAAAGGACAAGTGGCAGCGGGCACAAATTGAAACACAGAAAATTCCATTTAAACATAAGAAAAAAACTTTTTCTATGAGGGTGGTCAAACTCTGCAACAGTTTTCTCAGAGAGCTTGTGGAGTCTCCATCCTATGAAATACTCAAAATCCAACTGGGACACAGTCCTGAGAAACCTGTTCTAATTGACCCTGTGCTGAGCAGGGGGTTGGAGTAAACAAACTCTAAAGGTCCCTTCCAACCTTAGCTATTATTTGTCATTTTATGAATCTGTGTAATGTTAGGAGCTAAGACAAGCTAGGGTGAGATAAGTGAACTTAAGATGTGCTGGCTTTTGTGGAGGCGGAGGATCAAAAAAAGTAAGAATTTGCATGCCGGTAGGCAATCCAGAGGCTGACAGAAAAGCAACCTACTGGAGACTGGTGTGGGTATTGCTTTTCTTGTGCACCTGAATTAATGCTACATCTACAGGGAGTAGATAGAAGAGAGTTGTCCTGAAATTTCAGCAGCAATCTTTAGGAGTAACAATATCTACAGCTTTTTATATTTACCACAGTGTTACCTTTGCTTCTTTCCTGGGGTGTTGCATCCAGAACCTGCCATCCATCATAAAAAGAGCCAAGATCTCTTCTAATGAACCAGCTTTCATTCCAGACATGGAAATTCCTGTAAGGGAGGTAGAATAGGGAATCCCTGATTCATACAATTTATTTTATATTGAAAGATTTGATACATTTCTGGTGCAATGCAAGAAATAACCCTAGTTGAGTGAATGAAAACTCCTCTGTGGAGAGACCAGCTGCTGACTCCTTTCTTGAGTACCTCTTTCCCCTTCTTTGCCAGCTTTTTGTGTTCAGATCTCTGAGAAATGTTGGGATGTTATGAAAAGAAAAATGTTAAAAGGAAAAGAATTCATTGCAAAGTTAAGTATTCAATTCTGGACATTCCATAAAAACATACTGTACAGCCAAAGGTCTCCTGCACACATTGCTATCTGTTGGTACTTTAATTCACAGCTGCTTTCTACTTAATGTCACCCTTGTCCCATTCAGTCCACATGGTATGGGGTGCTTGCTGACTGAAACACTAATGCATGCAGTACAACACACATGCACAGGGTGATAGTTTCTGTGCACTTGTTTGTCAAAAGCGTAATTTTTAACAGCTTCTCTGAGGTGAAAGAAATAGCACGTTCTTCTTAAGAGATGGGATGGAATTTTTCTCAGCTGCATTAAACATACTACCTTTACTTTAGTACCCTCTCAGTATTGTGCAAGGGATGTATAATGGTAATCATGAAAGACTGAGACAGCAGAGGAGCTGGGTCTAAAACTTATGGGCTTCTGAGAGTGCTCTGCTCTAAGAATTGAGGGACAAGCTGATATCATTTTTGGGCAAGAGGTTAATCAAAATTTAAACTTTCATACAGTAGAGACAAAATTAGCAGTTACATTTTCAAATTATATGTTGAATAGCAATGGTACAAATTATCTCCTCTGTTAATTCTTCAGAATGATGAAACTGGCTACGTATTGCATTTCTGAACACTCGCTCTGTTGATTCTTTGGTATGGGGTTTTAGATCACTGGGAGCATGAGGTTGGGGATGTTTTTCAGGAGCATGATTCTAGATCTTTTAATTAGAGGAGAATATAATGGAAGAAATATTAAGAAAAAAAATATATTTACCACACACTGTCTTCAGTCAAGTGCAGGGTCTTTCCAGAAATGTCAACGTACTTATCAATACTCAGATTTATATTCCTGTCATGAGCAGAGTTGAAGTTTGTAATAACACGAGTAGGTATTCCCAAGGATCTCAGAACTGCAATATAGAATACCATAAAAGTGCTGTAAACCTATTTTACAGACATTTAGAAAGTATTTAGAAAGTTTTTCTTGGCAAAGCAGTCTAGTGTACATGTTTTCAGTGGGAAAACCTTCAGAAACTTCCCTCTCAGATATGATGCAAGTCACAGTCATTGTGCACACTTGCTTAGAAGACAGTTCCACTCACATGACGTTCTTAGCTGCCATGTTCTTTTTAAGAAGAGTTAGATTCACCCATTTATTTTAATCTTTCATTCTTCATCCTGTTCTCTCTCCCATTTTCTCCCGGTGTTTGTTTCTCTGTTACCTGCTTCTTTTTCCTCTTCTTCTCTGAGACATACCTATTGATTGCATTATTTTTCCTTTGTATTTTCCCCCAAAGTGACTCTTGTCTCAGAGCAGCTCTGAATGGAAACTGCTAGGATGAAATGCTTTTCTCAGAGCAACTCTGAATGGAAACTGCTAGGATGAAATGCTTTTCCCAACTTGCAGCTCCCTTTACAGGTCCTCAGAATTGTGATTTGTTTTTGTGTCACCAGTAGGTAAGTCACAACAGTAGAAAACTAGCATTGTGAGGAGACAGACTTAAAAAGCACTGGTTTTCTTTGAATCCTAGCTTTGAAACAGGAAACCTTGCTCTTTTCACCAGCCCAGCCTGGCAAACAGCTTTGCATTTTGTTTGATGACTCACAAAACTGGGGTGCAGTATTACAACCTACAGCTGTTTAAAATAGAAGAAAATAACCCTTCGTGCATGGAGAGCATAGGTTCTTCACTCTCTTTGTCAAAGCTGAAACAGCTTCAACAATAACGTCACAAAGTTAAAACTACAGAAATTCTAGTAAGCTTCCTTTCTGATAGCATTCCTCATCCCTTCATGTATACCTGTGCACATTACTCCTGCAAAGACCCAGCACTGGCCATACCGGACAGGTTTGTATCTCCCTCTGTACCACTTTCGAAGGATGGTCACGCTTCCACTCCACTGCAAGGGGTTGGTTCCTGAGTAGTACTTTCCATTCCACTTCCCCTCCACTACTCCTTTTTCATCATTGCTGTTAACCTGAAAGAGTCCTTCTCATGAGAGAATTAAAATATTTACAGAAGAAGGGAGAGAGGGAAATAGGCAGAAATGACCCTGTTTGCACCACTGTTCTCATTGGCTGAGTGGTGGGACATAGTATTTGAATCTTAGATAGAATTTTGTCTGCTCAAGTGCAACAATTGGATCAAACCCAGATCAGATTGTAGAGTCTGATGATTCAAAACTGCCTTGCATTTCGGTACAAATGTTTCCAAATGTACTGACTGCCAGCCTATTTAAATTTTCACTGTTTCATTGATTAATTTCGCCTCCTTGTATGTCATTATACTCTTACACTGTGTATTCAGTGTTGGTTCACATTTTCAAGTGATTTATACGGAAGCCTCAAGAAGTACATATTTTCTCTGAATGTGCATTTATTGCAAATGTGCATATAGTACATATAGCTTGATCAGCCTCGTTAGATGTGCTTGCATATATTTGTGCACATCCATTTTAGAGGCCCGTTTAAGTGTCATGTGTGGTTGTACAGAAAACAGTAAGTTCTTTTTTAATTTTTTTTCTTAAGTATTCGTACTTTTAGTAATTTTGTACATCTAAGTAGAGTTATTTACTCCGTGTTGAAGTTGAAATTGCCTAAAGTGAGTGCTGTCTAAAAGGGTGAAAAGGATCACAGCTATAAAGGAGGAATCTCAGGTAAGGAATGTGGTAAGGCATGTATTATTTATAAAATGGAAAACTTTTCAGTTGCCTAGTTGTGCATTTATACGTTTGTAAGGATGGGGGGGTGTTGAGAAGATGTAACTATTTGTTGAAGGAAATGCATACAGGCCTCACTGAATGAATCCCCCTTAAGTGAAGAATACTAAATACACACATTAAATGCAGCCATACCAACACTGGTTTTCCAAAATATTTCGTGTCTCTCTTGGTGTTTGAAAAACTTAGCAAATTATTTCAGAATGGACACAGGCTTTCCAAATTAGTGAAGAGATCTAATGGACTGAAAATCTGTTAGGAAAATACATCTGAGATTCAATGTTCCCCAAAAGTTCTTGGAAACATTCCTTCAGTTACGAGCGAACTTTTGGGAAGAAGGTAAATTAAACTTCTGGGGTATTTTTCCTTGAGAATAAATCTCCATTTTACCTCTTCTGTAGCTATTTTTTGCAGAAAAGTTAGCTACTCCTATAAAACATTGAGGCATTCACAATGAAGTATTGGGGGTTTTGTTAGTAGGTGCATTGTACAGCTGTAACTAATTGAGCACTTTACCATAGCACTGACAACCCTGCTCACATAGATAGGATTGTTTCGGTTGGATACATCAACAGCTGGATCTTGGCGGTGGTTCAGGCTTCGATCCAGTATAGCCAGAGAGATATCAAGGATATCCTCTTCAAACTGAAATCAAAACAAGCAATATATTAAAGGCTAATTTAATAAATAAACCCAAGGGTAAGCTCCCCACCTATTTTCCTTCTCCTAGCACAACAGGATGATGTTGGTAATACAGGCATTTTCTGTACTGTTAAAGAAAATAGGGCCAAGAAGAAAGCATAAGCACTAGGCTGCCGACTCTCCATAGTATTTTAAAGACAGCATGTTTATGAGCATGTTTTGGGGCCATAGCTACTAGCATTCACAAAGACATTACATGGCCTGGTGGAACAGACAAGACCACTCCAGGTCTGGCTCAGCAGGCTTCGCACCCTCCCACATCCTGTCATGCCCCTACAGGTACCCTTCTGTTATGAAAGCTTCATTCTGATGGGCTGCCTTCACCTTATATCAGATGATCTGAACTGCAAGAAACCCACAAAAATAATTATTGTGAATTAGGGTCACAGAGACACTGTGTTGGGTCCAGACAATGCCAAAGTGCTACGCTATATGGATATGGTCAGGCAAGGATGCCATTTGACCTCTGAGACAGAAAGCAGATCTGGCCTTGTTTCATTTATTAGTGTAAAAGTAGCCACAGTGATCAGGAGGATTAATAGAACTGCTGTCTGTGCAACTGCTGGTGCACTTGTAAAGCATGAAGTGGTCCAGAATGGTTTTGACTGATCCAACAAGTTGCAGGATAGTTTTGTGACTACAGATGGGCTATAGTTATGGCTGTATTTGTAGCAGTTATGCTTAGAAGGCCAAACTGATTTTCAAAAATTCCAACTTGAGTTGTTTCAGTTGAGTAGATTTGCGATCCTTTTAGTGTCTTCTGCCCCATTACTGAACCAACTGTGTAAATATTTAGATGTACTAGCCTCGCAATACCTAGAGATTAATACTGGAATGGCTTCCTTTGCCCTTTACAAGGGTCAAGAAACAAGTTAATTTCACCAGTTTGTGTAATAGGCAAAAAACAACTTAAATTGTGCTTTGTTTCTTTTATTTCTGTATTAGCACATGCCAGACAGGCGAAATGATCCTGATGCTGCTGTATTTATTGATAAGTGAGACATATATCTGCAAGAAAATCATAAGCAAGAGAGGAATACTGAACTCTTATACTATGAGATAATGATTCTCTCTCCTCAAGAGCCTATTTACCCACTGTTCTTATTTTCAAAGTTCTGGAATAGGTGATGCTGTTTACCTGTCCATAGTTCCAAGCTTCTTGTTGAATATATTTTTCCAGTCCCTGAAATATGATTCCACTATCATTCAGGACATACTCTTGTCGCTCCTTTTCATTAGCCATATAGACATCATCATCTAGAAGCAGAATGAGACATGCTGGCTGAAAGGAAAGTTGTTTTGCTGTAACTGAAAATCTCACTTCAAGGGGAGTTCTAGGGAACAGGTCAGGCTGCCTGTGCATTCAGGCTTAGGACTCTCTGCTATACCTTTGTAATCATTTAGGGAGTGAATGTAATAAGCATGAAGTTCCTTTAAGGGGAACTGACTATGCTCCTGTCCCTTCACTAATCTCAGCATGTGTCTTACTGGTAGATATTGCTTGGTTTACATCTAAACACAAGCATCAGAGGGAAAAAAAATATAGAATAAATATTTTGAATATTTCCTGCCTCTGATTTCTTATTCTACAAGCAAGAGGCTGGATCTTTGATGCATTGCAGCACTGAAGAAGGGGCAAAAACTTGATACTTGATGTTGAGCAAAAAAAAAGCTTTCTGTAGCTGTGACTGTCAGGTACGTGCTTTACTGTGACACCCAGCTTTCCTGACTGAGACAATGAGTTATCTGAAGGACATGATACATCAAAACATACTTGGACACCAGGGATTGAAGAGTAGCACAAACTGGCCCAGGAGTATTGAAGAGACCTTGTTCCCAGAAACAATCTGGAGTTTGAGTTTGTATCGTCCAATGACAGCATTGGGTGGGCTGAATATTGTGAAGTTCATGCAGCCAGGCTCACTGGGCTCTTGGGTTGCACTCCAGCCACTGGCATCCTCCTCAGAAAGGTTAAATATGGCCTTGGTCTGCTGTGATTCTGCTGGAGATGGTCCTGCCAGAAGGAACAGGGACAGCAATTCTGAATGACAGTTGTGGGTGACAAAACGTGGGGTCAGTGATGATCTCAATTCCATATTTTTTTTTAATGACTACATTGAAAGATTGTGGTTTATCAGATAAAATGCTTACTCAATGTAAACTAGCTGCGCTCCAATCCATAGAATCGTACTATGCAGCCCTCTATGTTATGTGCACGACCCAGTAAAGGTGAGTACGCCCATAATCTTTCTAGACAAGTGAGGAGGCAAGCCTGCTGTCCTGAAAACCTGGCAGTTCAAAAATATGTAGGCAGGATGGGCCACACATTTTAATACACATTTCATTGGGAGTTAGCAGCTGCCTGGAGAATTTTTTGGAGAAGCCTTTTGAGAAGATACAGATAGGGGTCTTATGAATGGGGTCAGGTGTAGACTGTTCTAGTAATAGGGAACACATTAAGTTAATCAAGGGGAGTTTAAACAGGTGAAGTAGAAAGTCAGGAAAGGACACAAATGGGGGATGATGGTCTGCGAGAGGTAGAGTTGCAAAATGTTCAGGGACCACAGAATGAAGACAACTTGCAGTATTGCAGGTAGGTCCTTAGGAGCAGAGATATAGGCTTGTTTTTAGAATTAGGATAGCCCATACCTTTCTATTAATTGTTACTTTAACTGTCTATTGCCTTAAGGTACAGATTGAACTTTAAAATGGGAGCTCCTAAGCCTAAAAGGACAATGAATCCTGAATGATATAGGACAAAGCTTAATGATTTAGGAATGGACCACATAGAGTTGTAAGGCACTAGTGTTTTGGAGCTGGAGTGACTTGGATATGAGCTGAGTGCCACAGGGAAATTACCTGTGCTTGCAATAAAGGTGAAGTTGTCCCCAGACTGCACCATTGTTTGGAGGTTCAGAGTGATGTTGAAGGCCTGTCCTCTCCTGAAGATTGCTTCTGTGCTGCTGTAATCAGAGGTGTGGTGTGCAGCTTTATTTAGTTTGGATTGCCAATTGACATTTGCTATTTTCAGGGCTAGAAAGACACAGGCAAATTAATTAAAAACATTGCTCCTTCAAGCTTGTACATCTTTTCAGCTTGTCTAATGTAATAATTTTATTATATTTATATATAGCTGGAGTTATATGCTCTAGAAAAACAGAAAAATCCACTGTCATTATTAAAAATTGCAAAATAAACAACAACTTAGAGAAACAGCTAAAATATCTTTTCTGCAGGCATCTTTCAGAGACAGAAAAAACCACCCATTCAGATAATTCATCTTTGATTAAAAAAAAAATAAAAAATCAAAACTCTATTGTATTTAGGCAAGACTTTGTTAAAGTTTGAAGAGAGTGTTCTATTCCCCCATGTTCCTGCTCTTTTTCTGTGGGGATCTCTAGTTCCTAGAATGCTTTACAGATGTACAGAAAGAAGTATTAAAACTCTCATGAGCAAGTGCATGCCTGATCCTGGAAACACTGTATGACAGATGATGAATAAAAGGCTAGTATCTTCATTATCAAACTCGCACATTATCTTCTCACGTATCTTGTATCTCAGTTAATTTACGGTCTTGTTGCTTGAAGCTGGGTGTTATTTCACACTCTGTTGGAAAAAGACAACCAGCGGAGGACAGATGGTAGGATTAGGAGTGGCGTATCTTGAGGCAGTGCTATGGATTGCTGTATTGTATCATGATAGGTTGCCCACCATTGAAAATGGGACGCTGAAGCACAGATTACAAAAGCTTTCAACCTTTCTTGTTCCTCAATTAAAAAACCAACAACAAAAAAAAACCAACCAACAAACAAAAACAAAGCAGAAAAAAATACAGATCCCTCTATGAACACGTGTTTGAGAAGTGCCCTTCCCCAGTATGATATTCCAGAGCAATTTCACTTGAAGAAAATTTCCTGCTATGGCTAGAGCATATTAACCCTTTGCAGACTAATGGTGCTGTAAGCAACACTTCCATCATTTCACTGAACTAAGATACAGGACTTGGTTTAGCACCACCTTGAGTCACTTGGAATGAGGTTCTTATCTGAGGGAATCCATAGGGTTCTACTGTAGAAATAGAGAGGGTGGGATTTGAGTTTTCTGCTGTGTTTGCAGCACAGAATTATATTCTCGGAAGTCTTGATGTAGTCGTGATTATACTCATTTTTCAGCTTTTTGGAAGAAACATCAATGTGCACATGCAGTTCTGAGGCTGCAGTAAGGGCCTGGAGCAAGTTGCTTTCTTGTAGTTTGTGTGCATAAACATGTTTGAGTATTTTCAGTTAAGTGAAGGGTCTTGTTTCAGATAGGTCACCTGGAGAAAAAAAATTCCATTGATAGGAGTGTGATGTTTGAGTCGTGTGATGTAAAATGTCTAGAAAGTTTCACACATCATCAATCATCACTTTATTTTCCTGACTTAAATATGTTTAATTGAAAAGGACCTACAGAAAACACCATTCCTAACATCAAGTCCTCTAATTTAAGAGTGAATTAGAACATGTTTCTGAAGGGCACTTGGGCTCAGAGTTTGAAAAGAAGTTAGCCTTGCAACACTTTACCCATGTATATCCTACCACTGTGTATCCTGAACTGTGCAAGTTAAATGTCCAGGCCCTTGGGGGCAGGGAGCGTGTGCATCATTAGTTGTACAGTGATGCAGATAACTAAGAGCATTTTGCATGTCTGCAAATAAAAATGTAGGACATATAGGTTTTAATAGCAACCGAGCCATGGGTTTGATACTAGTGGGACTCTGACGTTTAAGGACCTAAACAGCGCTGCTAAGACTTTCAGAGTGGAATGTCACAGGCAAAGGCAAGATGTACAACAGAGTAAGAGGGGACACCTGGAGAAGTAGGAAAGATAAAGAAGGCAGTGGCTAGTATTGTTTAGCTCTAAGAATTTACTGCATTAATAGTTTGGTTTGCCTTGCTAAGTCCACAGTTACACAGGAGTTTCTAGTGAATAAGTGCAGGAGATCAGCAAAAAATGGTTTCTATATGGGGCAAGAGCACAATAAAATCTGATACCAGTCTTTTGTCCATGTGTACTTCAAATTTCTCCTTGTTTTGATCTTCACAGTTTCAATTTAAATCTTATAATTTCTTGTTCTGCTTTCAGTATCTCTGTGTTGGAAAAACGTATTTTCAATAATCCTGTCAATGTACAATTGGACAAACTTCTAAAAATTTGTTCGGTAAGTGTTTATCTTCTAATGGATAGACATTGGGAGCATTCTCATAAGCAGAAGTCTGCAGAATCGGTGATAACTGCTGAAAATGCTGATCATTATGCATGCAGGGTTCTTGTTGCCTCTGACAGAAAGCTGAAGCTATAACAGAAAAAAATCCTTAGGCTAAATTGGAGATAGACTCTGTGTGTGTGTGTTGTATTATATGACACATCTTTCTAACTATCTTTCTAGTCAGCATGAGAGTGAGAGCAAGTGCAATATAATACATAGATACTGGGATTGCACTTTGACAAAGCAGCACAGAGGCTAACATAGCCACTCTGTAGGGAGGTGAACATGGGAGTCCAGAGGCCATCAAGTGACCTGTCTGAGGCCAGACATCAATTCGATATCAGAGAGGGATTAGAGCCTGGGACTTCTATATGGCAGTTTGATGCCCAAATCACTAGCCAACAGTTTTGATTAGGTGGCTGCAAAAGCACTGTATAGAGTAGTTAATGTATATGATAGAAAAAGATTTTCTTACTCTATTTTTCTGTGTTACAGGAAAAAAGAATATGTTCAAGACCCATGATATTAAAAAAAAAAAAAAAGAAAAAGAAAATCAGTTCTAGTAGAATAACCCATAAATGCATTTAACCTAAAAAGGGCTAAATTGCCAAGAGAACAATTAGATGGTAATTTATCCTGTTTCCTCAGCAAATGTCACTTATCTGTATTGGAAGAGCAATGTCTGGAGCAATCAGGCTGTTTTTAACTTACCTGCCATAAGGTTTCTTTCTTCTTTTCCACAGTCGTGTGTAGTTCAGGTTACAGATACAAAAGCGTGCAAGAACATTCGGGATCTTCTTCCACCAGCATGAGTAACGAAAGGCTTAGGACTCTTAACTTCACTACATAAGCTAGAGTTTATACAACCTGGGTGTGACCTGTGGTTGCTAGTTACTGTTTTTGTAGTAATGTCCTACGTGAGCATCTACTTATGACTGCTTTAATTGCACAATCTTGAATCTAATTATGCTTATTTAAAACTGGTGAATGGCTAAGGAAAGATGATAAACAGTACCCTGGTGTCTTAACCACTAAGAGAGGAAAACATCCCAAATTGGATCTAATGAAGGAAATACGGTCTTAAGTAGACAGAAGAAACTTAATTTTGGATGGTTTGGTTTGTGTCAGTTTAGGTTTTTGGAGACTGTATGCACAGAGGGCAGGTATAGACAAATATACGTATCATACAACATGGATGTATAGGACATGGAGTGATCTAATAAGATTTGTAATATCTTAGTGTTACTGTCACTCAGTAGCATCATGACTTTGCATAGCATAAACCCCTTTTTTTTGTTAAGGCAGGTCTGCCTGAAGATCTTTCACATAACTGCATATAATGCATTCCTTCTTGGAAGCATACAGAGTTATGACATTTTCATTATCTGTTCCTGACATGGTTACCTATAATATGCATTTCTTATGTAAGAAGCAATACATCCCACTGAGAGGGCATTGTTATGCAGTCACCTGTGCGTCACGGACTTCTGTTAGGTAAAGAGAAGTGTTTAATGGCTGCCTCTGCTTTTAATAATTTTTCTTTATAGTTTGGCATTCATAATACATGTGCATAGTTTCTCTGTAGCTATTTGGTGTGGCATCTTGACTTGGGCCCTGGAGGAAGCTACAGAGCTGCTGTTCTGGTGTGGGCCCTGCCCACTCTAATTACAGACACTCTCTTCTCCACTCCTGAAGCTCCCTCATGCTCTCTCCTCCCTCATCCTATGTCACACTTATCCGGAAACACGCCCTGCCGATTTGTCCTGAGAGGAGGTTGCATGCTGTTCTGAACTTTCAATGGACTCTGACTGAGGAGTAAGGGGTGTAAGGGGAGAAGGGGGTGTTCCCTTGTTTTCCTCACCTCTATACTTCTACATTGTGTCTTTTTTTGTCTGTTGCTGTTTTCTGTTTTATTTCCACATTCGTATCAAGATTGCTGACAACAAAAAAAGGAAAATTAATTACCTGCAGCTTGAATTTATTTTTAAAAAAGGAATCTAAAGTTTTGTTATAGTTTCTTGTGTATTTTTTTTTTGTAAGAATTTGTGATCATGTCTGGATGTGTCAGACTGAAATATTATCACCTGTCAGCCAAAAGATGTCTATATCGAACACCTGACAGCTCTGTGGTTCAGAATTTTGGCCTTCTTAATTCTGCTTTAAACATTTTATAAGTCGGACAACAAATCTAAATCTTCAGGCTTGGCAGAGCTGTTTGTACACCATTATTGCTCACGCCCTACTGCTGAAGCGTGGCCAGGTAGTTACTGTGCTCCGTCAACCATTAGCTTTCATAGCAGTCCCTGGAGAGGCTACATTGCCTGCAGTAATAGAGAATCCTTAAGGCTACTTGAAAGTGCGTTTCAGGTGAGACCTGGTACCTGGCAATGTTAGGATTGGGACCCCACAAAAGAGATGTCTGTATGCAAACACTGTGACAGAGGTGTGGAGTAGGGGCTGCCTGTGAATGTTACATGGGGAAGGTTTGAAGACAAATGTGTTCCTTGTCTCCAGTGACCTTACGCTGGTGGGCAAAAAGTGTTAGTTACCTTATGTTGCTGGACTTCCATATTAATGCAAGAGTCTCCCCCTGCTTCGTGGTGCTTGGGACTCTGTCACGTTACATAGGAATTAAGTTACTGATTTGAATATGTACATGTGTTGTCCACTCCGTGACACGCCTATGCCCACAGGCTACAGAAATATTGTTGTCATGGTCCCCAAACATTACTTCTTCCAGCCTTCAGAGGCTTTTTTCCTCCCCATTCACAGAGTTATAGGTGTGTCAAAATACAGAAATTAAATGAACAATGGAGGAAATGTTCTACTTTTTCCTTCATTTCACAAGCTTCTTACCTAAAAAAGAACCTTCCTCAGTCTTGTGATGTCTCATAATATTTCCATGGAATGTACAATTCATTACAAAAGAACACAGTTATATGAATAGTTTTTATTTATTGCTGACAATTAGACTGTGGTCACAAGGAGACTGTATTAATTATCTGATGGAAAAGTCAAAACCAGGAGCTTAACACAATGAGATTTGAGAAAACAGTGAAACTATTTCTACAAGGAAGGGGCTACATTTTTCTAGACAAGAGGACAAAAAAAAACCCCAAACAATTAGGGACTAAATAATTAAGCACTGTGAAAGCAGGAGACTTGATTCTATTGCAATGTAGGAGGTTATCAATTTTTGTGGAAAGTTTCTTGCTATCATCACTGTCCCTATACAGAGGAGAATGTCTTGCCATGGTAATGCTGAAATAGGAGATTCATTCCATCACATTATGCAGGTGCTACTGCAATGGTTACAAATCCCTTAACATGCGAAAATTTGTCACAAGAGAAGTCTACTTGCAGCTGTAAGGGCCCAGTCCTGCGAGGTGTGAATTCAAAATAAATTTTTGATCTCTCCCTCGGTGCCAGTCGTGCCAGACTGAAAAAAAAAAAAAAAAAAATCAGTTAATTCAGGCTTGCATTGTCTTTCCTTGAGATTCCCAAGAAGCAGAACTGCATGATAGCTAGGGCACCAACAGTTACTTGAGACCCAGCCTTGGTTTTTGAGAATTACTTAAGGTTTGAGGCTTTGTGTAGACTAAGAAATGAGAAAAGATAGTACCGTCTTCATTTACACTTGAATAGACTGATGGAAATGAGAAGTGCTATGTCAGAGAGACAAAAGAATTTGACATGCCCATTTGCTTTCCCAGGAAAGAAGAATGTTAGCAGTTTTTGGTTGTTAAAGAAGTTCCTATGTGGAAAAAAATAATACATGATTAAGAAATCATAATATATCAATGTTTGGTGACATTTTTATTTTCATAAATAGAAAATATGAAAAAGACAATTCAACCATGATTTTTTCTTATTGAGAAACTAGACATTCTATTGGTCATGTTAGAAGCACTGAGTAAATGCTACAGCTTTCACTTACTGTATCTTGACCCGTTGATTCATCAAAGTCACTAGCAGTACACAGCGGTCCACAGGTTCAGGGAGGGGATTGGCATATGAGATCTCTAGAGTAACAGCTTTGTTCACTACAACCCGCCGAGGAATCTAAATGACAAAGACACATTTCTGATCATTCATTGTTTTACACTTTTCTGGAGTCAGACTAAAGTCGAACTGTCAGCACAACATCTGTCATATTTCAGGATTAATAAGATACAGGTAGGAGCAGTGAAATTTAACTGACAGTTGGTATGCCTTTCCTAATACTTGAAGCTGGATTTGGATTGGATTAGCTAAATAGTGCTGTCAAGCTGTATGCAATGTTTTTACACAATTTCAGTGAAATAGAGCCCTGACTCTACAGACACATCTCATTAAACCTGTCTGATCTTTGGGTTGCTGAGTGGCTTTTTTTTGGCACATCATTGATTAGAATTAAAGTGTTAAAACATTATAAACTGGCCCTAACATTGATTAGAATTAAGGGTTTAAGTCTGTATTTCAGGAGTAGGCAAAGTTGTTTAAAGGCAACACAAGCACTTGCCAATAACTAGAATACAGATGAAATGAAAACAAGTTCTGTGAATATAAAGCAGTGGCATGTGACTGGGAAAGAAACAAGGTAACAGAACCGTTCTGAAGAACAGGGGGCAGATTGAGGCAAAGACTCAAAATTGGTCTCTTGCATGCTTACTTTCTCAGTTTAAGCAGGTGGAATTTTAGAGCAATATCTGAAATTGCAGCCTAAATTAATGCATTTATCCCAAATTTTCTC
The DNA here is from genome assembly GCF_000699105.1 of Pygoscelis adeliae. NCBI lineage: Eukaryota > Metazoa > Chordata > Aves > Sphenisciformes > Spheniscidae > Pygoscelis > Pygoscelis adeliae. Next base: position 52,660 of record NW_008825288.1, on the reverse strand, counting down.
TTAAGATCTGAGCTCCAGAAAGACTCTTTAGTTCTTTCTGTCTGTTCAGGACATCAGGGAGAGAATTGTTTACCTTAATGATAATGTTTGTGTCCTCTAAAATGATTGTCTTCTCCACCAGAAGCTTTACCCCATGCATGTGCATGACTTCACACAAAGCAGTAACTTGGATCCTCTTGTCAGTAGTCAGATATTTTCCATAATAAGAATAAGGGATCTTTAACCGGATATGTTTCCCTGGAATTCAGACATATATTTAGGAACCATTACATTCTCAAAGAATGCTAAAGAAGAGAGAGTTATTGTGAGGGTTTTGAAATTATTGAAGAGAACAGAAGGTAAGACAGCTGGAGTCTGTTTATATTTCTTCCTTGTGAGACCGGTTGTGTATTTCCCTCTTCTGGTGATCCTTTTCTACTTCAACTCATTTGACCCTTACAGTTTTGAGTGGAGGATTTTGGCCTGAAACTGAAGGAATCTGCTTATCTGCATTTCACTGGATTCCTGTCCCTCTGTATTTCTTACAATTAGAGGTATAACCATTTTTATCTATTCCCTCCTTATATCCTATTTGTTTTACCTCAGTCAAGAAGAAAGTTTGGGTCTAGTTTCACAGAGATCCTTTTCAAATGACCTGGTCAGCTGCTTGTTGTAGTCCTACAACTTTTCTGCTGTGTATGGAAAAAATGTTTGTCTTTGTGGTCCCTGGGGATGAAAAAGGTCTCTCTATGTATTTTTAATAGCCTCGACTCTTCAAAAGAGAGACAGAGAGTTTCACTCTAACTTTTAACTTTTGTCCTGGTTAATTTCTAATAATGTTGCCTGTTGAGTGCCAGAAAGCATACATCAGACTTTTTGGTTGTTAAAAGAGTTAAGATGTGTTCCTATACATGTAATAATCACCACAGACAGACACACACGCACATACACACACACACGCGTATTGTTGCTTCTGGAGCTATAATATAAATGTAGCTGCCTATATAACATTTCATGAGACCTTCAATTCCTGGTTGAACTAGTGAAAGTTTTCAGAGAAAAAAAAACCTTGTAAAACGTAGTCATAAACAATGCTATTAAGAGATGGAACAAGTAGATGCACTACAATGCTGATATAGATATGATACTGATGTTTCTTCCTTCCAGTTGCCTTCATGTGGCTAAGAAGAGGGCTATATTGGCTCCTTAGGGACATTAAAAGTTACCTTGTTTAGAACCAAGATCCACAGAAGTGGTTGCCTTCAGGATCTCTGCCACTGCTCTCCTTGTGTACAGGACGGTTGATGCACTCATGTCCACCTTCACGGTCTTGCGGTCAAAAGATAGGTTATTGAGAATTAAGATTAGGGTAATGTCTTTGCCAAACACTGGAGGTTCAGCCAGCTTGAATTTCCCAGAGATCCCAGGGTTTCTAATTGTCTCTGAAGATCTTTCATCTGGAGATTCTGTGTGTCCTTCTGTGATGTTTGATCCAAATATCTTGGCCAAGGCCTTTTTATAAACTCGTCTTTCCTCAGAAGAACCTGGTCGAAGGAGAGAACCAAGTAAAACTTATACTTTTGTTGCCATTGTACCTTCTCTGTGTAAAGGCTTTCAGAATGATATAGGGTATCAGCTCTGCATCACCCAGAAATAAGCAATACCTACAAGTTCCCCATATTTTAATAAATATTATTTATTTCTAAAATTAAATACGATGCATTTGTATTTGTTTAGGATGCAAGATTTCTTTTTCTTTGGTCAGAACATGCAGTAGTGTGAGAAGCGTTACTTCGCTAATCTGATGATAACCAGCCTCTGTATTAAATATGGTTGCACTAAAACCTTGAGGAGTGAAATATTGAAATTTGGCCACTGATTCTGAATGGCAAACTCTAAAAAAGTGAAATACATCTTTCTCTTTTTTTTTTTTAAGACTTTGAGCTACAAACATTAAGCAAACTATTATATGAAATATGTAACCCTGAATATAAAAAAGATGGAAAGACATAGGTGCCAAGTTTTCTGAGGGAAGATCAAAATATTCCTGCAAACACATGGCTATGCAGTTCTTAACCTTTGCTGCTTGGTTTTCCTAAATACAAATGAACAGCACTTAGTCCCCTTACTGTTTCCTAGTAGTTTTGTTTCCAAAACCTGGTAATGTGGAGACTGAGTCCATTGGGAGTGCAAACACATAACTGAATAGCTGGGTAGCTGATGGCTGGATGTCAGAGTAGGAGCACAGGAGAGCCTAACTCGGTGAATTTATACAGTCAGAGAGGGAGACTGAGTGAGTCGCTCCTCCTGGGAGCGGGATGTAATGGGGACTTCAAAAGGAAAGATGAGGAGTTGGAATGAACACAGCAAGAACTTATTTGCTGAAAGAGACTGAGCATGAGGTCATATGGGAGATGGATGTCTAGTGTTAGAGGACTGGAGTTCAAGGTTTTGGATTAGTGGTTTGATTGTTGCCCCACTCCCTCTGCCAGATATGCTGGAAAACTAGTACTTATTATTCTGTAACTTCCCATACTACAGACCTGTGCACAGTCCGTGGTACATGATGGGTTTTAAGACTTTTTGGTATGACAGCTTGAGGGTTTGTCTGCCTTGGGTAGTAAAACATATTTTATAGCCCTGTTTTGTGTATATATTACATCTTGCACTTCTGTGTAAGGGACTGAAGTATATTTTGTATTGTGCCTTAATAAGGAAACTACTAAATACACAAAACCAGAAACATAATACCCATTGTATTAACAAAGTAGTGTGAGAACACTGGCAGAAATGTTTTCTGAAGGAAGGGGAGAGATGCTCAAACAAAACAGGTTACCCATCCTAGCTTCCTAGCACCAAGAATTCAGTAGGAGATAATGGTGATAACAAGGAGATAATTTGTAATATTTCCTTTACCTTCTGGATATTTGTAATTATAGGTGACATCCACACGGGAATTGCTGTCCACAGCTTTGGTGCTGATAAACCTGCCAATTATTTCAGTATCACAATAAACTCTTTTCTTAGTTCCATCATTGTACACAATCCATCTGTTGCAATCGGCATTCACCTCCGTATACACAAATAAAGTGTCATAATCCAAGTCTACATCACCTTCTTTGATGGCTATGACAGATGCAGGGCCACACTGAAATAATCCTAAAACATGAAAAAAAAAGTCAAACTTTATTAGTCGTGCTCAGTTTGGAGAAGGAATGTTAAGTCATGCTAAGAACTTATACTGTTACCTTTGCTTTGTTCTTGTGGAGTCGCATCTAAAACCTGCCATCCATTGTATGATGTTCCCAGGTCTGGGCGAATGAACCAGCTTTCGTTCCAGACGTGATAATCCCTGGAGACAAAGAACAGTGTCTAGAAAGCATAGTACAAACTTCCAATTTGAATGGAGTAGGGAATTTTGTTTTTTAAAGATTCTCTAAGATGTGACACAGGCTGTCTAGTTACAGCAACTCACTACCTCTTACAAAGGATAGATTTACTGCCTGCTTTTGAGGTGTAGACCTCAGGGCAGGGAGGGAGAGAATATAGACGTCAGCAGCTTGCTTTGGGAGCAATATGAACTATGAGTGAAAGATTTAAGCCTTGGATATAGGCAACACTTGGTGATTGGGTTCAGTAACCTTCAAATGTGGGAAATGCTTTGTTTAAATAGAAACTTAAAATAGCTATACTGGGTCAGATAAAATAAATGCTCATAAAGTCCAATAGTCCGTCTATAGTAGTGTGCAGCAGCAAGTGTTTAGAAAAGACATAAGAACAGCATGTGAATAGAATGACCCTTCCCCTGATATGCTCTATGATTTCTTGCAGTCAGAGAATTAGGGACTTTCTGAATTAGTCATTGCATTGAGACCACTGGGTTTAATGGTCATTAGTCATCTTATTCTCCATTAATCTCTTTTGTCCTGTTTAAAAGCTCTTCATAGCTTTGTTTTCAACAGCATCCAGTGGTAATGAGTTCCACAAACTCTGAAAGGAAAGGATAGCATGAAAGATTGGTAAAATATAGGTCACAGGAGGACCCAGAAAAGATGATTTGTTGGCTGAATTTTGTTCAGAGGCTAATACTTTTAAGGAAGTTAAGTGAAAGACTTCCCATACCCTTTAAGCACATACACTCAGTGAAAGGAAGCAGACTAAGTAAAGATGATACTTTTGGCGAAGCCTAGTGTGCACAGAGACTTTGAGCTATATGATATACCCTTGGGCCTAGTTAGTTCACTTTCTGAAAAGTGAAGTGGCTGCAGAGTAAAGATTTTAAAACTGGAGGGCAACTAAACTATGAAATGGTATTATTTAAAGAATATCATGTTTCTTTGGCTACTCAAATTTTGGTGTTTGATTGATGATCATGGATCACTTGCAGTTTACAGCACTGGACTACAACGTTTAATAACAAAGTCTGGAGAGCGTTGGGATTGTTCTCTCTTTTTCAGCTCCCACAAAGGGAAGGTATAGCTAAAGGAGCACTGGAAAACTTCTTGGGGAGGCTCTCATCTACCTGGGGAGGGTGACAAGCCAAGCTGAGAAACACAGGCTTTGGATGTGTGATGAGAGAAAGTTATGGCAGCAGTAAACCAGTTAAGAGCATGGAAGGTACACAGCTGCACTATCAGGAACAGACTGGTTAGGTGTCGATAATTAAAAGAGCCTTGGGAACTGGTACACTGTCAATAGAAACATACTTTTTACAGAAGGTTGCAACTTGTTTGAGGTCAGTGACTGCAAAAAACTGGGCTGGCTGGTTGTTTGAAGTAATATATCTCAAAACCACGAAGTATGTTCTCTTTCCAAATGGTTGTCTAGTGTATTAATTTAGATATTTGTATTAAATTTTGTCCATTCAGTTGCTTTTGTACTACTAGTGTTCATGTTTAACTCTCATAAATCCTCTCCTTAAGTATTGGTGAGATGCAAAAAATGATATTTACCATGTGGAGTCCTTGCCGATATTAAGACTCTTTCCAGAGCTGTCATAGTACTTATCAATACTCAGGTTTCTATCCACATCATGGGCAGAGTTAAAATTTGAAACCAAACGAGTTGGAATCCCCAAGCACCTCAGAACTGAAATATATTAAAAAACCACAAACAAAACACACATACAGTTTTCCTTCAATGATTACAAATATCTGAGACACGAAGTTAAGTATCTAAATATTTTGTGATTCTTCAGCATTTGCAGTCTTCAGAGCACTGTTCCTCTTGTAGAATTAATTGCTTCATAGTTTTGATAAAACCGAGGTCAAATGCCTCCGTTTCAACATATTCCTCTATTCTTAAAGCTTACCTGTACACATCACGCCTGCAAAAACCCAGCACTGGCCATACTGAACAGGCTTGTAGTTGTCCTGACGCCATTTCTGGAGGATTACCACACTGCCATCCCATCTGGATGGATTCTCATGTGAATGGAAACTTCCTTGCCACTTTCCCAGGAGAACTCCATTATCATTATCATTTCCATTGATCTAAAAACAGGCCAATGGACAGAATGCACAAAATCAATTGTGTGTAATGCACTGTATTGGGTTTGCATGGCAAGGTTTTGGTAGCCAGGGGGGCTACAGGGGTGGCTTCTGCAAGAAGCTGCCAGAAGCTTCCCCTATGTCCAATGGAGCCAATGCCAGCCGGCTCCAAGACAGACCCACTGCTGGCCAAGGCCAAGCCCATCAGTGACGGTGGTAGCGCCTCTGTGATGGACATTTAAGAAGGGGTAAAAAACCAAACAAACAAACTGCGCAACTGCAGCCAGAGAGAGGAGTGAGAATATGTGAGAGAAACAGTCCTGCAGACACCAAGGTCAGTGAAGAAGGAGGGGGAGGAGGTGCTCCAGGTGCTGGAGCAGATTCCCCTGCAGCCCATGGAGGTTAATGGTGGAGCAGATATCCACCTGCAGCCCATGGAGGATGCCATGCCGGAGCAGGTTTGCTGGCAGGACTTATGACCCCGTAGGGGACCCACACTGGAGCAGTCTATTCCTGAAGGACTGCACCCCATGGAAGGGACCCACGCTGGAGCAGTTCGTGAAGAACTGCAGCCCGTGGGAAGGACTGACATTGGAGAAGTTCGTGGAGGACTGTCTCCCATGGGAGGGACCCCACACTGGAGCAGGGGAAGAGTGTGAAGAGTCCTCCTCCTGAGGAGGAAGGAGCAGCAGAGACAATGTGTGATGAGCTGACCGCAACCCCCATTCCCCGTCCCCCTGCACCCGCTGTAAGGGAGGAGGTAGAGAAATCAGGAGTAAAGTTGAGCCCAGGAAGAAGGGAGGGGTGGGGGGAAGGTGTGTTAAGATTTGGTTTTATTTCTCATTATCCTACTCTGATTTGGTTGGTAATAAATTAAACTAATTTCCCCAAGTCAAGTCTGTTTTGCCTGCGACGGTAATTGCTGAGTCATCTCTCCCTGTCCTTATCTCGACCCATGAGCCTTTCATTACATTTTCTCTCCCCTGTCCAGCTGAGGAGGGGAGTGATAGAGCAGCTTTGGTGGGCACCTGGCGTCCAGCCAGGGTCAACCCACCACGTGCACCATATCTAGTTAATTATATTGCTTAAGGTGCAGGTGGCTGAGTCTCAGTGGTATAAACTAATGCTTTCTGCTTAAGCATGTGGAATTCAGATTAAGTTGTCCATTTCTTACCATAGAACTGATTACTCGGCCCACATATTTGGGATCTCCTCTTCGGGATACATCAATTGCTGGGTCCTGACGATAGTACAGGCTCAGATCAAGCATGGTGAGACAGGTGTTTAGAAGGTCATCTTGAAACTGTGATCAGGTAAGATAAATTTTTAAGAAAATCGTTTCACAAACAGAATTAGAGGAGATTCTACTGCAGTTCCTCCTTTCTAAGATATTCCAGCCCAAAGGTAATAGGGACGGTGAGGCACAAAGACAGTAGTGTGCAGTTCACACTGCAATATCGGTTAAAGACAGGGCTAACTAAATAAAGCAAAAATCTGGCAGGATTGCCTTCTGCCATCAGAAGAGATGACTGCAGTAAAACTAAAACTACCAAGCTTATTCTGACTACAGTTATCAGATTCTCTTGAGTTATATCTGTGGAAACATTCAAGGTCAGGTTGGACGGGGCTTTGAGCAACCTGATCTAGTTGAAGATGTCCCTGCTCATTGCAGGGAGGTCCGACTAAATGATCTTTAAAGTCCTTTCCAACCCAAACCATTCTATGATTCTATGTCAATGTCAGTTCTGGCCCATTGTAGCTGCCTTACAAAAATAGTGGGTGTGTTGGAGCCAATATTGTCACTTGTACTGTGGATGCTTTGGTCACAGATGAGGTCCACACTTGTACCGTGAGCTTTAAGCACATGTAGAAGTCAGTCCTAGCTGTAGTGCTGTGCTAAGCCATCTCTCACACCAAAGTCCTATTAGGTGCACAGTGAGCAAAGCACAAATAAGGCTGGCCAGGTTTGTTCAGTTTTCATATAAATAGACATACCTATCAGAGAGGCAAATAATAAGAGAAAATGCTGCTGGAGACAGAATAAGAGCCCAAATGAATTCCTTACAGCTTACCTGTCCATAGTACCATCCTCTTGCTTCAATGTACTTTGCATTGCCCACAAAGATTATTCCATTTTCATTTAGAACATACTCTTGTCTCTCATTTTCGTTAGCCATATAGACATCATCACCTGAAAACCAAGTTGGACATGCTTTTACACTTAAAGCTGAGAATACTAGCAACCTTTCAAAAACATTTGTATCTTGATTTAGCAAGGGGAAAACTGCCATTTGGAAAATACATTGTTATAGCTCCCTGAACATGTACAGCTCAGTGAAAATGCCTGCTATTGTATATGGCCTGGGAGGGGAAAAAATCCATGTTATACTACTTTAACTGTTTTCCCTAATTTTGGTATATCCTTTGTGTATTATCTAAATGTGCCCTATCTGTACGTTGTATTTTTGTGAGGAAGATGGAGAAAAGTCCAGGCTAGCTCACTGGATTTTTCTGCCTTCTCAGGGTAGTTAGAAGTAGAATAGACATTTGAAAAGAATCACACAGATGACATTTTTCTCTGTTTTCCAGTTGTGTTCGTCTTGTTTTAAGATTCCTAAATGAAGATCTCTACTTGCCTGATCCAAAGTGCTATCAGGAATGTTACTAGGATAGCCTGCTCAACCATTCACTTTGATTTCATTGTTACTCATTGGTTTCCCTAGTCTATGGCACAGTATGTAGCTGCTATGAAAGCATTGGCTACCCACAGATGTTTAGGTTGTTTTGATCACTCTTAAGGTAGCAATATCTACTTAGTTCTGTGTTTAATTTCATAATGTTTAAAATTATTTTCTGAAAGCTTCAGGATTTCAGGAAATACATTTAAAAATAAGCTTTTCTATTTTATTGAGTCAACTTCTTTACCTTCCTATAGGAACTTCCCATCCTTCCCTTCCTGCAAACAAAAAGATTGTGTAATTTATTTTAAAAATTGTATCACATGATATAAGTCTATTTTTGTGGTGGCTGTCCACACTTTTTTTTTTAATAATATCGTCATTGTTGATTCCCAAGTTTTTGGGCCAGCATGGGCCTGGAGAACTGTGTGCAGTTCCAGGTGCTGCACTTCAAGGTGTGGACGAGTTGAAAAGAGTGAGAGGAGCATTGAGAATGCTCAGCAATTCTGAAAATATAACCTATGAAGAAAATATAACTTATGAATTAACTCAGAATTATTTAAGGTAGGAAAAAATGGGGGTGAGGAATAGGGCAAGCATGGTAATCAATTCCAGAAATTCTTCTGAAGAGGATGGGGCAGTGGGGGAGGAAATCTGTTCTTGGTCTCTATCGTATGTAGGATGAGAAGTTGTATGCTGAAATCAAAGCAAAAAAGATTTCGTTAGTTAATAGGAAAAAATTCTAATGGAAAGGCTAGTGTTTTATTGGAGTGAATTGCCGGGGGAGGTACTGGAGCTTCCCTAAAGGCTGATCATTAAGAAGGAATTCAAGATCTGTCAGGAATGACCTAAGTGCTAAACTGAACTTGCCTTAGAGCATGGTGTGGGACTAGATAACTTCCTAAGATCCTTCTAGCCCTATGAGTTTATGATTCTGAGCAATCTAAATATCTTTCTATAATCACTTGAAGAAACCTTTTTCTAAGGTTTATATGCTCTCAATTATAATGTTCTAGAGCCAGTTCTTTGAATAAGTAGACTTTTTTTATAACAACACTATTCCTACCAATAACTCAGAGCAAAATTAACATTAGTTTAAAAGGAGGAAAAACCCTACAACACACCACAACAAATCTCTTCCTTTCAAGTATGACTAAATAGTAACAACCCCTTCTTCTGTTACTCTCAGCACACAAAGAGAAAAAAACCGCATTCAGCCACGACAGTCCTCTTCTTTGACAGTTATAGAAAGACAGACCACTATAGACCTAATCCTTTATTAAATTAATTCCTTTTAATACAAAAATACAAAGTTGTTATATATTCTGTCCTCTCATTCTGAAGTTAAAGTTTATCCTGGCATAATGAGAAACAAGAGGGATGTGAATTTCTATTCATAGTTTTTAATCAATATGTAAGTACGCTTTCTAACGTAGATATACTTCTAGTTATTTCTTCATATAATCTTTGCCACACAAACAAGTAGCAAGTATCAGACATCTAGGGAAAAAAGATATATTCTACAAAATTCTCAAACGTACATATCCTTTTATCCCCTAAAGCTTTATGATTGACATGTTCACTTGTGAGCTATAGATAAGAAGTGTATGATCATTCATTTAATTAATGATTAGCACTCTCTACTCTAGTAGTTAACTGTACAGTCCTTCAATAGCATTAAGACATAATGCATCATTATCAGAGACTGACTTGCAGGTATCTTAGATTTCTCTTTAAATGTCCTTAAGAGACTTTATGAATGTTAAAACATCACTTTTGTTTTATCCACAGGTTTGAAACAAATACGTTAGTGAATTAATAAGCATATTGGTTTGTTACCATTATGGTAAGATCAGTATTTTGTGTCCAAATTCTGTATTTATTTCAGATATACAACCTGTGAAACTAATTGCTTTCGGCTTGCTAAACTAGAAATTTTCCCTTGTTCAAAAGCCTTTTCATGTGTTCATTTATCCTAGTAACCCTTCACTGAACATGTTCTAATAGATAATTCCTGTTCAGGAAAGATTAACTGAAAGAAAATTCCAAATGAGATCTCATCACAGAGCCTTCCTACCCTCGAGCAGATCAACACTGCCGCCCAACTTGGTGTCGTCTGCAAACTTACTGAGGGTGCACTCGATCCCCTCATCCAGATCGTTGATAAAGATATTAAACAGAACTTAAGAGACTTTATGAATGTTAAAACATCACTTTTGTTTTATCCACAGGTTTGAAACAAATACGTTAGTGAATTAATAAGCATATTGGTTTGTTACCATTATGGTAAGATCAGTATTTTGTGTCCAAATTCTGTATTTATTTCAGATATACAACCTGTGAAACTAATTGCTTTCGGCTTGCTAAACTAGAAATTTTCCCTTGTTCAAAAGCCTTTTCATGTGTTCATTTATCCTAGTAACCCTTCACTGAACATGTTCTAATAGATAATTCCTGTTCAGGAAAGATTAACTGAAAGAAAATTCCAAATGAGATCTCATCACCTTGTACAATGGCATTAATATTTAAATCTGAGTAACTGTTTCCTCTTATACAGTTTAAGGTTGCATTTGCCTTTTTCAGGGCCATTTCACTTTGGTTCTCATTCTTTGATTAACAAGTACTTTCACATTCTCCATGATTTCCAGCTGGTAAGTCTGCCACTGAAATTATTGTTATTTCTCCCTAAATGTATGGTCTTTTATTTTGTATTATTATATCTTATCCCTTCTCATAAGGTCAGCCAGTTATTTCTAAGTGGTATCCCAGCCCATCTGTGTATGGACAATGCTGCTTCATGTCAGCATATCAAAGTCAGTAATGAACTGATCAGAGTGTTTTTTCAGATGACACTTAAGGATCCACTAGTAGCTTTTCTCCAACCCAGTGCTTTTCCTTTCATCTCTAGTCCTGACTGTTTCCTTGTAAGTAGTTCTTTACTGATATTACAGTTTATGAATTAATTCCTGTCTTTTCCAGCTTAATGAATAACCTCCCATGTGGAACCATACCTACAGACCAGATCTGCCATTTATCCTTTGCTGAGAAAATAAATTTTCTATTTCCCTTCTGCTATGACATTTACTATAGCAGTAACATACCCTCAAACTGAATCTGTTCCTGTTTGTCAGGATCAGGGAGCTATTCCACTCTGCAGAAGCTTATTCAGCAGCATCCTACTTTAAGGATACTCCCTTTTGTTTGGCAGTGGTCATTGCATCATCTGATAGATCTGGAGGGCTATTCTGCAAAATCATTAGTTTTAAACTGGAATGGCACGCAGCTTAATTTTTCTCAGTTTTCATCTGAGAACAATTTGTCTGGTCTCATGAGTACCACACGCTACTCTGGTGTTCCAGTTCAGGAGCTGCCAACTGTTTCAGTCCCTGCAGCATGGTTTCCATCAATTAGAAGTTACACCACAAGTGATCTTTCACGGGGTTCTAGGAAGGTTTTTCCCTCAGGACTGTGTATGCAGACACAGTCTGAGTTTCCTGAACATACTTCTATAATTATTTCTGTTGTCCAAGACATGCTGAGCTAATTAGCAGCTTTTTTCATCTTGGCTCTTGACATATTTGTTAGTGGCCCTTGACTAACATATGGTCACAGAAGAAAATAGTGGATGATTGTGGTTACTTTTCTCTTCTTTTATAAGCTGTTTAGTCACTTGGCTGGCTAAGAGCTCCCTTAACTCGAGTGGTATATTTTAAGGCTAATCTAGGTTTCTAGACTATTGCATATTTGCAAAATCTGAGTTTAAGAATTTGCATTTCTTCTGCAACATGCTGAGGCTGCAGAAATAAAAAAATGGAGTAGCAAGAGATGTCCCTTTTCAACCCATGATGAAAGACATGGGAAATGCCAATCTTCTTCACACTAACCCTCTGTCAGTTTTTATAAAGTTAGTTGAGCTATTGTCTTTGCAGTTAACATCTACAAGAGCAGTCTGGCTTTGATTTAGGTGCAAGTCAAGGATGTTACTGTATGCTTGCTTCAAGTTCTGAGAAGTACATGCACTTATGAAAGTCTGTCAGCCCTCGTCTACAGAAAAAGTGATCTGCTTAGTCCTGAAGAAAGAGTCTATGATATCACCCTATATAGCACATTTCATTAGGATAAAAGGCAGGGGGGGATGTGTGGCAGCAGCTTTTTAATGTAGTAAAACCAGATCTCTGAATAGATAGCTGAGATTGCTGCCGCTGGCAACCCAGAGAGGGACAGCTTGAGGGTGCAAGCTCACTGTGCAGATACGAAAGCAAATAGGTCAGTTATGTTCAAGAGAGCAAAGGCATTGGTACCTACCTGGGCACCAAGGGTTGAAGAGTAAAACAAACTGCCCCAGGAATCTGGAGAAGATCTTGTTCCCTGAGGTTATCTGGAGGATGAGATTGTATCGTCCAATGACAGCATTGGCTGGGCTAGATATTGTGAAGTTCATATAGCCGGACTCGCTGGGTCCTTGGACAGCACTCCAGCCACTTGCCCCCACCTGAGTGAGGTTAAATACAGCCTTTGTACGATGAGATTCTGAGGGGGATGGTCCTGCCAGAAAGAAGGGGTAATTGCTTTCCATTCCAGAGTGTGGTTTCAATATTAACCTCACACTTGAAATGTGCACATTAGCAGGGGAAAAGCATTAAAAATAGATGAAGAAAAATTGCATCTCTAAATAGAATAAGGGGACAATTACAAGGGATAAAGATTACAGCTCTATGAGAACATAGATTAAGCTAAGGGAGTGTTACCTATTTCAGTGACAAATGCTAGGCTCTCCCCAGGCTGCTTTGGTCTGTTGAAGTACAGGGTAATAGTGAAGGCTTGTCCTCGCCTCACAGTCAGCTCAGTGTTGGCATATCTGTCAGTATGGTGTGTGCCTGCGTTTACTGATGGCTGCCAGCTGATATGTGTTGGTGTCAGATCTGTAAAACAGAAGAAAAGACATGAAGAAGCAGCCAGCATGGAAAGAAGTAATTTGCTGGTAAGTGGCATGATGAGGTTGCTAAGAGCAGTTATCTTTTACTGGAGGAAGGACAACTAAAAAGCAGACAGTCCATTAAATTAAGTCTACTGGTCAATAATAGACATTTTTGCTTGGGTTTTGTTATAGGGCTATCATACACCAAGGACTTACATACTTCCTATACACTGCTGGATGCTGTTTTATCACTGGACTTAGAAAAAAAAAATTACAGGGGCAAATCAGTGTCATTTCATTGTCAGCACCAAATGAAGTGGCCTGTAGCCCCTCTACATTTTCAACATACATATTTTTAGGATCCCAGAAATGGCTATTAGGACATCTTACTTTCCTGCTTACATTCTGATCATTTGGCGCCTAGAGTAGGGA